>NC_077232.1:61126322-61439882 GCF_027887165.1 Monodelphis domestica | reverse complement strand
TTATTCTTTCTTTCTTTCTTTCTTTCTTTCTTCTTTCTTTCTTTCTTTCTTTCTTTCTTTCTTTCTTTCTTTCTTTCTTTCTTTCTTTCTTTCTTTCTTTCTTTCTTTCTTTCTTTCTCTTTCTTTCTCTCTTTCTTCTTCTTTCTTTCTTTCTCTTTCTTTCTTCTCCTCCCTCTTTCATTTCCTTCCTTCCTTTCCTTTCCTCTTTTCTTTCTTTCTTTCTTCTTTCTTTCTTTCTTTCTTTCTTTCTTTCTTTCTTTCTTTCTTTCTTTCTTTCTTTCTTTCTTTCTTTCTTTCTTTCTTTCTTTCTTTCTTCTTTCTTTCTTTCTTTCTTTCTTTCTTTCTTTCTTTCTTTCTTTCTTTCTTTCTTTCTTTCTTTCTTTCTTTCTTTCTTTCTTTCTTTCTTTCTTTCTTTCTTCTTTCTTTCTTTCCTTCTTTCCTTCTTTCCCTTCTTTCTTTTCTCCTCCTCTTCTTCCTTCTCCTCCTCCTCTTCTTCATCCTCTCCTCCTTCTCCTCCCCTCCTCCTCCTCCTTACTTTGACTTAGTAACAACTCTAAGACAGAAGGGCAAGGGTCACATAGCTAGGAAGTATCTAAGGTCAAATCTGAACTCCCAACTTCAGGCCTGGCATCTCTCCACTGAACCATCTAGATTCTTCTGTATCTTTTCTTCTTAATTAGGTTGTCCTTGAAGGCAGAGGTATATGTTATATACCAGGGCTGCCAAAGTCAAATAGAAATGGGGTCCACTAATCTGTAAGTTAGGTGGTGGAGTGGGTAGAACACTGGGCCTAGAGTCAGGAAGATTCCTTTTCTGATTGTCAGACACTTATTAGCTATATGACCCATGGCAATTCACTTAACTCTGTTTGCCTCAGTTACCTCATCTGTAAAATGAGTTGGAGATGTCTTTGCTAACCAAGTATTGCTAGTATCTTTGCCAAAAAAAAAAAAAAATCCCACATGGGGTCACAGAGACAAACACAATTGAAAAATGACTGAACAACAACAAACTCTGTACATAAGGATCCCTACAGGTTCCACATTGACTTAGTTTTAATGCAATGTTATCTATGTTTCATTGTATTTTTATTTAGTTCAATATTTCCCAATTATAGTTTAATCTAATTTAGGCCCCAGTTGGAGGAGTGGGTCATGTGTTTGACCCTGCTGATATATACAGTTAGAACTTTAAATTTACCCAGGGCTGCTTGCATAGCATCTGGTACTATAGTATGTTACTAAAAAAATATTTGTTGAAATTAAATAAATTCCAAAAATATTTATAAACATTTTGCGCTAGGCACCCTGCTAGATCCTGGAGATACAGAGACAAAAGGAAAAAAATTCCTGCCTTCAAAATGATTCTTTGGTCCTGAAAGATCTAGTTGGTCAACCAGCATCTTTGAATATTGACTATATGCCAGGCTAAACACTAGAAAGAAAGGCAAGAATCAGTATCTGCCCTCCAGGAGTTCATAGTCTAATGGAAATAGGAAGCAAAAATTGAAGTACATAAACATCAAAATAAGTAATAATAACAATAAAAAAGGAATAAACAGAAAGAGGTATTGTTGAAGCCCAGATCAGTATACTGAGGTTCATGGATTCTTCATGGAACCGGGGGGGGGGGGCAATGGAGCTATTTCTTTAAAGAAACTGGTTATGCAAAGAGGCAGAGAAGAGGACAGAGTACTTGCCCACAATATATATGTGTGTGTGTGTGTGTGTGTGTTTGGATGTAGAAGATGGTACGTTGGGGACAGTGAATAAAAGTTGACCAGTCTGTCAGTGACATAGAGGGAATAAAATGCAGTAACATAAACCAAGATGGAAGAGTTGTAGGTTGGAGTCAGATTTGGAGGGATGGAAATGCTGTACTGAGGAGGGGGAATATTAAGCTTTTGTCTTGATATTCCCAGAACTTCATACAACATCTGGAATAATTAATAATTGTATGAAGTAGGGTGTAGTGATTGCCATCTGCACTGATGCAGAAAGGAACTACGCTAATGAGAATACATAATAGGCAAAAGACCAAAGTCATTTGGTACTTGTTGATTAATTGGTTATCTTGGAGGTAATAGGGAGCTGCTGAAAATTTTTGACTGGGGGAGTGACGTGGTCAGGGTCAGGAGGTACTGGAAGGAGGGAGGACAGTGAAAAGGGTACTCTAATAGGTCAGGTAAACAGTGATAAAGTTCAAAACTAGAGCTGGGGCCATGGGAATGAAGAGGAGGAAATTGGTTTGAGGGAGACTGGAAATAGCGAGTGCTTAGATGTGTGTTTTTTTGGGGGAAAGGAAGGAGTCAAGGATAACTGGAGTTTTGAACCTGGGTGACTAGGAGGATCCAGTCTTAGACACTGACTAACTTTGTGACCATGGGCAAGTCACTTAACCCTGTTTGCCTCAGTTTCTTCTTCTTTAAAATGAGCTGGAGAAAAAATGGAAAACTATCCCAGCATCTTTGCCAAGAAAACCCCAAATGAGGTCATGAAGAGTAGAACAGGACTGAAATGCTTGAATAACAACAAGACTGGGAGAGCGGTGGTGTCTTTAATAGAATTAAGGACATTTTAGGGGACCTCAATGATGAATTTGGTTTTGGACATGCTGAGCTTGAGAAAATTAGGTCATCTGAGTGGAAATATCCAGAAGGCAGTTGGATTGGAGTTCAGGAGAGTGATTTGGGAATCATTTACTTTGGACATGATCATTGAACTTAAATGAATTAAGGAGAGTTTTGTTGATGAGTAGAGGTGGCACACAGAGAAAGGCATCACAAGTATTGCACAGAGAAGAGAAGGTGTCATTAGGGGATGCCTACATTTGTTGTTGTTTGTCCTTTGTCTTCGAAGAGAACCAATGACATCACAGGGTGATATCTTGACTTGAATTGAAGTGAGGCAGAGTTTCATAAAGTCATCAGCCTCACTGTCTCTTCCAGAGTCATTAAAGTCCAGGGACAAGACAAAACTTGGGGTGACTGGTGGCGGCCTGAGATGCAGTGGATGACCTTGGTTTCTTTGATGTCTGACCACACACTAAGTACTATAGAGGGCCTGTTTCATCTGCCTTCATGGCTGCTGGAACAAATTGTTCTTTTCTGCCCATTCCACCAGAAGTCTTCCTATGCTTGGGGTAAACACCCTCTTCATTAACCAATGGGTTTGAGGCTTGTCTGCCATCCTCAACCAGGCTTAGTCCATCTGTCAAGACGATTTTACTGAAGGGGTAGCCACTGTGTGTACTATAGCTTCTTAGAGCCACAGAGAAGAGTTGGGGGAAAGGTGGACACCAAAGATGTATGAGCAGCCCAGAGGTCCAAGTCCTCCCTGAACATTTGCCACATCTACATTTAGAGGATGAGAGATGGAGGAGGAGAATGATCCAGTAAAGGCATAGAAAAACAGGTAGGAAAAGAATTAGGAGAGATCAATGTCTCAGAAACCAAGAGAGGAGACAGTATCTTGGAGCTGAGGGTGGGATGCTTTGCAGTATTTAAAGCAGCAGAAAGGTCAAGAGGGCTGAGCATGTAGAAAAGACCACAGGATATAGCAATGAAGAAATTGCTGGTAACCTTGGAGACAAGAGTTTCAGTACAGAGCTGAGCATAGTAAGGGATTGAGAAATGAGTGGGTGGTGAGGAGGGGAGAGGACAAATATAAATTCTTTCTAGGAGTTTGGCAGTGGATGGAGAGAGGCAACAATAGTTTGAGGGGATGGCAGGGTCAAGTATGAAGGTTAAAAATGTTTTTTGCTTTGTTTTGTAGGAAGCAAGGAAGGAGAGATTGGAGAGAGACAGAGATAGAGACAGTCAGAGACAGAGAAAAGAGAGACAGAGATACACAGAGACAGAGAGATAGAGTCAGAGAGACGGAGACAGAGAATGATCAATGTCAATGAGACAACAATGTCAGAGAAGACTGGAGGGGATGAATTCAATAGATGTTTTAGCTGTAAGAAAGAAAGTGCTATTTCTTCTTGAAAGGCAAGAGAAAAGAAGAGGAGGGTGTATGAAGATGTAGAAGGATTTTGAGGCATGGATGCAGGAGTGATGAAAGGATTCATGATAGCTAACCTCATTTTTTCCCAGTAAATTAGGAAGTGAGTTTCAGATAGAGAACTGATAGATTTAGAGTGCAGATTGAAGCATATTTGTTTCCTCTTTCTTTTTTATTCCCTTTTTTTTGGGAATATGGCTAAGGCAGAAATATGTTTTGCATGACTTCATATGTATAATGGATATTGTATTTCTTGACTTCTCTGGATGAGGGAGAGAAAAAATTTGTAATTGAAAATAAAATTGAATGTTAAAAAATTAGGTGATGTAATCTGTTGAGAAAGTCATTTAAATGACAAACATTTATTATGCCCTGACTACCACACCCTGTGCTAAATACTGGCAATACAAAGAAAAGAAAAAAACAATCCTTGCTCTCAAGGAGCTCACAGTCCAATGACTGGGATGGTGTTGAGACCTTAAGGAGGGATGAAATGGTTTGGATGAGCCTTGATGAACAGACCTAGAGAAAATCCATTGCTGAAGAATTAAAAGGTTGTCACAGTGGATTGAGAGCCAGGTCTAGATACAAGAGGTCTTGGGTTTAAATCTGCCCTCAGACATGTTCTAGCTGTGTGACCCTGGGTAAGTCATTTAACCCCCATTGCCTAGACCTTATACTCCTGCCTTGGAACCACAGTATTGATTCTAAGACAGAAGGTAAGGGTTTAAGAAAAAAAGAGATTGTCACAAAGTTGTGAAGGTTCACTTTGTAGTGAGTACAACCAGCATGTTTATGCCATTTTCACCAGAAGTATTTCATAGCACTGGAGGAATAGCTAAGAAGGTTGATAGTAGGAGGAAGGCGAGGTTGAGGATTAACAGGATAGAAATATCTGTAGAAGAAAGGGTGGAGAACTATGGATAGTTGAACTGGTCAATTATTGGGCCAAGATTTTAAGGGAGTGAAATGAGGATGGAATGGGGTGATGGAAATGGACTATCAGGCAGAGAAGGGAAGAGTGGAACCATGGTTCTGATAATAGAACATAGATTCAGACCTGAAATGGACTCAGAGGCCATCAAATTCAACCTTCTCATTTTATAGAGGAGAAAACTGAGACTCATTGAGTGCAGATAACTTCCTTAGAGTCACACCACTAGAAAGGATATGAGGGAGGATTTTCACCCAGGTCTTCCTCACTCCATGTCCAACATTCTGTCTTCTGTATCTCACTATCTCTCATAGGTTAGGTTTGGGAAGAACAAGGCAGAGGGAGATGGAGAAGAAGAGGAGATTGTGATCAAGAGTGAGGATCGAAAGGTTCAAGATCATGGATGTGGTCTTCTTCTAGTGAACTATAAGTTATTACTGCCCATGTGAGTGGCTAATGTTGAGTGATGTTGGTGTAGCTCATGGGAGTTGAGGAAACTGATGAATTAGGGAGATATCCAGGGAATTTCAACATATACTGATATTTCCAGGTAGAAGAGCAGAGAATGGGATGGAGAAAAAATGATCCAAGCACTGAACTAGGGGAGAAATGAGAAGCTTAATATACTTGTTGAATTAATCAAATTATACTTCCTTTTTATCCCTGTGGCTCTTAGTTCAATGCTAAGCATACAATAAATTCTTATTGAATGAATAAAAAGAGGAGGCATGGCTGAATCTCTGCTAGAATGAACATATTTCAAATAGCTTCTGTGTACTTAGCCCAAGGTGGGTATTAAGAGGCCTGGGTTCTGGTTCTGACCTTTCTGGTAACACATTGTGGAGCTTCAAGTAAGTAACTTCCTCTTTCTCTTGGGTGCTCAGTTTTTTTCATGTGTAAAATGAGTAGGAGATGATTTCTAAGTTCCTTTCTAGAACTAAATATTTTGATTCTGTAATTCTACTGAGCCAGTAGCCACATAATACTTCAATTTCTCTTCATAATTTCCATTTCCTCCTTCCAGGACACCACAATTCCAACTCAAAAGATTCTCTTTTGTTCCTGACTTTATATTTCAATAGAGCAATTAAATAATAATTTAAGTAGTGGGAAGAACACTGAGCTTGAACTCAAGGAGATCTGGATTTTTCTCCTGCCTCTCACATTTATAAACTGCTACTAACCTGTGACCAAGTAATTTCAGTTTGCTGAGATTCAAAGTTATCTTTTATTATCATTTTTAATTTATTGTTTAAAAATCCTCAATTTCTGTCTTAGAATGGATATTATATATTGGTTCTAAGACAGAAGAGGGGTAAGGGCTAGGCAATGGGGGTTAAGTGACTTGCCCAGGGTCACACAGCTAGGATGTGTCTAAGGCCACATTTGAATTTCTTTTGGCCACAGCAATTTATCAAAGTGCCATGTCCTAAATTGTGGAGGGGGAGCTTGGGATCTGGGTGTGGGGAGGGAGTATTTTCACATTTATTATCCAAATTCACAAGAGTTATCAGTAGCAGAGGGGTCATCTTCTCTTTTCCCAAGGATCCTCTGATCTTAGTCCCAAGTGTCTATCCTCTGAGTAGCTGCCAAGGTGATAGCCAGGGGGCAGCTAGGTGATTCAGTGGATAGAGAGCTGGACCCTGAATCAGGAATACATGAGTTTGAATCTAGCTTCTGGCACACATTAACTATGTAATCTTGGGCAAGTCTTTTAACCTTTGTTTGCCTCAGTTTCCCCCTTTGCTAACTGAGGTTAATAATAGCACCTACTATACAGGATTGGGGCAGGTAGGTGGCATAATGGATAGAGTGCCAAGCTTGGAATCAAGAAGACTCTTCTTGGTGGCAGCTAGGTAGTCCAGGCTTGGAGTTGGGAGGATTTGGGTTCAAAACCTGGCCTCAGTCACTTCCTAGCTGTGCGACTTAATCCCAGTTTCTTAGTCCTTACTGCTCTTCTGCCTTAAAATCAATACTTAGTATTAATTCTAAGACAGAAAGTAAGGGTTTAAAAAAAAGAAAAAGACAAGGCATCTTTCCAAGTTCAAATCTGACCTCAGACACTAGCTGTATGGTCAGGGCAAGCCACTTCACCCCAGTCTCCTAGTCCTTACTGCTCTTCTGCCTTAAAACCAATACTTAATATTAATTCTAAGACAGAAGGTAAGGGTTTAATCAACAACATGGAAATAGGTTCTGATCAAGGACACATGTAAAACCCAGTGGAATTGTGGGTCAGCTATAGGAAGGGGTAGGAAGAGGGGAGGGAGGGAAAGAATATGGAAAGAATATGATTCTTGTAACCAAGGGATAATGTTCTAAATTGACTAAATACAATTTTATTAAAAAAAAAAAAGGTAAGGATTGAAAACAAAGAAAAAAGAGAGAAAACCTCTTCCTGAGTTCAAATCTGGCCTCAGCACTTCCTAGCTGTGTGACCCTGGGCAAGCCACTTAACTTTGCCTTGGTTCCTTTTCTGTAAAATGAGCTGGAGAAGGCAACGGCCAAAGCACTCCAGTATCTTTGCCAAGAAAATCCCAAGTGGCGTCAAGAAGAATTGGATGCTACTGAAAAATGACCTGATAACAACATGTGAACCCGGAGCTGCTGTGAGGATCAAACGAGATAATGTTGGTGAAAAGCTCTGCAAAACTTAAGCGACTACATCCATGCTAGTTATTCTGCTCCTACAACAGAGGTCTGCTGGAGCCTTATTTCACACCCCCCTTCCTCAATAAACATCGTGGCTCCCTGATAGAGCAACTGAATGAAGTCTAAGAACCTTACAGTAATAAGACTGAGAGCAAACTGGCATCCTGTAGCTCTGGCGTTCAATGCTAAAGTTCTAGAGTGAGCCAGTCCTAATCCATAAATCAAATGCCTTGGTGACCTAATCATGTCTTGAATAGGCAGCAGCCAGAGAAGATGCTTCAGAAAGAAAGCAAGTTGACCTGGGTTGGGAAGGACCCATTCTCTGGTGCCCTGGGATTTCTCTGGTGCAGGTCTCTGAACCTGCACACAAGGGCAGCCTTTGAAACACACTGAGTCAGGGTGAGATGAGAAACCCGTTTGGTGGCTCGCTACTGAGAGATAGGCAATTAATTGTGCAATGGGGCTAACAAGGGGAAGTGAGTTAATGGCTGGGAGTTTTACTCCAGCCTAGATGTGTCATAATGTCAAAAACCAGTCCCAAAGGGGGGGGAAAAATCTTTGTCCCTCCTAAGTGGGAATGTGTGTGTTGGCTGGGTGGGAGAGATACGTGCCTGTGGGGGGATCATGATGCATTTCAAAGAGTAAAAGAGTAAGGGATGAGGACCAGGCTGGGAAAGGGAGGCTGCCAACAATTGGCTGGCAGGCTAGCACTGTCCCCTTGGGGCTGTGATTTGATGCCAGAGCTGGGTAACCCAGATCCCCTGCCTAGAAAAGCCAGCCCCATAGCCTCCTCCAGTGACGGATCGGTTTCTGATTCCCCTGGCCCAAATCCTGCCCATCACCTTACATCCCTTCCATTAGGCGCCTATCTTCCATGCCCAACCAAACTCAGTCTAAAATTCCCAAGCCATTCTGGGGCCAGGGAAAACGTGTTTGGATCAGTGTGGGCAGCTGTCTGGGCACTTGTCAAGGCCTTATCTCTGTCCTTATCTCTGGCTCCACATTCTCATTGCCCAGGACACACCCAAGCTCTGGAATTGGTTCCTGCCCTTACAGGAAGCCTTAAAGAGGCTTCCCATTGACTGTGAATTTGCTTCCTCTCATGACTCATGCTTTGATTATGTCTGCCTGTTTGTTTCTGAAAATCCCCAGGTTCTGAGATAGCATCAAGTCTCTCAGATCCACCAATCTGGCTGTGGAAACTGTAAAGATTATGGAAGTCCTTGGTTCAAATATGACCTTGGATACTCCCTAGCTGTTTGCCCTTGAGCTAGTCACTTAACTGCAGTTGCCTAACTCTCACCCTTCTATCTTGGAACTGATGCTGAATATTGATTCTAAGAGAGAAGGTGAGGGTTTAAAAAAAAGAAAAAGAAAAAAAAGAAAAGAAGTTGTTAAGATAGAGAAGATGGGTGCCATGTTTGTTTTGACACTAGAACGGGGTCTTCTGGTAGTAGGTGCTTAGTCATGCTTGTTGTATTGGATTAAATTAGGTCAGATTAATTCTCATTTATAACCCTTGTGGGGCCACAAAGAGAAGCAGAATTTGGGTGGAGGTCACTGGTGATGCTTCAGCACAAACTCTTGGCAAATCATTTCTCAGGGCTACAATTGGTGTGAGCCCCTTTGGCATCTCAGCAGAGAGGGAATACGTATTTATGAAGCAAACCCAATTTAAGTGGCTTGCTTAAGGTCATATAATTAGTAGGTATCTAAGGTCAGATTTGAACTCAGGAAAATGAGTTTTCCTGACTTCAGACCCAGCGCTCTATCCATTGTGCCAGTCTGGATCATAGGAGGTACTTAATACATGTTTATCAAATTATTGAGTTCTGAGCATAGTCCAGTTGGATTGCTGTTAATCTTGTAGATACATCTTTTGCTGAGGAAATCTTACACACTAACCTGCAGCTAATGTCTCTGCTTCTGCCTTTGCTGTTTCTCCCAGATGCCTTCTTGCCAGATGCCTTTAAGCTTCTGGCAAATGGTTTCTCTCCCTCTTTTCAGCCATGCCTATTTTTTGCCAATCAATGTCAGAGGTCTGTGCATTCTCCAAAGTGATGTCAGTCCAGAGAATCCTGGGAAATGTATTCTTTTCTCCCTCTAATCACTGCATATACCCTCAAAAGTCAAGGAAAGACATAGAGACTCCAGTGTGTGCACAGATTCTTCCCCATGTCTAAAAAAATTATAGTCCCTGAAAATCATTTTGGGAATATAGGTATAGATGGTGTGAATACATTATATAACATCTATCCAATTATACATCATTATTCTATATTATATAGGCCATGTGTAGGTACAATGGCTATACTTTTACAAAGAGCAATATACATAGATGCTATAAGCAGGTACATGATGTAATTATACTCATGTAGAACCATGTTACCTCAGAATTCAAGTAGAAGCACCCTCTATAGCATCACAGTGATCTGAGTGCCATCCTGTCTTTTTTTTTTAAACCCTTACCTTCCATCTTGGAATCAATACTATTATTTGTATTGGTTCCAAGGCAGAAGAATGGTACAGGCTAGGCAATGGGGGTTAAGTGACTTGCCCAGGGTCACACAGCTGGGAAGTATCTGAGGCCAGATTTGAACCTAGGACCTCCTGTCTCTAGGTCTGGTGCTCTATCCACTGAGTCACCCAGCTGTACCCCTATCCTATTCTGAAGGTGGTATATAGCCCTATGACAACAGTCATTACTGGTCTACATGAGTGGCATCTTTGCTTATTTGTAAAATGGATAGGTTGAATTAGATCACTTCATTTTTTTTGTCACCTAAACTTTTATTTTTTTCTGGGTTATTCATGTATTATCATGCAAATCATATTTCCATATTATTCATTTTTGTAAGTGAATAATCTTATAAAGCAAAAACTCCCAAATATATACCTAAATAGACAAGTGATAAATCAGGTTCTCATCTGCATTCCTACTCCAACAGTTCTTTTTCTGGAGGTGGATAGCATTCTTTTTCATAGGTCCCTCAGAACTATCCTAGATAATTGTAGAATTAGATCACTTCTAAGGACCCTTCCAGACTGAAATCTATCATTCTATGACCTAACTGCCCTCACGGGAATGATTTAGAGGAACCATTGCCCTCCATCATCTCTTTGGCCCCTGTTTGATCTAGGGCTGTGTGTGGAGCTCTGGGAGATTAAGAAGGGACAAGAGATCAAAAAACAGCAATCAAATTCCTAAGGGTTTACAAATAAGGACCTAATATCTACAGATTGTTTTCTGCCTGTCTCTCCCATTCTGAGGAACACAGATTATAGATTGCAGAGCTGGAAACAGTGGAGAAAAGTTAAAGGAAGACATTTTTTTTAGGATTAATAACTTCCTGACAATTGGAACTGTGCAAAAATAGAATGTCTTTGCCTTAGCAGATGATGAAATCCCCATTGCTGGAAGTTTTCAAGCAAAGGATTCAAGGGTTCCAATAGAGGAGATTTCCTTTCCAGGTGGGAGACTGGATTTAATGGTCTCTGTCTGCATCAGAAATTCTAAGATTCTATGAATGAATGTCCTTTCCTAGGTAAACTGATAAAATTGTTACTTGAGCAAGTAAACCATCTCTGATATGGGACTTTCAACCCTTTCTTGAATACTTCATAGTATGGGGAACTCACCACCTCATAAGGCAGCTTATTTCATTTTCTTCTAGCTCCAATTGTTAGGAAGCACCTGATTATTAAGTATTTTCCCCCTATTTTGATAGGAAATCTGCCTGCCTGAAACTTCCACTCATTGTTCCTAGTTTGGCTCTCTGAGACTAAGCAGAACACGTGCCATTCATCTTCCATGGGACTGCCCTTCAGATACTTAAGAGTTAGCAGTTACATGCCCTCTACCCCAGTCTCCTTTTCTCCAGGCTAAACACCCTGACATTTCTTAGCCAGTTCTTTAGTCAAGACTTGTCCTTAGTTGTTAAAATCTTTTCTGGCTTCCTCGGAGAGGTGCTTGCTTGCCTCTCTGCCTGAAGGAAGGGAAATGACTGTTTCCATTGGGATTTGGAACCCAGACTCCTTGCCTTTGCCTTCTTCTCTTTCTGTGCTTACTGTATATTGAAATGTTTGCCTTAGCTCCTGCTCCCATAGGACTCCTTGGTACTTTAGTCACCTGATAGGTTGCGTAGGAGAAAATTCATTTGGATAGTGCATTGCTCTGTTATTCCCAACCCGCTAGCAAAGAATTCTAGGACAAATGAGCTTGCTCTAAATCACAGGGTCTATGTATCTCTTGGCTTTCAATGAAAGTGCCTGCCACATAGTAGGTACTATATAGATGCTACCTATTATTGAGAAACCTTCCCATACTTACTATTCAATAGGAGAGAGGTGGGGCAGCTGGGTAGCTTAGTGGATTGAGAGTCAGGTCTAAAGACGGGAGGTCCTAGGTTCAAATCTGGCCTCAGATACTTCCCAGCTGTGTGACCCTGGGCAAGTCACTTAACCCCCATTGCCTAGCCTGTACCATTCTTCTGCCTTGGAACCAATACACAATATTGATTCCAAGATAGAAGGTAAGGGTTTAAAAAAATAGGAGAGAGAATAAATTTGTCAGTTTACCATGTGCATAAGAAATCAGAATAATTAAATTTTCACAAATGAAATCTTATAATACATAATTTTCTTTAGTATTATAATTGCCAAATGTTGATCAGAACACAAAATAAATGAATATGGCTCAATTCTGTTTTTTGGGGGAACAATTTACAGTTTTGTTGTGGAAATAGTTTTTGAGGAAAGTACCCCATATCATGGTTAGCCTCCAATTTGTTCTTGCTTTGAATTTGGTCAAGATCAGGTCTAAAAATCTTGATGTATAGAGATAAGTGGATATAAATGGAATGAAAATCTTAGGACAATGCCTAACAAACAAGGAGATCTCTGCTTCTCCAAAGGCATACCCCACATTTCATAATCTCATTAATGGGAAATCACTTTGGAGTTATGATTATTGCAGAGTTTAATGATCTCATCTTTCACTGGGTCCTTGATGATGTTTTCCCCCCTTAGCTCAATATTAAAAGGTTTCATATTCAAACCTCATTCATTTGATTTTTGCTAATAAGAAGTTATTTCTTAATAAAAACTATAGCCAGCATTTATTTAGTGTTTAAAGTTTGCAAGGTTACTTACATATATTATTCCATTTTATTCTTACCACAACCCTGGGAGGTAGGTGTTAGTAGGACTGCCATTTTACAGTTGAGGAAATTGAGGTGGACACAGGTTAAATGACTTGCTAAGTGTCATATAGCTTGATGATAAGCTCCTTGAGGGCAGCTACTATCTTTTGCCTCTTTTATACCCCTAACACTTAGTATAATTCCTGGAACACAGAATAGATTATTGATAAAATTCTTTTGAATTGAAACATCTGAAGAAGAATTTCAAACTGAGTCTTTCTGATTCTATATATTGCTTTATCCACTGTAATGCTGCTGCCTCATCTCCCTTAATTGTTTAGTTACAATTTTCATCTGCTTTAGAAAGCCTCCTCCCTTTCCCACCTCGGTCCTAGTTCTTCACCTTTCTTTCAAAAGGATATTAAAGTTAATTACCAAATATTTCCCATTTCCCCTTGACCAGCTTCTCAGTTCCCCCGATGGTACATATAACTCAGGCTGGAAACCTCTGCTCGAAATCATTTTTACCAATTTCACTCCAAGATATATTAGAGAGAAAAGAGATGGGAACATTTTTGGTGAAGATGCCCCTACACCGGGCAACTATACTCTTTCCTTCAAAACCTCAAGGACTAGTATTTTAAAATGTAAGAAGGCAAGAACATAAACTCCTTGAGGGCAGGAATTGTTTATCATTTGTCATATATTATATATCTTGTCCACTGGCAGAGTACACATTGTCAGTCATGTCAGATTCCTCTTTACATCAATGGGGATTTTCTTTTTCTTTTAAAAACCCTTATTTTCCAACTTAGAATCAAAATTGTGTATTGGTTCCAAAGCAGAAGAATGGGAAGGGGATTAAGTGACTTGCCCAGGGTCACACAGTTAGTAAGTGTCTGAGGCCAGATTTGAGCCTAGGACCTCCTGTCTCTAGGCTTGGCTTTCAAAACACTGAGCTACCCAGCTGCCCCCCATCGGGATTTTCTTGACAAAGATACTGGAGTGGTTTGCCATTTCCTCCTCCAGCTCATTTTACAGATGGGGAAACTGAGGCCAACAGGGTTAAGTGACTTGCCTTAGGCCACACAGATAGTAAGTGTCTGAGGCCAGATTTGAACTCAGTAACATAAGTCTTCCTGACTCCAGGCCCAGAACTCCAACCACTACATCATCTAGTTGCCTCGAATATAGGATACACTTAATGAATACTTGATAAAGAAATGAATGAATGAATGATCCATGTCTTTATCAGTGTGAGAATTCTAGTAGATCAGAAGATCCTTTAGGTCAAGAATGATTTTTCCTTTTGACTTTGCTCCTCCAGTCTCTAGCTGAGTATCTTGTCTATCTATGACTGTAGGTGCCTAATAAATGTTTGCTGTATTCTGTGAGATGCTTGTCTTTCTATTACCTCAGAAAAAAACTACTCATAAGTTGCTTTGGCCAATTAAAAAAATAAAGAAACCCCCAAAACCCTGTCATTGTCTTGTGGACACACCAGCAATCTGGTGATGAACCTCCTTAGACTTGACCAGCCTGTTCTCAGAGAAGGACATACTTTGTTAGTTTGTGTATGAATCCATACACAAAGCCTTTCCAACTTAGTAGGACCTTGGAGAGCTCCATCGGCATAGCTAGGTGGTCTGTTTCCAATGAAGAGGGCTGTACTAGATTGATTTGGTTATTCTCTCCCCCAACACCTAACACCCTATAGAGGCACTAGAAAAGAACTTCTAGGAAGAAAAAGTCAGTTAGTAGTAAAATATTGGGATTCACTTTGGTGGAGAGAGAGAACAATCCAATCAAACCCAATCCAAGAAGCATTTCTGAATACATATTGTGTGCAAAGCACCCTGCCAGGGGCTGAGGATACAAACATGAAAAGGAGAGGTGTTTTCCAACCTCATAGCATTTTCCCTGTACTGGAACACTGATGGAATTACTGACCATTTATTTTCTAAGTCACTGTTAAGGACTTGCTAGGCATTCTCTCTCTATCCTGGAGGCAATTTTGGGCCAGTGATGATTGTCCTTCTGCTTCTATCCTCCATTTGATCCCCACTCTTAGCCTGGTGACTCTGGGCAAGTCACTTCATCCTGTTTGCCTCAGTTTCTTCATCTGTAAAATGAGCTGGAGAAGGAAAGGGCAAATCACTCCAATATCTCTGTCAAGAAAAACCCAATCAGAGGATACAAAGAATCAGACAGGACTGAAAATAACTGAACAACAACTGAACATATTTATATAGAATATATTATACATAAATCCCCCTGGGGTTTCAAGAAATGCCACACTGTTATATAGAGCACAAATTGCCTGTAACACAGATCAAGGCTCCCCACAGACTGAGCAAATGTTTGTGCCTTGGGGGCTTTCACTCCCCAGATCATCAGACTTCACATTGCTATCTTGTTGCTTACCATGTGTGCCTGATCATCACTCCTTTAGAAATGACTGTCTCCTGGAATATTTCTTTACTTTATGCTGAGTTGAATAGTATTTCTTAGGGGAACAGCCTAACTTAGCCCCTTGCTTGACTTGAAACCCATTTCTCCTTCCCTTCAGTTTATTCTCCATTTCCAGGTTCCCTTTCTGATCTGACTGGTGCAGAGTTCACAATATGATGAACCTAGAAAACACAAGACTATGGGAGTCTCCACTTGGATATGCAGAAAGTCCTTTGAACTCAACATTGGAGCACAGATTTTCTATATCTGGGTTTAAATTCCCACTCCAGGGACTCAAGTCTATCTTTTCCAATCCCTTAATTGAAAGAGGAAGGTCCAAGAAGGAAGTGATTTCCTTATGGATACATAAATAGATATAACATGTACTAAACCCTTACACTAAAGTTCTACATTTATAAATACAAATAAACAAGTTAGTTCCTGCCCTCAAGGAGAATACATTCTAATGATGGAAAATAGCATATAAGGAGGAAGAGAACCATGGATATGGAGAATGGAGTCATGAGTAAAGAGAAACATAGGAATAGTAAATGTGGCTAGTGTAAAGATAATTTTAGGGTTGTGACTTAAAATCTAGATTTAATAGGTTGCTGGGGAAAATCCCAAATAAAATACCCAAGTCAATCTGGAAGTTTATGGTAATTTAATTAATATAGAGGGAAGGAATTTAAGGAGAAGGAGGGAAGAGGATATAGTATTCTCCTGCCTGGCCTGTGCCAGGGGGAGTTTTAAAATCTCTGCCTCTAGGTCTCTGAAGAAGATTAGAGGCTTCTAAGAGGATAAAGTTGGAAAGTAAAGGAGGAAAACTCAGCCAGAAACTCACCACAGAACTAGACAAAAGCTTGTAGCCACGCTAAGATGCCCAAAGGCCAAGCACGCTGCTATTAGTCAACTCTCCGTCGCAAAAAGTACTGCAGAGAGGAAGTGATCCAATATATAGACCTTTCATCCTTGTGTCCCCTCCTCTAAATGCCCATTCTTTAGTTCTCATTTTCTTTGATTAGATTATATCTTTAGAGTTATTTAACACTTCTTTGTTAAGTTCACCTTTTATTAATTACTTGACCTTTTTGTGATTAATTTAACCTTTATAGTTACTTAACATCTTTTTGTATTAAGATACTTGACCTTTTGTGATTAACTTAACCTTTATAGTTACTTAACACCGTTTTGTATTAAGATCTAAAAATAGACAGCTTAACGTTCTAGCTTCACTATAAGGTGAGAGCTAAGTATCTTCATTGTTCAATCAGGAGACTGTAACTTTATCTTCCCATAAAGTAAGATCTAAGTGGGGTCAAGTAATTTAAAGTTCACACTAGTGAGTAGTAGAGCTGAGAATCAAACCTTCGTCTCCTAGGTTCTCCCTCTAATACTAGGTAACCTTCCAAAACTGAACAGTAAGCCTGCCTGTCTTTCCTGATTTGGGTAGTAGCACCATCATTCTTCAAGTCACCTAGCCTCAACATCTCCATCTTCATTGACTTCTTTTTCTACCTCTATCCCACATCTAATTAGTCATTAATAATAATATAATAAGGGGAAGCTAGGTCAGTTCCAGACCTGGAGTTGGGAAGACCTGGGTTCAAATTTGGCTATAGACACTCCTAGATGTATGATTCAGGGAAAGTCAGTTAACCCCAATTGCCTAGTTCTTGTTACTCTTCTGTCTGATACATGAAGACACATGAAGATGTGATTAACTATCCCCTGCCCATTTTTAGATTTAATCACCAGAAGTATACACACCCCACTTATTCTTAAGCATGGGAAGATCTGTGACCCATGTGTGCTAAAATGAGTGACGAATTGGAATCAACTGACTGCCCCCTGGGCAGTCCTAAGCAAAGCTATATCTGCAATTGGTTCATGTAAAGTGGAAGGAAGGCACAGGAAGTGACAAAAGGAAGGGTCTTTAAAAGTGGCAAGAACTTCCTGTGACCAGCTGGAACTTGACCTTGAAGGAGCTCTGGCTGGGGGACCTCAGACTACTCTTCCATTTTCCCTTAGAACTACCACATGGATGAGTGAAAAAGGTTGACTCCCTTTCCTGGCTTTTCTGGAGGTACTAACCTCCAGAGAGGTCCCTCATCTTGAAGGAGCTCTCGTGGCTAAAACCCTTGTTTAGTTTACCTCTGGGGGCTCTGAAACCCTGTCTGGTTTGGGCCTGGCCAGAGTAAATATCTACTGTCTCTCATTTCCTTACTTCCACTCTTTCCTTCTATTTCATAAATAAATTACTATAAAGTCATTCTGACTCGAGTATGATTTCTACTGACCACATTTTAATATATTTAATCCAACCCTTTAATTTTTAACCCTTATAGAAACAGAAGGTAAGGGTTTTTTAAAAAAATAATATAATAATAAATATTTATATAGCACTTACTATGTGTTAGACATTGTTCTAAGTGCATTCCAATGATCTCATTTGATCCTCAGAACAATTCTGGGAAGTATGCTATTATTATCCCATTTTATAATTGAGGAAACTGAGGCAGGCAGAGGTTAAGTGCCTTGCCAAGGATCATACAACTGGTGTCTGAGACTGATTTGAACTTGGGTTTTCCTCAATCCAGGCCTGATATCCTAACCACATTTCACCTTGCTGCTTTTCAGACCCTTTTTCTGGTTCTTCAATATCTCTCACACAGGTAGGACTGAAGGACCCTTCTTATCTAGACCACCTCAGGTCCTGATTAGTGTGAATAATAAATTCTCTGAAGTAGTCACATCATTCCAGGTTACTTGGCATATTTCCATTGGGCTGGAAGAAGTGACCATATTATACATAATTATAACTACAAACAGTACAAATTAGAATACATGGATCACTTTAGGTGATTTCTTATGGACTCTAATTGATGATATTGAAATAGCCTCCTAATCTTTCCCATAAACTTCGCTACCAGGTTAATCTTCCTAAAGAAATTCTTCATTAAAAAAAAAAAAAGAAATAGAAATTCTTCATTGGCTCCCCTCTGTCCAACAATTTAGAATGACACTCATTGCCCACATTTTAAAAAATATGTTTTTGAATCTGGCATTTGAGGTGCTCCGTATTTTAATCCCAAACTTCTTTTCCATCCTTAGCTTTAAAGACCAGCCAATAGAAACCTTATACATAGGCCAAACAGGCTTCTTTTCTTTTTCTTTTTTTTTTAAACCCTTACTTTCTGTCTTGGAGCCAATACACGGTATTGGCTCCAAGGCAGAAGAGTGGTAAGGGCTAGGCAATGGGGGTGAAGTGACTTGCCCAGGGTCACACAGCTGGGAAGTGGCTGAGGCCAGATTTGAACCCAGGACCTCCTGTCTCTAGGCCTGGCTCTCAATCCACTGAGCTACCCAGCTGCCCCCCAAACAGGCCTATTTTCTAACCTGAAAATGTAGCTTGTACTGTCTTGACAGATTGCCCCTGCTTGTGTGACTCCCTCCCTACTTAGTGTCATTCATTCCCTAACATTTGCTTGTAGAATTCTTATTCCTCTACAAAGCCAAATAAACAGCACCTCCTCTGTGAAGTCTTTCTTGATACCACAGCCAGTAGTGGCCTCTCCCTCTTCTGGTCTCTCAGAACACTTTAGTTCTGCTTCTGAAATAGACTTGAACCGATTCAATTTTCTATTCTCGCCTTTTCTCTCCTCCAGCAGGCTAAAGCTCCATGGCCACATGCCCTGGCTCAAGCACCGGAGGACTTGCCTTTCTGGAAGTGACGTCAGGTCTGTTAGATCAGACCTGATTATTTCCATAACACAAAGAATCGAGGACCAAGGAGGCTCAGAATTGGAGGGGAATAGGAAAAACAGTCCATCTAGCTGTGGTTTAAAGATCTCTACGAACAGGAAGCCCATAATCTCTGGAAGTAGCTTCCTTTTAAAAGTTAGGAGGAGGGAGAAGCTGGGTGTCTCAGTCGATTGAGAGCCAAACCCAGAGATGAGAGGTCCTGGGTTCAAATCTGGCCTCAGATACTTCCCAGCTGGTTGACCCTGGACAAGCCCCCATTGCCTAGACCTTACTGTTCTTTTGCCTTAGAACCAATACACAGTATTGATTCTAAGATGGAAGGTAAGGGTTAAAAAACAGGAGATTTCTCTTTAGAACAGCAGCTGGTGGTACAGTAGATAGAACTCCAGACCTAGAGTCAGTTAAAATATGAGTTCGAATCCATCCTCAGACACTAAGTGTGACCCTGGCCAAATAATTTAATCCTGTATGCCTCAGTTTCCTTATCTGTCAAATGAGCTAGAGAAGGAATGGAAAACCACTCCAGTATCTTTGCTGAGAAAAGCCCAAATGGGGCCACTAAACCCCTATTGCCTAGCCCTTACCAGTCTTCTACCTTGGAACCAACATACAGTATTGATTCTAAGACTGAAGGTTCCAAGATGGAAGGTAAGGGTTAAAAAATAGTCCATATAAAGTCAAAATAATTGTCCTCTTTCCAATGAATGCAAACAGAAGTTGTGACTTGCCCAAGATCACAATACTAGTAAATGAAGGCTAGATTTGAACTAAGGTCTCCCTGGTTTATCAAGGACCTTTGCAATCTTCTAAATTTATGTTATTTTGCAGTTGAGGCTCCTTCTCAAAAGCCAAACACTCAAGGTTGATGAAAAGCTGACTACTCTTTCCTTGGGACATATGCCTTCCTCAAGACTTATGGAACTACCTAGATGTAAAGAACTACTCTAGACTTAGACTTATAGAACTCAATAAAACTATTCTACAACTACTCAGGCTTATAGAACTACCTTAGACGACCTAGACAAATAAAACTAACCTACACTTATACAACTACCCTAGAACTATCCCGACTTATAGAACTATCCTAGAACTTCTCAGACTTTTAGAACTATACTAGAACTACTCAGACTTACAGAAGTTGTAGAACCATCCTAGAACTACTCAGACTTATGAACTTATAGAACTATCCTAGAACTACTCATACTTACAGATTTTATTGAACTGCCCTAGATTTATGGAACTTATAGAACCACCCTAGAACTGTTAGGGGTAAAATTTAGGGTTGTTGACTGAATATATTATATTAGTAGTAGCCAGGGATTAAAATTCAGTCCCAATGAAATACTCAAGTCAGTTTGGGATTTTATTTTGGTTTAATTATATGGTTTAATTAAATTATATTTATATATATATTATAAATATATATGTATATTTATTATTTTTATTTATTTATTTATTTTATTATTTTATTATTATTTTATATTATTTATATTATTATATTATATTATAATATATAATATAATATAATATAAATATTATAATAATATTTATTATATATATAAATATAAATAAATTAAAAAATATGGTTTAATTACAATAGAGGGAAGAAATTAAGAAGAAGGAAAAGAAGGAAAGGGTATAAGATTTTCTCTGGCCTGGATAAGCCAAGGGAAGTTCAGAGGCCTCAGCCAAGGGGCCTTCTCAGGAAATTAAATCTGGCTCAGTTTCCAGCCACGAGGTCTCCTCCAAGATGAGGGGCCTCCTCGGTGGATAGTGCCTTCAGGAGGTAGAGGAAAAGGGGAGTCAGCCTTATCACTCACCAAGGCTGATTCAGGGAAGATGCCTCACCTAAACCATGCTTATAGAGCTCCTCCCACTGACCTCCACTGCCAAAGTCCACCAAAGTCACAAGCACACCAAAACCCACCAAGAGCTACCAACGCTGTCAAGAGACCCTGATCACAGGAAGTGATGCAAAATATATAGGCAGTTCCTTACATCACTTCCTGTGTCTCACATGTACCAATGGTGGCTTAAGCTTGGTTTAGGACAACCCAGGGGGTCAGTCAGTTGTTTCTGATTTGTCACTTGCTAGCACATGCTGATCATAAGCCATCCTCACCCACATCCAAGTGGGGGTGTATACATTCCTTGGTTGCTAAAATTCTAAAGACTAAGCAGGGTGGAGTAAATCTAAAATTCACAAAACTACTCAGACTTATGGAACTATCCCCGAATGACCCAGTCTTATAAAACCACCCAATCTGCCCCTCTCCCAAAATAAAGGAAAATTCTTGGGGTCATGAGAAAGTCTGGTTTTCTTTGCCCACATGATGGCTTTGTTCTTTGCTATTCCCTGGCTTCAGCTCCAGCTCTATTTTGGGTTCAGAACTTCTCTCTCTGTTCCAGGAATTCCTCTTCTTTCCAGAAAGATTGGTTCAGGAACCTGGCATGATCTCTTCCTCCTATTTTGGTGTGACTACATGGAAGAAGATTCCCAGATGGCTTTTCTCTTTGGGATCTGAATATGGGTATCCTTTCTCTGAATCTCAGACTTCCTCTTCATGTGTTTAGCTAACATTTTAAAGTCAAGTCTGAAATAGCGGATTATAATAGTGGAGTACACTGAGGTGTGTGGAGGATACCTCAGTCCCCTTTTAGTGCAGTAAAGCAATCTGTGCCTTACTACACTAGGCCAGCCACAGTTACGTCTTTCAAACAGTTGTAAAAACAAACAGGTTCATTGATAAATAAGAGGTAGGGAGGGAGGATTTAGGATCGAGGATGCCCTAATCACTAATTCTCTTACTTCCCACTTCTAAATCCACAGCGAGGTGGATGCTTCTGTTTCTTGAGGCTCCCTACAAACCCTTCCAACTTCTGGCTAATACCCCCAAACCCTGTCTATTCTTCCTGACACTATAAATCCTCCTTTTGTTGGTTTATCAGGATGTGACAGACTTCAGGATAAAAGGATGGGCTCTAGATGTTGGAGTTCAAGCCAGCTGGGCCGGGTCTGAAGCTGACCCTCAGCCTTCACACCAACAACTGCCTCTGGACCACGATGCTCTTTGTCAGGGTTGAGAGTCTGTAGGATCTTCAGGATGGTTTCTTTTGGTGAGGAAAGGCACTCCCAGAGAAATCCAAAGGTTTCCCTTCTTCCACTCACAGGCCGATAGAAACGGGATCAGCCAAGATAAGCTTCTTCCTCAGTTCCAAGACAGGAAGAGCACAGTTAGTTGTTCCTTCAAAATGTTAAGATTAAAAATTTAGTTTCTCTGCTGAAAGTTGTAAAGATTAAAATTTAGGGGAGATGGGGAGACTGAGGCAGGTGAGGCAGGTAGAAATTAGTTTCTCTCTGCAAGAAGTATTATATTTTTTAGAGGTTTATTAAAGGTTAAAGATTAAAGAATATACAAGTAAGAAACATGTGCCTTGGCAATGAGGCCTAGACAAAGTAACCTCACATCACGCAAGAGACTGCCTGCTCCAAAACGGAAGTCCAAAAAGAGCCAAGAGAGACCCTCAAAAGCCTTTGAATCAGCTTAAATACCTTCTCGATCTCGGCCCAGGTGAGATTACAAGGCATTCTGGGGAAGTGGAGCAAAGGCTCGTGGGGATTGTAGTCCTGTATTCGAGTCTATTTTTTACAAAGTATTATAGTTTTAGAGGTTTATTAAAGATTAAGAAATAAAAACAATAGAAAATAAGAAAGCACGTGTCTAGGAGGGCCAAAAGGCCCATTTAATTTCACTCACTACATCTTGGGAGACAGAGAGCCCCTGAAGTAGGCGGAGTCAGCTTAAATAATAATTTGTTCTCTGCCCAGGTGGGAATTCAGGTGAGGTTACAAAGCATTCTGGGAAGTGGCCAAGGACTTCTGGGGATTGAAGTCCGGGGTTAAAATCTCCATTTTTACAAAAATCTCTCCTTCCACACTCCAGAATCTCTCTCTTAGAGTCCCTAACATGCGGTCATGCTCACCTCTTCAAATCAACTTTTAACTAAACTTAAATTCATTTATATTTCCATAGTTTCTACCATAACAAGTCCAAGGGTATAGTCTATGAATTAAACCTTGAAGGGCTATCAATAAACCTTTTACCAAGGGTAAAAAGGTTTCATAGTCTAATCAAAGAGGCCTGGCCAACGCCAGAACAAAGGTCTTATCTGTGCCTAGCCCAGGGGACTTCTATAGTTTATACAGGGAGATGGTCAAGAAACCACAAGCTCATGACCCACTTCTTAGTGCCAGGCACTGTGCTAAGTGTTGGAAGTAAAAACAGAGTAAAAAACACATTTGAATGGGGGAGACAACATACAAATAACCATGATAAGATAAGATATGTATAGTAAAGGGAAAGTAATTGCAGAGGGAAGGCCTGAGAAAGGTCTGTTGCCATACCAGAACAAAGCAGAAAGAGTTGGATTCAAATTCCACCTCAGTTACTTCCTAGCTGTGTGACCCTAGACAAGTCACTTGGCCTCTGTTTGCCTCAGTTTCCTGATCTATAAAATTGGGATAACAGCACTACCTATCTTCCAGAATTATTAAAAGAATCAACTAAGATTATAATTGCAAAGCACTTAGCATAGGGTCCAGCACATAATATATACATGTTATAATATATATGTTATATATATAATATACATGTTATATATATAAATGTTAGCTATCATTATTTTTTTTTAAACCCTCACTTTCCGTCTTGGAATCATACTGTGGATTGGTCCCAAGGCAGAAGAGTGATAAGGGCTGGGCAATGGAGGTTAAGTGACTTGCCCAGGGTCACACAGATGGGAACTGTCTGAGGTCACATTTGAACTCAGGACCTCCCATCTCTAGACCTGGCTCTCAATCCACTGAGCTACCCTGTTGCCACCAGCTATTATTATTTTTTTAAAACCTTTCAGGCTTGGTATCAGTTCTAAGACAGGAGGGGTAAGGGTTGTATTGATTAGAACATGTAGCAGGTCTAGCCAGAGAGAGCTTCCAGGAGAGTCAGTCACATGGTCCAAAATGAAACTGAATACCAAATTAACCCAGGTTACACAACAGGAAAATGAACAGGGGATTGTGGGAAATGTCATCTCTAGGGTACAGATTCTAATCAATACAGGGCTTAGGCAGTGGGGGTGGGGTGGGGTGGGGTCACACAGCTAGGAAGTGTCTGAGGTTAGATTTGAACCCTGGACCTTCTGACCCCAGGCCTGGGGCTCTACCCATTGGGCAACCCAGTCACCCCTATTACTATGATTACTAAACCAGAGATGACAACTGCGCCACCCTCCCTGGGTTGTTGTGTGGATCAAAATGGATAATATTAGAGAAAATACTTTGCAACCTTGGAGTCCTATAGAAATGTAAAGCATTATTATTGCTGTTGCATTTAGCCTGGTTAGCCTGATTAACAAAGAAAAAGCCTGGATTAGGTTCACCTGTGAATTCTCTACAAAATTGTAATCGGGGAACAAAGCCCCAAGCAGCTGGCCATTTCCCTTTTAACATGGCAGGCAGCAGCAGCGGCAGTGAATAGCTTGGGAGAGGTGGGAGGGCAGGAGCAAGGTTGACGGGCCGCAAGGAACTCTGGGAGCTCCGGGTCAGCAGTCTTGAAACTGACGATCTTCTGGAACAGAGTCTCTTGGACGCGAGGTGATGCCGTCAGCAGAAGTCACGTTTCTGCGCCATAGTAAATAGGAGCTAACGGGAGGATAGTCTGAAATTGTAAGCTGGAGAACCAGAAGGAGGACGGTCTAGGATGGTGGGCTCATCGATTTAGAGCTGGAGAGGAGTTGAGAGGCTGTTCCGGCTAACCCTTTCATATTCCAGAAGGGGAAACTGAGGCCGCAGCACATGAAGGGGCTTGCCCAAGTTTGTACAGCTCCTATCTGAGGCAGAGCCTAGGACTTCCTGACTTCTCGTTCAGAGCCCTATCTGCTACGGCAGGGACGGAAATGGGTCATCCCTTAAGGTCTTATAGAGGCATAAAAATAATAATCACGGAGCAGAGCCGCGAGTCCATTTTTCTTAGAAATGGAGGGTGTGCCTCCTTCTCTGCTTCCTTTAAGGACTCTGGCTTGGAATTCTTCATGGCAATCTGACAAACCCAGGAATAGCAGAACAGTCCTGAAGGGCAGTTTGGAAACCATGGAAGGATTAGAGGCCTGACAGGTCACCCAGTGGTTGTCTGCCCAAGAGAGCACAACCACAGTTCTGCTTGAGCCAGGCAGCTCCTGTACGCTAGTCCTTTTGCTTGCTACCAGACTTCTTTTGCAACTGCCTTCTTATGCCAAATCTGGCACAGAAGACAAAGATATCAGGGTCTACCGTGTGTTCATTCCTTTTGCCTCTCATTCTGTTTTCTAGAAACAAAATGGCACCCAAGGAGTCCTCAAGCTGGAATATACTTGGTGACATTTCAGGGCTCCCTGGCATTTGTGGCATAGATAGAGGTTACAGCCACGCACTCAGACTAGATGAGTTTTATGGTTCACAGGATCTTAGATTTAGAACTTTAAAGAAACTTTGGGGCTGCCTAGTCCAATACCAACATTTTAAAGATGGGGGTTAGCGGGGCCACCCCTGGGAAAAAGGTGCTATTATCTCCATTTTACAGTTGAGGAAACCAAGGTAAATAGAGGTTACAAGGCTTGCCTATGGTCACACAGGATTCATTTACTTAACAAACTTTTGTTAAGTGCCTACTGTGTGCAAGGAAGCCTCTGTTCACTTACTGACTTGACATGATACTCCTTTTCTGCAGAAAATTGCATCATATGGTTAGAATATACCTGCTTTAAACATCAACAACATGGAAATAGGTTTTGATCAAGGATACATTTAAAATCCAGTGGAATTGTGAGTAGGCTATGGGAAGGGGTGGATGGAGGGGAGGGAAAGAACATGATTCTTGTAACCAAAGAAAAATGTTCTAAATTGACTAAATAAAATAAAAAAAAAATAAAAACAAACATCTAAAAAAAAGAATATATTTGCTTTGCCAAGTTGCTTCTCATAGCAATATCTTTTGAAGCACATTAACAAAGAGGGGGCAGAGGGGGCAGCTGGGTGGCTTAGTGGATTGAGAACCAGACCCAGAGATGGGAGGTCCTGGGTTCAAATTTGACCTCAGACACTTCCTAGCTGGGTGACCCTGGGCAAGCCACTTAACCCCCATTACTTAGTCCTTACTACTCTTCTGCATTAGAACCAATATCCAGTATTGAGTCCAGGACAGAAGGTAAGGGTTTTAATAAAAAATAAAACAACAACAAAAAAAAGAAGGGCAGGGAGTAAGTGTTGTGGAGAGCAAAGCTGGCCTTGGAGTCAGGAAGACTTGGGCCTCTGGCCTTGGCTGGTCACTGTAGACAACCTCTCAGGGGTCCCAAACAACTTTCTAAGATAACAAGTCATAGCATAGTCATTGCTCTATCTATAGGGAGAATTTCCATACTGAGAGTTCTTCACAATGAAGAAGTCATGGGTCAGGATGAACCCCCCCCCCAAAAAAAAAAAACCAAAATGAAACAAAAGTCAGTGTCGAAAAGGGCTCATGTTGTATGGTCTAAAGGAAAACTGGACTAGCAGACTGGGGTTCCATTATTGAATCTTCTATTGGTACAATGGAAGAGTACTGTGACTTAGGCAAGTTGTTTCTCCCATCTAAGCCTCAGTTTCTTATCTGTGCATTCAGAGGATTGGACTGGATGACTTCTGTGGTTCCTTCTAGATCCCATTCTCCAATGGTCCTATTTTAGGAAGGCCCCTGATAAGATGGAGGGCCCAGAAAAGAAGTCTAGTGATAGATAGGGTGAGGGGGCCTTGGGATACATACAAAAAACAGCTAAAAGAGTTGGGGATGCTAGCCTGAAGAAAAGAAAAGCAAGAGCACCAGTTAATTGTCTTCACATACACCAACGATTGTCACATTGACATGCTGTCACATTGGATTTGCTCAGTTTAGCCTTAGAGCCCAGAATTAGAAGTTAATAGTAGAAGGTGAAAAGAAGCAAATTTAAATTTTATTGAAGGAAACCTTTGGGGCCCTCTAGTCCAATCCCAACATTTTACAGATGAGGGTTAACCACACCAACCCTGGGAAGAAGGTGCTATTATTATTTCCACCAGGATATCGCTCTAGCAATATTTTAGATTTGTCTCTCAGCCTTGGGAACTTGGAAGGAGTCTTCTCTCTACTCATAGTTTAATCTCCCTACTTCTCAAATATGGTGTGGTTCCCAAACCCCTTTCTGTATTATATTTCAGTGTAATAGGGGACTAGACAATGGGGATACAGTCTTTGAGGGCATATATAGTCTGTCTTGCCTGATCATGACGAATGGAGGTTTGGTAAATTTGCTTCCAAATGTGAGGGATGGCACACAACGGAGAGGCTGTTCCTCTAGTCAGGATGAGCAGTTATCCTTTGATTATTTCCTATTGGCTTACTGCATGGTGATGGGAAGCCTTTTAAATGACTGCTGACATAAGACTGAATGAACATCTCAGCACAGATGACAGTTCTTACTTTTCCATGTTGACTTTCAAGTGAGGAGGAGGAATTGCTTCTCCCTGGGTTGGGGAGAAGAAGATTTGAGTTTCCTCTCACTCAGTGGCCATGTAGCTGTGAACTCATGCTGCCATTTTTTCCCCATCTCTGTTGTGTTTATTCTTTGCTGATCTAAGATGAATGAGTACTGGAGACAGAAGGACCAGATTACAACTTTGTGAACATTGAAAGGTTGGAAGAACTGCCTGAGGTCCAGCCACTGGAGGTCATGGCAAAATGTGCCAGTAGCTGCAACAACCAAGGCTAGCAAGGAACCCAGCCCTCAGGAGTGAATTGTTGACCAAACGCAGCAGTGGAAAGATATGATGGTTGAGACCCCACGTCCTGCAGACAAGGGAATAACTCATCCAAAAAACGAATCATCAATGGAAATAAACTTTGTGGGTGTGTGACTGTTCTTAGCAACCACTTCAAATCTGAGCCCACATTTCCAGGGTCTGATTAGAAGAAAGTATGTTTCATTTTGGGGGGATGGGGGTGGATGGCTTTATAATTTGTTCTCATGCTTTTTCACTTAAAACAAGAAACTAGCAAATATTAATTGTTTAATGATATTGGGGCAGTAGTTACTCTAGTTAGATGATATTGAGGAGATTATAGGTTGTAGATTGATATAGAAGAGATATACTAGATAAGGGCTAATGAATTATAGTCCCAGAGAAGATATCCTTAATCCCTTGAGGTACCCCTAGAACTCTGATGGGAGATATGTCTAGTTACACTCTGGATACCTGACCTTCTAGTGTCAGCACGAGCTGTGATAATGACCTCCAGATCCTATTTGTGTATAAAGCCAGTCATCCCTCTGCCCACTACAGAGTGGCAGCAAGTCAAAGGTTCCAGCAGCAAAACCTTCTGCTCTTAGTTGCTGCTGTCCAAGATCTAGCCTCAATTTACCCTAACTAAACCACAAATCTTGTTTTCTTTTGAATTATTTCCTTCTTCCTATCTGCCTACAGATGTGCTCTCTTATTGTCTTGAAGCAAGCAATAGTTGTTTCTGAAATGAAATCAGATTGAATGCTCTGACTTGCAGAATGGCTCAGATAATTTGGTAAATTTTCCTGAAGCAAGACTGGCTGATTATAAGACTTTTTAAATGGGTTGAGGTTTCTCAGGCTTACTTTCTGATGCCATTCTTGTAGCGTTATCTTTTAAGGGCTCATAAAGCTCACATTTCAATTTTTCCAACCCCTTTAGACTTGACATTTTATTTCTTTAATGTAGGGAACTTCTTTCATCATTACAGGTTAGAGGCTTATCTGTAGTCTATAATCTTAGAGAGTTGCCTGGGGGCACTTGATAGGTCCAGTCCCCAAGCCCCATCTCTATCCTGTGATATGGTTTCCATCTCTATAGAGAAAGGAAGAAGGGAGCAAACACCTACTATATGCCAGTTAAGTGACTTGCCCAAGACCTCACAACTTGTATATAATCAGAGGCATAAATGGAACCTAAATTTTCTTGCTTTCAGGACTTGTTGCTCTATTCACCATACCATGCTACTTTTCACTTTTTTATAAAATTTCTAAGAGGAAAACATTTCTAAGAGGAATCCTGTGAAGCATATAGATTTCCTTTTAAAAAATATTATATTTTCTTTTCCAGATTACATTTCAATATGATCATTTTTCTACATTTTGTGACCTGTGTTCTCTTCCTTCCTTCCTATCCTCCCCTGTTCCCTGAGATGGCAGATAATATGACATAGATTATACATGTATCACCCCCATTTTCCATGTTAGGAAATGAGTTCCTTTTTTAATTCCTCACTTTGTGATTTAGAATTGATACTAAGTATTAGTTCCAAAGCAGAAGAGGTAAGGTCTAGGCAATTGGGATTAAATGTCTTGCCCAAGATCACACAGATAGAAAGTGTCTGAGGCTAAATTTGAACCCAGGACCTCTCATCTTTTGACCAGGTGCTCAATCCACAGAGCCACCATGCTGTCCCTGGAGATAGTTTCAGAGAGATTAAATAATTGCTCAAAGTCATACAACTAGTAGCTAGTACAATTGGAGTTGGGCTTAGATCTTTTGATGTCTAGCCCCATACTCCTTCCTATATACTAATTCAATTGAAGATACATTTATTGAGAACCTACCATATGCCAGTTACTGGACTGGGTATTGGAAATGCAAAGAAAGCACTGGAATAGTCCTTGACCTTAAGAAGCATATTCCCCAAACTACTTGCTCTAATGGTCCCTTCAAGTTCTTTCTCCTTCCAGTATTTAAATGGACTAGTCTTAATCAGATCTTCAATTTATTGTTTTTTTTCCTTATTCTAATGGAGACAACACAACATTGTGGATAGAGGACCAGCCTCAGGACCAAGAATGCCTGGATTCCAAATCCACATCTGACACGTAGAAATTGTGTGACCCTGGGTATTTCATTTAACCTCTGTTTCCTCAGCTATAAATTGTGATAATAAATACTTCACAGGATTTTTGTGAGCATCCAATGATATACTATTTGTAAAGCATTAGCATGGTGCCTGATACATAGTAGGGGTTTAATAAATACTTGTTCCCTTCCTCGTTTGCCTCCAAACTTAAATTACTTAACCTGTAGGCTATCATCGAAGAGTATAAGCAACAGAGAAGGTGCTGCAATGAATAGGTTGGTAGAGGGGATGTCCTCATCTAAGAGTTCCCTATACTGGTGAAAGCTGTGTCTCTCCTGTGACATGGCTTTTCCCTCTATAGAGGAAGGAAGAAGGGAATGAGCATCTATTAAACTCCTACTATATGTCAGGCACTGTGCTAAGCACTTCGTGAATATCTCACTTGATCCTTTCAACAACTAGAAGGTAGGTACTCTCATTATTCTCATGGTTATTCAATAATGATACATGATTCCAAGGTCCCTCCCAGCGCTATCCATTCCTAGCTTCATGGAGAATAGATCATCCAATAATTTGGGCTTAGACCTTTTTTTTTATCCTGAACACAAAAATATAAAATTGCATGGGTGTTGGCATATATGCAGTGAGGTGGAAAAAAAAAAGATAAACCGAGTCTTTGTTCTGTGTAGCTGCTTTTCATGAAAAGTATATAAATATGAGGGGGCAGCTGGATGGCTCAGTAGATTGAAAGTCAGGCTTAGAGATGGGAGGTCCTAGGTTCAAATCTGGCCTCAGATACTTCCCAGCTGTGTGACCCTGGGCAAGTCACTGTTAACCCCCATTGCCTAGCTCTTACCACTCTTCTGCCTTGGAACCAATACACAAGGTAAGGGTTAAAAAAAAAGTATATAAATATGGGGCAGCTAGAGGATAGAACACCAGTTATGGAGTCAAGAGGAGCTATATTCAAATTTGACTTCAGACATTTTCTTAGTTGTGTGATTTTGGGGCAAATCATTTAACCCTGATTGCCTAGCTCTTACCTGCTCTTCTGTCTTAGAATTGATACTAAGACAGAAGGAAAAGGTTTAAAAAAGTATATAAATAAGATCAACTTGTATCAAAGCTGTCCTATTTGCTTATGTTTCTTTCTACCCTTACACCTCACCACTAATTTGGGTTTAGATTTCATTATGATCAATGAAAAAGACTTAGAAAAGCAAATATTTGTAAAGTTGTGATAGACTAAAGTGTATCTTGAAATTTTCAGATGCTCTTGGTTCAGATGAGCACAGTAATGGTTCTCATTCAAAGGGTGTTTTCTGGTTACACAGAACACATTCCATAAATTATCAAACTTGATCTTTGAGAGGCAATGAAAAAGTGTGAAAAGGAAGCCCCAGTTGGATCCTAAAGTCAGAGAACCTGGTTTCTGGTCTCAGTTCTGCCACTCATTGGCTTGGGGAGACTTTGGGGAAATCCCAGAGACACAACTAGCAATTGTTGACCTGGGGCCCTGGGGACATGGCCACAAGTCAACTTTTTAGGACAATTTCAATTGGGGTTGTAGGGTGGCAGGAAGAGAACCAGGGTCACTGCCCTTTTGGGAGACACAGCTCTTCAGTCAGGTTGCTTGTAGATAGTGTGAAGATTGGATTTGGCTCTCCCCTGATTGTAACAATGAAGGTACTTAGCTCTTCCCTGATTGTGAAGATTTAAATTGTAACTCATATCTATTTTTAGATTTTAATACCCCTAAGTGTAAACACCCTACTTAAAAGTTAAACTTGGAGACTTGCCTATTTTTAGATTCAATCACAAAAAGTGCAAACACAGTACTTAAAAGTTAAGTATGAAGATCTGACCATTTAGATCTAATTACCAAAAGTGCAAATATTCCACTTAATCATGAAGTGGAAGGTGTGAGATAGTGGGCAATGAATCATAATCACTAACTGCCTTCTGGGCAGTCCTAGAGCAGAGCATCAGCTGTGATTGGTAGACATGGAATTAGGGGAAGTGACACAAGAGAAAATGCCTTTAAAAGAGAGAGTGCTACACAGAGTTTGGGATTTCTTGGAGCAGAGTTCAACTTGGACTTCCACCTCTGCTGGAGGCAATTCTTGATACTTTTGAGTTGAGGCTGGTTTAGAGGGGCAGAAGATTCTGCTGACTGGACTGAGACGTGGAGAGTGAAAAAGCTGACTCTTAATTGCTGCCTTTTCTCTGAAGAGACTGGCCTCAGGAAAGACCTAACCTCTTGAGAAACTGCCAGGTTCCTTGGCTTTGCCAAGGAGGGCTGAAACTAATTCTCCCCGCCTGTAGGGGCTGGGAGTAAATTACTTAGTGCTCAGGCTATATATCTTACCGTATCCTCTCTCTGATTTCTTGATTTACTCTTTCTATATTTTGTAAATAAACTATAAATAAAATCTCTTTGGAATTAATTAAATTCCTGGCAACCACATTCTTAAATAATCAAGTCCAACCCTTTAAAAATTAAACCCCCTTTCCCCTTTACAATAGCTATTGGGCTTGAGATCATGAAGACCCAAGTTCAAATCCACCCTTAGATATGTCCTAGCTGTGTGACCTTGGATAAGTCATTAAATCTGGTCTCTGACTCTCATTAGCTCTTTAACACTGGGCAAGTCACCTGTTTCTGCATCTGTAAAATTGGGATCATAATTGCATCTACCTTTGCAGTGTTATTGTGAGGATCAAATGATGTAATATTTCTAAAGTGTTTATCCCAGTGCCTGGAGTAGTAGTTTAAATGTTTAATTCCTTCCTTTTCTTTAAAATAAAAAAAGAGACATTTTATTTTCCCAATTATATGTAATAACAATTTTCAACAACAAATTTCAACAACAAATTATAAGGTCCATATTGCCTTCCTCTCTTCTGTTTCTCCCTTCTTCCAGAGATGGTGAGTAATTTGATCTGAATCCTTTACTTTTCAGGAAAACACCTGCATGCCTTTGGTGGAGAGTTTGTTCTCAGAGGATTGGGGAGGAAACATCTGTGGAAAGATGAATTGATGACTCTCTTCTGAGACTTAGCCACCTGAGGTAAAGGGGAGGAAGTGTGTTGTCTGGTATTTTTCTGTCTTTTCTAATTTTTATTTCCATTGATTCTCTCTCTCTCTTTTTTTTTATCCTGTAGCTATCTTGTTTGCCCACATTGCCTCCTCCATTAGATGGTAAGTTACTTGAGGGCAGGGACTGTCTTTGGCTGTCTTTGTATCCTCAGAGTTTAGCCAAATGCCAGGCACATAGGAAGTACTTAATCAATGGTTACCGTATAACTGGATGATTATCTAGATGTTAATCTCAGTTGTTTTCTGAAAACAAAACAAAACAAAACCTGAATTTAAACTTGAAATAAAATCAACATTACTCAATACTTAGACTAGAAAAAGGGGATCATACATGAAACTATACGTTTTACTTATAGCTTTCATTTTTTAATTTCATATCATTTCTCTTTCAGAATATAATTATATTTAATTAAATATAATTCATATTGCTGGCCTTCTCAATGGGTGGGAGAGAGATAGGGGGAGGGAGAGAATTTGGAATTAAAAATTAAAAACAAGAATGTTAAAATAAGCAAAATGTATAATAATATAAATTGTATTGAAACTGTAGATCTCTATTATCTACAGTTTTCTTTTTTCTTTTTTAAAATCCTTACCTTCTTAGTGTCAATTTAAAAATATTAATTTAATCTCCCCAATTACATGTAAAAACAGTTTCCAATATTTTTCAGGAATATTGAGTCCCAATTTCTCTTCCTCCCTCCCTCCTCAACCTCCCCTATTTTGAGATGGCAAGCAATCTCATGTAGATTTTTACATGTGTAATCAGTATGGAAAATATTTTTCCATATTTATCCTTTTGTGGAAGGAAAAATGAATTAAAAAATTAAGAAAGTTAAAAAAGTTTACTTTGGTCTGGATTCAGACTTTTATCAATTCTTTCTCTGAAAGCAGATGGCATTTTTTTTTTATCATGAGTCCTTTGGGATTATTTTGGATCATTGTATTTCTGAGAATATCTAAGTTATTCACAGTGTTCATTGTCCAGTATTCCTGTCACTATGTACAATGTTCTGCCTTACTTCATTTCAAGGAAGTGCAAATTTTTCTGAGCTCCCTCTGCTTGTCATTTCTTACAGCACGATAATATTCCATTATAATTATATACTATAACTTACTCAGCTATTTCCCAATTGATGGAGGAGGGGTATCCCTTCATTTTCAAATTCTTTGCCCTGACAAAAAGAGCTACTTTAAATATTTTTGTATAGATAGGTACTTCCTCTTTTTGTTTGTTATCTCTTTGGAATATAAACCTAGTAATAATATTGCTGGGTCAAAGGATATGTACTGTTTTATAGCCCATTGGGCATAGATCTAAATTGTAGAAGCTGCTAAGTCTAGCATTATCCTGAGTGTGGCTCCTTGATATTTGAATTATTTCTTTTTGTCTGTTTGCAATATTTTCTCTTTGACCTGGGAGTTTGGGAATTTGGCTATAATATTACTGGGAGTTATCCTTCAGGGATCTCTTTCAGAAATGACTGGTGGGTTCTTTCAATTTCTATTTTGCCTTCTAGTTCTAGAATATCAGGGCAGTTTTCCTTGATAGTTTCTTGAAAGATGCTAAGTTCTTTGTTTGATCATGGCTTTCAGGTATTTCAATAATTCTTAGATGATCTCTCCTAGATTCCCCCCCCCCAAAGTCAGTTTTTCCAATGAAATATTACATATTTTCTTCTATTTTTTCATTCCTTTGACTTTCTTTGATTGTTTCTTGATGTCTCATGGAGTCATTAGCTTTAATTTGTCCAATTCTAATTTTTAAGATATGATTTTCTTAAGTGGGCTTTTTTTGTACTATCTTTTCTATCTGGCCAATTCTGCTTTGTAAAGAGTTCTTTTCCTTACTGAATTTAGATACCTCTTTTTTTCCATGTGGAAAATTATGCTTTTTTTTTTTAGTGAACTTTTGTTTATCTTTTCTCATTTGTCCAATTCTGCTTTTTTAGGAATTTCTTTTTTTATTGGATTTTTGTGCCTCATTTAAAAATGAACTTTTTAAAGATATTAATTTCTTTATTATTTCTTTTACTTACTTTACCAAGGTGTTTACTCTTTTTTCATTATTTTTCCTGTATCACTCTCATTTCTTCCCCCAATTTTTCTTGTTCCTCTATTATTTAATTTTAAAAATTCTTTTTTAGCTCTTCCATTAATTCTTTTTGGGCTTGAAAGCAATTCATATTTTTCTTTCAGGTTTTGGATGGTATTGACTTTGTTGTCTTCTGAGTTTGTGTTTTGGTCTTTTCTATCACAAAAATAACTTTCTATGTTGAGTTTCTTTTTTTGCTTATTTTCCATCATTTTTTCCCTTTTGATTTTAAAAAAAACTATTAATATTGGGCTATGTATCTGTGATGAAGGGAGCTCTGTTCTAGGTTTCAGATTCTTTGTGTATATGTCTTCAGAGCTGGCTCTGGGGATCTATCTGCTTTCAGTTCTTCCAAGGTGGTCTGATCTAAGGAGAGGTGTGTTTAGTCCTTTTCCAGCCTGTACTTTGGTCTGGGAGAAACCATAAGCACTTTTTTACCCCTTGGAACTGTTAACCTGGGTCCCTTGGTTCCTACTCCACATCCTGAAACCTTGCACTAGGACAGCTACCTGCAACAAAAGTCAGCAAAGGGATCCCAGAAATCTCTTTCTGAGCAGTTGTTCAACTCCTTTTAATGACTGTGGCTAAGAGTTCCCAAGAAGCCTTTGCTGCTGCTTCAGCTGTTCCCAGACCCACTGCTATGGTGGGGTACACTAGATCTCTTGTGCCAGCTTTCTAAGTTGTTTTGGGCTGAAAAATTACTTAACCCATCTTTTTGTGGATTATATTGCTCTAGAATCTGTTCTAAGCCATTATATCATAGGGTTTTTTTTTTGGAGGGCAATTTGGTAGAGATCAGATGGGTCTATGTATCTTCTCTGCCATCTTGGCTTCACTTCTCCTAAGTGTAAATTTTAAGGTAAAATATCAGCAAATGTATCAAGCATCTTGCCTAAGGTCATACAACTAGGAAATGTCTGAGGCCTTGAACTCAGGTTCTCTTGATTCCAGGCCTGGTATTATATGCAGACCCCTAACTACCCTTCTTTTAAAGTATAATAGAATTGATCTGATATTGCTGGCCTTCTCAATGAGTCAGAGGGAAGGAGAAAATTTAGAATTCAAAATTTCAAAAAGTGAACGTTTAAAATGAATAAATAAATTAAATACATAATAGGATCAACTATCACTTTGAAAACTAATTTGCTTGTCTGTGTTCCTTTCTGACCTTCCTTCTATTCTCTTCTCTGCATTTTTCTAAAAAAGATTCCTTTGTTTCCTCTTTCTTTCTTTCTTTCTTTCTTTCTTTCTTTCTTTCTTTCTTTCTTTCTTTCTTTCTTTCTTTCTTTCTTTCTTTCTTTCTTTCTTTCTTTCTTTCTTTCTTTCTTTCTTTCTTTCTTTCTTTCTTTCTTTCTCTCTTTCTTTCTCTCTTTCTTTCTCTCTTTCTTTCTTTCTTTCTTTCTTTCTTTCTTTCTTTCTTTCTTTCTTTCTTTCTTTCTTTCTTTCTTTCTTTCTTTCTTTCTCTTTCTTTCTTTCTTTCTTTCTTTCTTTCTTTCTTTCTTTCTTTCTCTCTCTTTCTCTCTTTCTCTCTTTCTCTCTCTTTCTCTCTTTCTTTCTTCTTTCTTTTTTTCTTTCTTCCTTCTCTCTCTCTCTCTCTCTCTCTCTCTCTCTCTCTCTCTCTCTCTCTCTCTCTCTCTCTCTCTCTCTCTCTCTCTCTCTCTCTCTCTCTCTCCTCTTTCCCTTCCCTCTTTCTTTTTTTTTTTTTAGCTGCTGAAGGACCACAAGTGGTGCCAATAGCCTGCAGAACTCTAGCACTCTGGGAGAAAACCCTAGTCACCTCTCCTTAGGCATAGTTATAGCTTCCAGAAGTCTCTAGATCTGGGAAGCAAAGTATTCTATAAAAGAGAAAGGGCTATGTCAGATCCATCCTGATTTGAGCCCCAGACATCATAATCCTTTAAATGCTCTGAATACACATCATTATCTCCTCAACAGGTCTTAGAGGCAGGTGGTGCAAGTGTTATTGTTTTTATTTTGCAGATGAGGAAAAGCAGACACAGAAAGGAAATAAAGGACTTGTCTGATAGTAGCTCAGCTAGAAAATTGCAGAAATGGGGCTTTCCTGACTCCCAGGCTTGTACCCCACCACCCTATCTCCTGAGCATCCTTGTCATAGATTCCTAAAACTGCTCCTGGTTTCTAATGCAGCCTGGACTGCCGGAGGCTTATTTTCCTCTCCCTGCTTTGGCAACTAAATCCCCCCTCCTTCTTGAAATGTCAAATTTATGACTCTTTCGGAATCTCATTGAAGCCACAGCCTGTTCAAGAGGAATGATAGTTTCCTCCTGCGTCAAGATTGTTTGCCCAAAGCTGACTTAGGATAGTAATTAATTCCCTGTAGCTCTCGGCATTCTCATTAAGCTGCAATCTGGCCTCCTGTGTCTTTCTGCATTCTGCTTCCATTTTTGTTTCCGCACCCGACAAGTCATTTTCAATTCTTTGTCAGAGGGCCCGCTGTAGTTAAACATGGTGGGCACCAATGGAGGCGAAGACTGGTCTCCCAGCCAAGAGAGGGTGTGCTCAGCTTAGATAAATATCCAGCCTGTTGGCTCCCTTTATTGGCCAAGCACGAGGCTTAAACCAATCTTGGAGAAAGCCTAGGAGGTGTGACGAGGAAAGAATGACAGTTAATCACGATGTTAACAGCCCTGGTTTAATTAAAAAAAATCCCATGTTTAATAATTCATTTGGAACAGTGTTGTTTTTGAAAAGACAGAGCTGTTCCTTGTGTTGTTGGCAGACTTTGCCTAGGGAAAACGTGTACTCTGCTCAGCTTTGGGCATGTTTTAGTTTCACGTAGGATTGAACCACTTTAGCATCTTGCCCCCAGAATTCCTGCTGGGCCTCCTTCTAGCCCATTTCCAGCTGCTGAAATTCTACCCATCCTTTGAAGTCTTTGCAAATACCACCTCTTTCATGATGCCCTCCTCCCTGGTTCTTCCAGATGGAAAGAATTCTTTTTTTCCCCCTCTACTACTTTTTAGTTCTCCTATGCTTTTTTTGGGGGGGGGTGGAGTAAGGGGAGAGGAAGGGAGAAGCAAGATTGTGGGAGGGGATGGTCTGGTCCTATAACCTTGTATTCACAGGTCTTCATTAGCACAAAGAACTCCAGGTGTGGAAATGCCTTCTGTGAATGAAGATGTAGAACTCTTCTGTTGCTTAGAGCTGGGGTTCTTAACCTGGGATTTGTGAAATTGTTTTTTGAATTGTTTCTCAATTTATTTGTTTTCCTTTAGGATCCTAGGCATTTTATTTAAAAAATTTATCAACATTATTCTTAGACGAAGTCAATAGCCTTCATCAAAGGAGTCCAAGACACCAAAAAAGTTAAGAATCTGTGATCTTAGAGTCTTGAGAGCTGCCTGGGGGTGCTGAAAAGGGAGTCTTACATTCACTTCATATTAGAGGCAGAACTTCAACTCAGGTCTTTCTGATTCCCAAGCTGGCCCTCAAGGACAATTAGCACCTCCCCAATGGGCTTATCATGCTCCATTTTGTGCTATAGCTCCCTGTGATTGTGGGCCGTCTTTTCTATCAGAATGTAAAAGCAGGGCCCAGGTGGAATTCATCTTTCTGAGTTCCAGGACCCTGGATAGAGTGGGTGCTTAATAGTAGCTATTAACTATTCAACCAACACTTGTTAATTAAATTGAATTTAATGAATGACCCAAGAAGAGCTCTACAGACATCCAGAGCTTGTGGAATGGTGCAAAGAGCCTGCGCCACCTCTCTGAGACTTAATGTGGCCTTAGGCAGATCACTGTGCCTTAGTTTCCCTTTCTGTGAAATGAATGGGTTGATCTAGATGCTCACTGAAGCATGGAGGCTCCCTCCAGCTCTGATCCCATGACTGGCCCTACTTTAATGCCTCAGCTAGAAAGAGTTTGGGGAGATTAAAACTCTTGGGTCAGCCCAAGAGGTTTGTCCCTGTCAGAAGTGCAGGAGGAAATCCTTTGTGAGTTGGTTGACACAGAGTAGCTGTGAGATTAGGAGGCAGTTAATGAAGACACAAAGGATTGGAGAGAGGTTGACTCATGGGGCCCTGGGAGAAGACATTGTGATAGGTTTTGTTCCTCTCCAGGGTTGCCCCCTCTACTGGGGGCAGCTGGTACCTTGCAATCAGAAGATTGGCATGAGCCTAGGAAAAGGTTAGCCCAAGGTCTGTGATCATCAAACAGGATTTGGTAATCCAGTGGGGTCAGGACCCACCTCTGGGTCCTTCCAGCCTCAAGAAGACACACTCTATATACCAGTAAATATAGAACTTCTACTCTCCTGAGGATCCAGTAGCCATTGCAGATCACTGTGCCTTAGTTTCTCCTTTTGTAAAATGAGTGGGTTGGTTGAGATACCCACTGGTATCTAGAGGAGCATTATGGTCATGGCCAAAAGATTGGAAAGGGAAGGATCTCTGTGGCTCTTCAGTTGAAGGAGGGCTTTTAAAAAAGTTCTTATCTTGTACACATGCAGAGGGACTGCTTTGAAGAGGCACACCAAGAGGGTGAAGAATAGCGGGTACCAAGGTAATAGGCAAAGCTTGAAATTGTATTAGTGGGCTAAATAGGCATAGCCAGGGCTGCAGCTCTTTTGAAGACTTTAGGAGCTCCAAGGGGGATCATATAGGGTTGGAAGAGACCCCAGGGGCTATCGAGTCAAACGTCAGAATAGAAGACCAAGACTCAGAGTGGTTAAATCTTTGCTTTGGGGCTGAGTGGATTTGAACCCAGTTTTTCCTGACTCCAAGTCCAAGAAGTATAGGGCTGTTTACACAGTAGTTGACAGAGGAAGTAGGGAAACAGATAAAGAAATAGATTGATTTTTTGCTAGAGGAATTAGGGAGGAAGAGAAAGAGAGTGGTTTGGGATGCATGATGGATAATTCTAGAAATAGGTAACAGGTATTTATTAAACACTTAAGGGAAAACACAGTAGCTATGGGGCAGAAGGAGAAAGCACATTCCTGATCAGGGAGGGAGAAGAGAGAAATGGAGAGGAATGGAATCATCTCTGAAGCCCCAGCACAAGATAGGAATGGGGAGAGAAGGCAAGATAGCAGCTGTGAGTAAGAGGGCTGGCAGCAAGCTTGAAAAGGGAAGCTAGAAATCGAGAGGGATGATTTGGCAGCCAAGACTTGGGCTCTCTTTTTGTGCAGCAGACTACAACCAAAATGCTTTGTAAGTGTAGAAAGCATATTCGCTAACATGGCTTACCAGCAACAATTCTGATTGTGCTTACCCTGTGCCCAGTACGCCATAGTGGAAAGCACAGTATTGTGGGGAGGGGATGGGGTGAGAAAAAACAGAAGATGCCCATACCTCCTGGGACAAGCATGGAGCTTGCTCTCTGCCCTGGGAGCATTTGGAATCGATTTGACAATGAAGAACATGGATCTTGGATCTAGAAGGACTTTCAGAGACCCTCTAGGACATCCCCTGTATTTTGATGGAGCACATAACAAGCCAGCCAGGGAGCAGAGTCACAAAAAGAAAGGGTGGTAAGGGAAGATGGCAGAAACAAGTCATGTGCAGAGGAGAGAGAGAGAGAGAGAGAGAGAGAGAGAGAGAGAGAGAGAGAGAGAGAGAGAGAGAGAGAGAGAGAGAGAGAGACAGAGACAGAGACAGAGACAGAGAGACAGAGAGAGACAGAGAGAGACAGAGAGACAGAGACAGAGACAGAGAGACAAAGAGAGCGAGAGCGAGAGCGAGAGCGAGCGAGTGAGCGAGCGAGAGAGAGAGAGAGAGAGAGAGAGAGAGAGAGAGAGAGAGAGAGAGAGATGAGGGTAGAGGTGGGGGGAGCTAAGAGATCTGGGATATTGATCAAAGTTATGGACTGGTGTTGACTCATGCTGGGGAGAATGCCCAGGGCATTGGTGGCAAGTAGATATGCCAGCTTCCAGCACAGGAAATATTTGCAGCATTCCTTACACCAGGTAGTAAGAGATAGTTAGTTGCAAGATTTGAACCTTCTCTGATTACAGGGTTAGTTTTAGTTCTCTATCACATCTAAATAGAAATAAGAGAGCATGCAGGGAACTTAGACAGCAACTAGGTTACTCCTTTCCTTTTTTTTTTTTAACCCATATCTTTTTGTCTTGGAATAGATTCAAGTATGGGTTCCAAAATAGAAGAGTGGTAAGGAGTAGGCAATTGGGGTTAAATGACTTGTCCAGGGTCACCAAGACCAAATTTGAACCCAGGACCTCATGTCTCTAGGTGTGAATCTCAATCCACTGAGCCACTTGACTGCCCCCACCCTTTTCATTTTACAGAGAAGAGACTGACTCCTTCTCCCACCAAAGGAAGGGACTTGCTGAATTTGACACCATGAGTTAATTATTGAATCAGAACTCAGAATCTAGCCGTCATAGCTCTAACCAAGGCTCTATTTACTGTCCTACACTCCTTCAGATATATCAAAATATACAAATTACTGTAGCATAAAAGTGATGTGCCATGTGGAGACAGAGCAAATGGATGGGAGCAAATAGATGGGCTTCCAAAATCATAATAATTGCATCTAAGAGAAAATGCTGATGTCCATTGAATTGAATTTGGTTCAGTTCAGGTATTAAATGTTTTCTCTGTGAAAGACCTGGTCCTCTGAAATGTGGGGTCTTAAAGGTAAAAAAGACTCACCTCTAGTCCTCTGAGAGCTGACAGTTGAATAGGACCATTAAGACATGGATGCAGATAATCACAAATAGAAGGGAGAATGTTGTAAGTGCTGTGGGCCACTCTTTGGAGGGAATACTAATAATTACCATTTATTTATACCCATGGACCTTACACCCATTTTCTCATTTGGTTCTCACAACAGCCTGATGAGATATATGTTAGAGTTTCTATTATCTCCATTTTACAGATGAGGAAATGGAGGCTGTGTTTTTTCGAGGTCATACGTATAGTCATTTTCTTTTTTTTTTTTAACCCTTACCTTCCGTCTTGGAATCAATACCGTGTATTGGCTCCAAGGCAGAAGAGTGGTAAGGGCTAGGCAATGGGGGTCAAGTGACTTGCCCAGGGTCACACAGCTGGGAAATGTCTGAGGCCAGATTTGAACCTAGGACCTCCTGTCTCTAGGCCTGGCTCTCAAATCCACTGAGCTACTCTCTATATAGTCATTTTCTGAGATGGGATTTGAATCCATGCTTTGCTAAGTCCAAGTCTAGTGCTCTATCTCTACATTAGGTAGCCTCACTGGAAAAGGAAGAGACCACAGTTTTTAAAAATGAGGGCCCATGAACTAGGGCTTGATGGTGGAATATACTATCAGGAATCAGAGAAAAATTGGGGAGGGCACTCTAATCAGAGTGATGACAAACAAATATTCAGAGCTGAGAAAAGACAGGATAGGTGTGAAGAATACTGAAGAGTTGAATTTGGCAGGAGATTAGGAAGGAAAATAACATTTTCTAGCAAGTGTTTACCATTGAAAACGATTATTGCTGCAGTGAGTGGTTTTTAGGCCGACAAGATAGCCAAAGTGTTTTCAAAATGTCTGTTGGACTGCAAAGGTACATTTTGAAGCCTCTCAGGTCTCTCTTGAACTCTAGTCCTGTATCATCAACTACCTCCCTATTGAATATGCCAATTGAGAGGTCCAGTAGGCACCTCAAACTTAACACATCCAAAATGGAATCCATTATCTTCCCTCTACCGTCCACCCTCAACTCCTCCACTTTTCTATTTCTGGCCAGGAAATCACCATCCTTCCAATCACCCAGAATCACTTCCCTAGCCTTCATCTTCCACATTCAATTAATTGTTTTGTCTTGTCAATTCCACCTCCACAACATTTCTTATGTCATCTTCCTTTAAAAAAAATTCAATTTAAAATTCAATTCTATTTTTCAATTAGCAAACATTTCTTTTCTTCCCTCCCCACTCCTAGAAAAACTAACCAACCAACCCAAACTCATATCCAATACACATAATTAAGCAAAACCAGTTCCCATGGTGCTAAATCCAAACACGTGTGTCTCTTTTTATCTATTAGCCCATCACTTCTCTGCCAAGAGATTATTCCCTTCTTTCTGCCCACATAGCAACCATCCTAGCTCAGGCCCTTAGTACTTCTCAATCTAGACTGTTATAAGATATGTTTGCTAATTAGGTGCTTTCCCTACATCTTTCCTCTCCTCTGGCCAGTCCATGGTCCATACCAGTGTGTTTTTCCTAAAGCCCAGGTCTAACCTTATTACTACACTGCCATAGAAACCCTCCTGCTTCTTGCCTAAAAGACAGACTCCTTAGTTTGATATTTAAAGCCTTCCACCATCTGACTTCAGGCTCCTTTTCCAGGTTCATTGCACTTTATTCTCCTTCATGCATTCTAAATTCCAGTCAAACCTTATACTTGTTATTCCTATCTTCAGGCTCAGTGCCTTTGTATGGCCACTCCCTTCCTCTCTCTCTTCTACTCAGGTCTTGCTGAACAGAGCTGGAAAAGAATATGCTACTGATTGGGTCCACTGAAAATTTACATTCCATAAATTCAACTGGGTGGGTCCTCACTGCAACAAGGCAATTCTTTTTTACCTCCCTCATCAGTTCTCTACGCCACTTATCAGAAGGGGCTATTCCCAACATTCTTATCTCTCCTCAAGTCCCCCCACAGGATTCCCTCCCCTCATCCTTTCAGCTGAGGATTTCACCCCATACTTCATCCCCCCAAATGGATATTGTTGACTCTTCTCCATCTCACCTTGCTCAGATGTCTCCCTCCACTACTTCCTTCTGAATTTGTGTCTCATATGAAGAAGTGGTTCCTCATACTGCCAAAGCAAACCTCTCAGCTTACATCTAATCCATTGCCTCTCATTTTCTCCAACAGATTGTCCCCTCTCATACTCTTTCTCTGAACATCAATCTTTTCACTAGTGCTTCTTCTCTGCTGCCAATAAATTTGACTATGTTTTCCTCATCCTTTAGAAACTCTAACTTCATCCAGTCATCCTTAGTGACCAGTCCTATATCTCTCTTCCCTTTATGAGCTAAGTTCCTTGAGAAAGAAATCTACTTTGTGTACTTCTGTTTCTCTCTTCTCCTTTGATTTCAAGTTCTCTACTTTCAACATCATCATTCAATTGAAATTTCTTGCTCCAAAGTTACCCATGATTACCAATGCCAATCTAATTGTCTTTTTTTTTTTTTAAATAAACCCGTACCTTCTGTCTTGGAGTCAATATTGTGTATTAGCTCCAAGGCAGAAGAGTGGTAAGGGGGTAGGCAATGGGGGTTAAGTGACTTGCCCAGGGTCACACAGCTGGAAAGTATCTGAGGCCAGATTTGAACCTAGAACTTCCTGTCTCTAGGCCTGGCTCTCAGTCCACTGAGCTACCCAGCTGCCTCCTCTAATTGCCTTTTAAAAAAATTTATCTTCATCCTTCTTGACTTCTGGGCAGATTGTGACCCTCTTGTCCCGGACACACTTTAAGTCCTTGGGAAGGAATGAACAGGGTTTGTGTTGTTTCTACATCTTCCCTCAGAAGTGTTTGTGTTTGGCACTCAAACATGAAGAGTCAGACAGAACTGAAATGACTGAACAACAAAAATTACCTCTAGTATCAAATATGAACTCTATTTGACATTTAAACTAGAAATTCATAATTTGGCTTCAAACTGATATCTCCTCCTCATTGCACCTTGCTCCTTGAAAATATTATTCTATCTCTTGTTTTTAGACCTCTAGAAACCTTGGCTGTCCCCAAGGCCTAGAATGCACTCAATTTTTTTTTTACCTTTGGCTCTTAGAAGCCTTGCTTTCCTTCCAGATTCAGCCCAGCTCAAGTACTGAGTCCTTCATGGGGCCTTTCTGATACAACTAGCACTTAGTGCCTTCTCCCTCCTGAAGTTACTTTTTATTTATTGTGTTTTTATTTCCATCTCCTTATATGAATGCATGTAGTTTCCCTTAATAGAATGTAAGCCTCTCGAGGGAAGGTATTGTTTACTTTTTGTCTTTGACTCCACAGCATCCAGTACAAAGTCTAATATACAGTGGGCGCTTAATGAAATCTCACTGCCTGATTGATTGATAATCTCTCAGCCATACAGGCAGTTGTACAAGACCATCAGTTATGGAAGAGTGGCTGATACATGATAGGGGAGGGAGTTTCCAAACCCTGGACTTAATTCTGAAATCCTCCATTCCATTACACTGACATAGCCCAGTTCTTTCAGCCATCTGCAATTGTTGAACAATCAGGCTGTTTCCAGATTTTCAAAGTTTACAAGTAATGCTACTATAACTATCTTGGAAGGAATAGCTCTATCTGTTTTATAATCGGGGTAATGGGATTATTGGGGCAAAGGATGTGATTATTTTAGAAAGTTTTGTGATGTGCCAGATTGCTCTCTAAAAAAGACTCCACCAATGTTTTACTCCAATGGGTCAGTGACCTCATCTTTCTGGGCATTCTCTGAAACAATACAGATCGCAACTCATCCATGTCCGCCATGAAATTCAGATCCCGTGAACTCCCATAAGTCCACCATAGGAGATTGAAGGGGCCACCCAGCTTGAGGAGAGCCACCCTTATTTTCTCCTGAGCTTTTAAGGACGTGAGTGGAGCACTTGGGCTGTGGCTCCAAATAATGTGAAACTAAGATAAATATTTCTTGCCTTCATCATGTGTCTGGGTCATTTTTAAGAGATTTGGATTGAGTGTTAGGCCTTCTTATGGTTTTACTGGACAGATTCATCATAGGTACTCACTAGATAAGAAAGTGAGCTAGATAAGGAGCTGCTAAGTGGATCCCATGCTGTCTTCTAAGCACACTTCAGTCTTCCATGGCTCCATGTGTTTATGTATTTCTTATTAAACATGAATTAGGGCAAGATGGTTGGAATAGCATGGACTCTCTGATCTTTAATTTGGATGACTCTATGTGAAGAGTATTCAAGGGGTTGTTCTTTGGCAAGGGGAGCTGGGATTCATCAGTTAGTGAGAATGTCGCTCCTGTAGTGGAGCAATAGTTCTGGGAGTGGAGAGCCTGGGGTTCATAATGAGGCAGCTCTGATTGGCTTGCTCCAAAGAAATTGATCTTTTACATCCGTCTCTCAACCCCCAAGCTGAGTTCTCTGAAACAGGTCAGATGTAAGAAACATGCAAACAAGGCCATTATCCCCTCTTCCCTCCCCTCCCCTCCCCTCCCCTCCCCTCCCCATCCCTTCCCTTCCCTTCCCTTCCCTTCCCTTCCCTTCCCTTCCCTTCCCTTCCCTTCCCTTCCCTTCCCTTCCCTTCCCTTCCCTTCCCTTCCCTTCCCTTCCCTTCCCTTCCCTTCCCTCCCCTCCCCTCCCCTCCCCTCCCCTCCCCTCCCCTCCCCTCCCCATCCCTCCCCTTCCCTTCCCTCCCCTTCCCTTCCCTCCCCTCCCCTCCCCTCCCCTTCCCTTCTCTCCCCTCCCCTCCCCTCCCCTCCCCTCCCCTCCCCTCCCTTTCCCCTCTTCTCCCCTTCCCTTACCCCTTACCCCTTACCCCTTACCCCTTACCTTTTGTCTTAGAATCAATACTGTGTATTGGTTCCAAGGCAGAAGAGTGGTAAGGGCTAGGCGATGGGGGTTAAGGGACATGTCTGAAGCTTGAACCTAGGACTTCCCATCTCTAGGCCTGGCTCTCAATCCACTGAGCTATCCAGCTACCCCCCTTTGCTGTTGTTTTAGCCAAGTTTGGCCCTGGATTTTCTGATACTTCCTGGACTGACTGACCTGAAATGTGGTTTCTTTCCTCCCCCCCCCCCCCCCCCCCAGCACTGAGTACATAGTAAGTTTTTATTAAATACGTATACCATAGAGACAGCTAGATGGCTCAGTGGATAGAGTCCTGGAGATAGGAGGTCCTTGGTTCAAATCTGGTTTCAGACACTTTCTAGCAGTGTGAACTTGAGCAAGTCACTAGCCCTCATCACTCTTCTATCTTTGAACCAATATCTAGTGTTGATCCTAAGAAGATGAGGGTTTAAAAAATACTTAAAACACAACCATGACCAAGAGCAAAAATGAATGCTGTTAAATTCCAATAGCTGTTTGATCCCTGGGGAAAAAGATGAGAGAATGTACCTCCTTCCTTCCCTTTTTTGCAGAGATGGGGAACACTGCAAAAAACTCTGTGACTTGAATGCTATTGTCTAATCTTGTTGAGCTCCCTCCCTCCCTCCTCCTTTCATTTTTATTCTTTGTTATCAAATGTAGCTTTCTGGATAGGGCACAGGGAGGAAGGATATACTAGGAGATGAATATATGAAACCAAAAATGTTAAAAATGCTTGTTGAATGAAATTCAGACTGATTGGAAGTGAAAGGGGCTCTTGAATAAAATGGAAGTGGGGTGACAAAGTGAGGAGATTCAGTCTCAGTCTCTTAAAAAATAAAAAAAGAAACCACTCATGCCTTATTAGTAAGCAAACATCCTCACCCCAGGCTAGATCTTTGGCAAGCAAGCCCTCAATATTGATTGATCCTAGTTCCAGTTAAGATTTATAAATGTCATTTCCTTCCCTCCTGCCTCAAGCTCATGGGATCTAAAATGTCAGAGAGCTTTTTCTCTGTGCCTTGTGACAGTACTGGCATATTGGACTATAAATTGGGCCATAGCTTTTGAATCTTTTTCATTAAACCAAAGCCTGGTAATCAATGGGCTGAAGCATTTCTCAACTTAGGATATAAATCTCTCTTGCTGGGACACATAAGGGAATGTGGCTAATAATAAATAGATAAAACTTGGCCCCTAGACTCATTCTACATTCAGATTGACTTTCGTGCAAGTGGTGGGCAAGGAATGGGAATTCTTATTTGACCCTATACATAGAACCTACACTTAAATCCTGCATATAGAAAAGGTTTAGCTAACCTGTGGTCCTTGGAAGTATCTCTAAAGGTCAGCCACCTTGACCAACCTCTCCCTCAGTATAGGACCTCCTAAGATTCTAGGAACCTTTTTCATTCTTTCTTTGTTAAGTGTCTGGATAGTGTGGAGTGTTGAAGAGCTAGGAAGATCTGGGTTCAAATCCTGATTCTGGTGTTTATTGACTTTGTGGCTCTCTGAGAAAGCCACTGAGGTTCAAGCAACTTCCTGAGAATAAGTTTTAGATGAGTTGTTGAAGAGAGTTCAAAATCCCAGATCTTTGGCTTATCTGAGTGCCATCTTTTAAAAAAATTAATTAATTAATTTAGAATATTTTTCCATGGTTACATGATTCATGTTCTTTCCCTCCCCTCTTCCCACTCCCTCCCATAGCTGACAAGCAGTTCCACTGGGTTTTACATGTGTCATTGATCAAGGCTATTTCCATATTATTGATATTTGCACTAGGGTGATCATTTAGAGTCTGCATCCCTAATCATATCCCCATTGAACCATGTGATCAAGCATTTGTTTTTTTTTCTGTTTTTCTCCTCCCACAGTTCTTCCTTTGGATGTAAATAGCATTCCCTCTCACAGGTCTCTCAGAATTGTCCTGGGTCATTGCATTGCTGCTAGTAGAGAAGTCCATTACATTCGATTGTACCATAATGAATCAGTCTCTGTGTATAAGGTTCTCCTGGTTCTGCTGAGCGCCATCTTGGGCAAGCAAGCTACATAAAAGAAGATGCCATTTGGCTACTGCCTACTACTGTTTCTCTCAGTGGTGTGGTCTCAGTTGACTTTATATTAAGTTCCCTAGCTTTTTAAACCATTGTCCTCATCTTCCACCTTATGGACTAAAATTGGTAGTCCCAATTTCTAATGGTGGAAGCTAATACAAGCACTGGTCTACTCTCCTTCTTATCTAGGCTTGTCCTATTCCTTGTTTCTATAGGAAGGGTTTGCTCTTGGGCCCAGGTGAGAGCTCTTAATTAGCAGCATCCATAAGGCCCCATTACACTGTCCTTGTCTTCCCTTTTCCATCCCCCAAAGAGTATGAATTCAATAGTTAGTTTTGACTCGTTGCAACACATTGATATTATTTTTAATTTTAATTTTTGTTATCTAGCCCTCCTGGCTTCCTGTTATCTGACTATGTGATGAGCAAGTCATTCATCAAAGTCATTGATAAAAATATTGGACAGCACAGGGCCAACAATTGATCCATAAGACATTCCACTACAGCTGGCCAGTCCTTTCCCTCCTCATTCTCTGTTACCAGTTGGTATTTGCTAAAGGAACATATATTTAGAAGCAGAAAGGGGCAATTAGGTGGCTCAGTGAATAGAGAGCCAGGCCTAGAGATGGGAGGTCCTGGGTTCAAATCTGGCCTCACACACTTCCAAGCTGAGTGACCCTAGGCAAACTTAACCTCCATTGTCTATCCTTTACTGCTCTTCAGCCTTGAAACCAAATACACAATCTTGATTTTAAGGTACAAGGTAAGGGTTTAAAAAAAAAAAGAAGACCAGAAGAGAACTTAGAGGCTATGGAATCTCTCCCTGTTATTTTATAGATAAAGCTAGTGTATTCCAGAAAAGTTAAATGATTAAAACCCAAAGTGACAAAGCTAACGGCAGAATTTAGGTTCTTTAACTTTAAATTCAGTCCTTTCTCCATTATTAATGACTACTCTTCAAATTTGCTATTCAAATACTCCCCAATCCACCAAATTTAGTCACTTTTTAGCCCATCTTTTTCCTTCTTGTCTTTAAGGATAACTTGTCAAATGTTTTGCTAAACCCCCAGTATAGTATGACAACATTGGTCCTCTGATCTTCCAGTCTAGTAAGACTCAAAAGATGAAGAGGCAAGGTATTAGTATGACACTCTCTTTTGAATATTTTATCATCAATGATGCCATTTCATTTCAGGAAAAAACAACTTTGGAGTTGCCAGATGCTTGCTCATCGAGCAGGCTAGACTGTTCAAACACTATCTAATCCAGCACAGCAAGATGGAACAACACATGGCTGAAAGGTAGAACTCCAAAGAGCAGAAAATCTACCTTTTGCTAAATTTTATCCCCAGAAGCTACAGTGGGCAACCGGATACACTGGGGTTTCCCCAACATGATGGTTAGACTCATTTCTCTGTATTTTATAATGAGTACATCACACAAACCTTCTACATTTGATTTCCAACTTCAAAATACACATAAGATTATGGAATATTAGAACAGAAAGAAATCTTCAAAATTGTTTAGAGCTGATTTATAGAGCTTAAATGTGGCCTAGAGTCCCATGCCTAATTGGCAATGGAGCCAGAATTTGAATTCAAGTCCTTTGATTCCTTACTCTTTCTCTGTTACTACTACATGGAGTCAATAAATGTGGTGGATAAAGGAGAATGCAGGGAGGGAGAAGGAGAAGGGACAGCTAGATGGCTTAGTGGATGAAGAGCAAGGTCTGTAGATGAGAGGTCCTGGGTTCAAATCTGATATCAGATACTTTGTAGCTGTGTGACCCTAGAGAAGTCACTTAACCCCCATTGCCTAGCCCTTGCCACTCTTTTGCCTTAGAATGAATATTCAGTATTGATTCCAAGATGGAAGGTAAGGTTATTAAAAAAAAGGGAGAATGAAATTAAAATTTACCAAGCTTAGCTGTTGTATGTTGTATGTACTAAATGAAGGGAAGGAAGGAAATGAGTATTTATTTATTTTTATTTTGGTTTTAAATCCTTACCTTCCATCTTGGAGTTAATACTGTGTATTGGCTCCATGGCAGAAGAGTGGTAAGGGCTAGGCAATGGGGGTGAAGTGACTTGCCCAGGGGTCACACAGCTGGGAAGTGTCTGAGGCCAGATTTGAACCTAGGACCTCCCATCTCTAGGCCTGACTCTCAATCCACTGAGCTACCCAGCTGCCCCCAAAATGAGTATTTATTAAGCACCTTATGTGTGCCAGGCACACAGTGCTTTACTCTTATTTGATCCATACTACAACCTTGAGAAGTAGGTGCTATTATCATTTTTCAAATGGGGAAGTAGAAGCAGACAGAGGTTAAGTGATCATGTACATAGTAAGTATGCAAGGCTGAATTTGAACTCAGATCTTTCTTATTTCAGGGTATTGCTACCTCACTGCAACTAGGCACGATAGAGAACATATGGTGTGTGTGTGTGTGTGTGTGTGTGTGTGTGTGTGAGATACAACCAGCAATATTCTGGCCACAAGAGAGTCTCAGTCTAATTTGGGAAAGATGACAGTTTCGTATAGGAATCAGGGGAACAATCTGACTTCATATTATTCCCTGGAGCAAAGATGACTTCCAAATGGGAATGCTTCATCTGAGTTTAGCAGATGCTTCAAGGAATTTTCATACATTCTGAATTCAACCCTCCCCAATCTTTCCCAGAAGGAGTATTGATATAATGGAGAGAGAATAGGACTTAGGGGTTAGGGAGACCTGAGTCCTATTTTAGACATTTATTATCTATGGGATCCTGGACAAATAATTTTAGCCTCTTTGCCTCATATTCCCCATCTGTAAAATGAAGGGGTTGGACTCGATTTCCTTTTGGGCTCTAAATCTATGCTTCCACGATCCTTTGCATTTTTATATTTTTTATGAGTTCCATCTTGCCATTTCCCTCAGATACTGTCTGCTGGGTGCCTTGTCTCTCCATTTCTTTTTAGGAAGATACTATGAAGCTTTGTGGGAGTCCCATCTTCCCATGTGTCTATGTAAGGCATGGGTGACATCTGCAAAGTGGATCCCCTACTGGGGAGACAGTTCCCAAAGCACAAAACATGCAATCAGTGATAGGATAAATTTAGAGATGAGTTACTCTAGAGTTCTCAACATTGGTACTGTGAACTTGGATGAAAAAACAATTACATCTTTATTTTAATATAATTTATTTCCTTTGTTATTCTATGCATTTTATTTTATGCATTAAAATATTCCAAGAATAAGCTTTACTAGAATGGCAAAGGGGTCCTTAGGCTAGGTCTTTAGGTCCATAGGTTCCACCAGACTTCCCCAGGGGTCCATGGGCTTCACCAGACTGTCCAGGGGTCCATAGGTTCCACCAGACTTCCCCAGGGGTCCATGGGCTTCACCAGACTGTTCAGGGGTCCATGGGCTTTATCAGATCTCCTACTTCAAGCCCCACATTTAGCAGATGAAGAAATCAAGTTGCAGAGTTTGTGACCTTCCTTTCCAGCCTTTGTATACTCTGCTGATTCTTCTTGTCTTTGGAATGTTTATCCTCCTTACCTCTGTCTGTTGGAGGTCCCACTTTCCTCATAGCTCCACTTAGGTATCCAACCGGATTCTCCCTATTAATAGTGCCCCCAATTATGTATATTTATTTTGGCTATATCTGTGACTCTGTTGCATCTCCCTTGAACAGAGGCTCTTCATTTTTTTTGTTTCTTGTTGGATCTCTTAGGGAATCTGGTGAAGCCTTTGAACCCCTTCTCAGAATGATGCTTTTAAATGCGTGTAATAAAATACATAGTTACCAAGGAAACCAATTATAGTGAGATACATTTATCAAAGTAGTAAAACAAGTTCACAGACTGTATCTTAAGAAGCTCTACTATAACAGAAACTAAGTTCCTTGAGGACAAGGACTGTCTCACTTTTGTGTTTATATATCTGGAATAGTGCATGGCACATAGTAGGTGCTTAATAGATGTTCATTGATTGACCTCTCCAAGCATACATAGGTAATAATTAGCTAAATCTAAGTTTTCTCACTCTAGGACCAGCGTTTTTTCTGCTCGAGAGTGAGAAGGTCTGGGTATAAATCATAACCCTGGTACTGGATAATAATAATAATAACAACAATAATAGGTAACATTTATAGCGTGTTGGAGCAGCTAGGCAACTCTGTGGCAGAGATGGGAGGTCCTAGGTTCAAATTTGACCTCAGACATTTCCTAGCTCTGTGGCGGAAAAGTGACTTAAACCCATTGCCTAGTCCTTAACACTTTTCCGTCTTGGGCTCAATATTTAACATTGATTCCAAGACAGAAGATAAAGATTAAAAAATTCTATAATCCTTTTATAGCTGTGTCAGGCACTGTGCTAAGGCAGTTAAAAAGTATTATATATTTTTTGTTTGCATTAAAAAAAAATTCCCCCCATGGTTACATACATGATACTTCCTCTCCCCTCTTTCCCTCCCCTCCTGGAGCTGACAAGCAATTTCACTGGGTTATACATATATTATCACTCAAATCCTATTTCCATATTATTCCTTTTTGTAATAGTCTTTTAATAACCAAACTCCAAATCATATACCCATATAAACAAGTGATAAATCATGTTTTCTTCTGGACTTCTTCTCCCACACTTCTTTCTCTCAATGTGGATAGCATCTTTATCCTAAGTCCCTCAGCATTATCCTGGATCATTGCATTGCTGCTAGTCATGAAGTCAAATTATTATATCATTTAATCCTCACAACAACCCTAGGATATAGATGCTATTATTATCATCTCTATTTTATAGATGAGAAAACTGAGGCAAGCAGCACTTAAGTGACCTGCCCTATAGCTAACAAATGTCTGAAGTAAGACTTGAACTCAGATCTCCCTGACTTCCTGACTCCGCTGTACAACTTAGCTGTCCCAAATATGAGCATTTATGGATTTAGAATCCATAAATTTCATGGACTTTTGTAAATTTATGGATTTGCAAATCCTTCCCCTTTGAGGAAGGGTATATGGCTTATTTGTGCATAGCTGTTTGCATGCCATCTCTACCACTGGGTAGAGCCCCTAGAGAGCAGGGACCTGTCTTTTGCCCTTCTTTGACTCCCAGTGCTTGGTGCACAGTGGTTAATAAATGCTTGTTAATGGACTATGTGACCCTATTAGGCTCAAACTCCCTGGTCTCTCCTATGTATAATGAAGTAGTTGAGCTGGCCGGTCCCTCATGACCCCTCCAGGGATAGATCTAAGTCTATGATCCAATGAACCCTCCCTCCTAAGTTTACTTTTCAAGGAAAATCCCCCGCTATGGTATTGCCTTCAGTTTCGAGTTTGATGCTATGCAGTTCTCATTTTATCCACACAGTGTCGCTGTGGGTCAGTGCAACCTCAGCGAGCCCCCTCCTCATGCTTTGGAGATGCTGGAGCCCCAGGGCTGGAGGCTAAGCAGTCCTCACCACGCAGTCTCTCTGCCGTAGTCTGATGGCAGCAGCGCTGGATGCTGTTGCCTTGGGGACCAAAGGGAGAGGGTTTACCTTGGAGAACAGACCCGGGAGGGTGGGAGGTCTAAGAAGTATCTTCAAATGTTTGCAAGGTTGTCTTGTGTAAGTCACATTAACCTTGTTTGTTCTGCTTGGCCACCAAAGGGATTGCTGGGAGGAAGGGGGGGGGGATTATATGGAGGTAGATTCCCATTCACCACACAGAAACATTACCTAACATGTAGACCTGCCTAAATGTGGGATGGGCTTCCTTGGAAGGTAGTGAGTTCTCCTTCAAGAGAGATCTTCAACAAAACCTTATCAGTGTTGATGCTCTACCTTAAATTCTGGATTAGGTAGAGGCTGGTCTAGATGACCTGAAGTCCCTTCTAGGTCCGAGATGCTAGAATTCTGTGGAGTAGAGGGAAATCTTTATTATATTTAAGCATCACCTTTTGTTCTCTATATTTATTTTCATTTATTTATTTTATTTGTACTTTTTATTTTCTTTTAATTTTCCTAATCTCTTAGTATTAATTAAAAAAAAAAACAAACCCTTGTCTTCCATCTTAGAATCAATCCTGTGTATTTTTACCAACGTGAAAGAGTAGTAAGATCTAGGCAATCTGGGTTAAGTGACTTGCCCAGGGTCACACAGCTAGGGAGTATCTGAGGTTAGATTCAAATCTAGGACCTCCTGCCTCTAAGCCTGGCTCTCTACCCACTGAGGTACCTAGATGTTTCCTCTTAGTATTAATTCTAAGACAGAAGAGCAGCAAGGGCTAGGCAATCTGAGTTAAGTGACTTGCCCAGAATCACACAGCTAGGGAGTATCTGAGGTTAGATTCAAACCCAGGACCTCTAAGCCTGGCTCTCTACTCACTGAGGTACCTAGATGTTCCCTCTTAGTATTAATTCTAAGACAGAAGAGCAGCAAGGGTTAAATGACTTGCCCAGGGTCACACAGGAAGTATCTGAGGCTAGATTTGAATTCAGGTCTCATTGAAGTACCTAGCTTTTCCCTGTTAGTATCAATTCTAAGAGAGAAGAGCAGCAGGGGCTAGGCAATCAGTGTTAAATGACTTGCTCAGGCTCATACAACTAGGAAGTATCTGAGGCCAGATTTGAACTCAGGTCCTCTCAACTTCAAGCTTGGTGCTCTGTCCCCTGTGCTATGTAGCTGCCCTCCTGTACTGTATATTTAGAAGCAGAGGCTGTTGTTATAAGGGACCTTAGAGAGCTCCAGGAATTTCTGGGAAAGGAGGTGCTTCAGGATTTTAGGGACCATTGAAGATTATGGAGCATCCCAGTGTTTATCAGGTTTTTGGAATCCCTAGTCTTCTTCATCCTGCATCTGGCCCCTCAAAGCTCAAAGGTAGGCAGAGTTGCTAAAAACTAACCAATCAACAGACACTTATGGGATGCTACCTCCCTGTGGGAACTTCTATGGGGAACAGGGAACGCAGGACCTGATTTCTTTGCAGGGTTCATAGTCTTGGTGGAGTGGAGATGAAGTATCAGAAGGTACCACAATGCTAACAAATGAAGTGCCACCCGAAGAAGTGGGAGAAGTCACCATGGGTGGGAGTGCTTAGAGAAGAAGGCTTCCTGGCGGATGATAGGATGATAGTCCAACAACCTCATTTTGCAGATGAAGAACAGAGATTAAGTGATTTGCCTCAGGTCACACTGGCAGTAAGGCGCAGAGCCAGGATTTGAAATCATGACCTCAGATGCCAAATCCAACCTTCTTTCCAGCACACTGGGCATGTGTGTGTGAATAATAGGATTAAAACATAGAAGTAGAGATTTGTAATTGGCTTTAGATGATTGCATAATGACTTCTCTCCTGGAGAAGACAGGAGAGAGATCATTGCTTCCTCACTGTTCAAGCTATCAGGGAAAGGGAAAAAAAGATATAAATGGAAGAAGGGGTTCAGAGTGAGAAAAAGGAAGCATCTGAAGATGAAAAGAAACCTGACCTTTGTGGAAGAGGATAGTGCAGAGAAGGAAGGGAAGACTAAAGACTTCCAGTTATTTGGAGCTCAGGAGGAGGAGTATAAGTCTAAAATGAGAACAACTCTTGCAGATTTAACTAGTTTAACTCTAATTTTATAGCCACAGAAACCAAGACCCAGAGTCGATAAGTGAGTGACCCAAGGACACAAAGAAAGTGGCAGAACTTGGATTCTGACTCAGGTCTTAGAACTGTGATTTCCATGCTCTTTGCACTTTCTCAAGTGAGCATGGAACTCAGTAGGTGATTGTCTCAAATCCAGATAGGTAAATGCCATCTATGACTTCATTCGTTTCGCTAATAAAAATGTTACACGGCAAAGACCCAAGGACAGATCCCCGAGGCACTTCCCTAGAGACCTCCCTTCCAGTTTGTGTAGTTATCTGTGATTTGAATTCCAGGGCAAGATCTTGACTTTATTCTCTAAACCATAGGGAGCCACTGTCCCCCATTCAGCACCAGAGATATAAGAACAAAAATGAAACAGCCCCTGCCCTCAGGGAGCTTACTTCCTCTCACTGATGGGAATCTGTTCCTGGTGAATTTATTTTTGTAGGTAGATATTATCTTGAAATAAGAAAGCCTGAATTTTCTGAATCATCATTACCACCACTATTTTTCAGAAAGGGATAATAATGGCTCAGCAGGTAGGTGGTTTAGTGGATAGAATGCTGAAGCTGGAATCAAGAAGACCCAAGTTCAAATCCTGCTTCAGACACTTATATGACCCTGAGCAAATTATTTAAGCTCTGCTTGCTTCAGTTTTCCTATCCCCATAAAGTGAGGATAATAATAGAACCTACCTCCCAGGGTGTTGGGAGAATCAATTGAGATAAAATTTTAGAAGTATTTTGCAAGCAAATGTTTATCATATAAACATTAGCTTCATTTGCAAGTAGTTTTTAGACACAAAGGGTTTGCATCTATTATGCCATTTGATCAAGTGCCATGTAAATAGTGTACATTTGTTGGTTAATTATTTTTAGTTATGCTCAACTCTTCATGACCCCACTTGGAGTTTTCTTTTGGCAAAGATACTGAAATGGGTTGCCATTTCCCTCTCCAGTTCATTTTACAGTTGAGGAAATTGAGGCAACAGGGTTAAGTGACTTGGCCAGGGTCACACAGCGAGTATCTAAGGCCAGATTTGAACTTAAGAAGAAAAACCTTTCTGACTCTAGGCCCAGCACTCTATCTCCAGAGTCTCCTATCTGCCCAAAGTAGTACATATATTATTTCCATTTTATATTTAGGGAAATTGAGGCCCAGTGAAGGGAAGCATCTTGCTTAGGATCACATAGATGCTATGTGGAAGAGTCATAACTCCAACCTAGGTCACCTAATTTCTCTTTCTTTCTTTCTTTCTTTCTTTCTTTCTTTCTTTCTTTCTTTCTTTCTTTCTTTCTTTCTTTCTTTCTTTCTTTCTTTCTTTCTTTCTTTCTTTCTTTCTTTCTTTCTTTCTTTCTTTCTTTCTTTCTTTCTTTCTTTCTTTCTTTCTTTCTTTCTTTCTTTCTTTCTTTCTTTCTTTCTTTCTCTCTTTCTTTCTCTCTTTCTTTCTCTCTCTCTTTCTTTCTCTCTTTCTTTCTCTCTTTCTTTCTCTTTCTTTCTCTCTCTCTCTTTCTCTCTTTCTCTCTTTCTTTCTTTCTTTCTTTCTTTCTTTCTTTCTTTCTTTCTTTCTTTCTTTCTTTCTTTCTTTCTTGCTTTCTTGCTTTCTTTCTTTCTTTCTCTCTTTCTTTCTTTCTCTCTTTCTTTCTTTCTCTCTTTCTTTCTCTCTTTCTTTCTCTTTCTTTCTCTCTCTCTCTCTTTCTCTCTTTCTCTCTCTGTCTCTCTGTCTCTGTCTCTCTCTCTCTCTATCTGTCTCTCTCTCACTGTTTGGGGGCTGATGTGAGACACAAATAGAGACAAGGGGAGGATTATGGCCTTAATCTATTTATTCCTTAGAGGAAGAATGGATTTATGACATAGGGAAGGGGGTACACATCATTTCATTGGGGTTGGGATCAGAGAGTAGGGACTGATTACCCTGCTGGAAGAAGGTACCCTTCTTAGGCTATTGTGTCCCATTATAATGGTCAATGAGCTGGCTTGGTGGCCATGGCGGCCAAGTTCTTCCTGTGGTTTCCTGTTGGCAAACCATGGGAAGTTGTGGCATTTTGTGGTGGCTGAAGCTGCAGCCTTCCCTATTTCTTAGCTACAGGATTGATGAATGGCGTATTTTAGCTGGATCTGTGGGTTATGCACTGCAGGCAGGGTGCTCATTCATTTCAAAAGGATTACCCTGATTTGCACCCAAAAAAAAAAAAGAAAAATAAACAGAACATTTTCTAGAAACTCATAGAAATCCACACTGAGTCTGAAGAAATACTGCCTCGGCACTCTCTAAATCTTTTCTTAATTAAGATACAATATCATTGTTCTAGCCAAACAGAAACAGAGGAATATTGGGCCATTTGATGATCCTGCAGTATATTCCAAATGGAGTTCCATCTAATTCAGATTAAGGCTCACATTTCCCCTCCCCACTGACTCTCCATCTTTATTTCTGCTCTCTGTCCAGCTATAAATAGGAAGGAAGAGGGACATCCCAGATGTTCCGGGTTGATATGAGTCCTTGCCTGTTGTTTATTGTCTCACTGATTTCCCAAAAACTATTTGCTCCTGTAGATGAATGAATGTAAGCAATCACTATTACCCCTCACAACAGATTCCAAATTCTTATGGGTTACCTATTAAAAAATGGAGCCAGGAGAGTAGGGTCCTGTATTATTATATTACCTGGGCTAAGTTCCACCCCCCCCCCCCTTTTTAAACATTACCTTCCATCTTAGAGTCAATACTATATATTGGTTCCAAGGCAGAAGAGTGGTAAGGGCCAGGCAATGGGGGTCAAGTGACTTGCCCAGGGTCACACAGCTGGGAAGTGTCTGAGTTCAGCTTTGAACCCAGGACCTCCCATTTCTAAGCCTGGCTTTAGTCCACTGAGTCACCTATTGCCTCTGAAAGTGAGTAGTTTTTAGGCATAAAGGGTAAAGAGCCTTCTCTGTGCCTAGCTGCCTTCCTCTTCCCTTGCTAAGTCCCTTTTTTAAAATCTCCAAGCCACAGTTTTTCCCTCTGCACAAGGAGAGGGGTTAGACTAGACTGGTTTTAATATTTTTTCTGGCTGTAATATTTTAAGATCCTATTTCTCAACTCCCTATAGTGCTGGTGCTTGATTCTATTTTAATTAAACATGCATTTTGAGTGTCAATATTCAGGAGGTTCTTGGCTAGGTAGGTTTTTCAGTCACTTCAGTTGTATCTGCCTCTTCATGACCCTATTAGGGTTTTCTTGGCAGAGATACTGGAGTAGTTTGCCATTTCCTCCTCTAGCTCATTTTACAGAGGCAGGAATTGAGACAAACAGGGTTAAGTGACTTGCCCAGAGTCACACACCTAATAAAGTTTCTTCAGCTGAATTTGAACCCAAGTCTTTCAAACTCTAGGCCCTTATGCTCTATCCACTCTGTCACCCAGCTACCTGCTGGGTAGGTGCTAGGGAGCATTGAAAGCCTCCTATATAGTCTCTGGGGAAGCAGGGTGATACAGTGGATAGAACAAGAGTTCTGGAGTCAAGAAGACGAGTTCAAATCAGACCTTAGATACTTACTAGCCGTGTGACCCATAGCAAGTCACCTACCCCTGTTTGCCTCAGTTTCTTCATCTGTAAAATAAGCTAGAGAAGGAACTAGCAAGCCACTTCAGCATCTTGGTCAAAAAAATCCCAAATGGAGCCAACAAAGAGTAGGACTTGACTGAAATCACTGAACAACAACAAATAGTCTTTACTTTCAAGGAGCTTATAATCTGAAAGGGAAGAGAATAGCAAAACACAAGATAGAATGTAAAAAGCAGAAAAGTGAGATCATAAGGAAAGGGGTTACTGTTTGTGAAGTTGAATAATTCTGTTGGAATATTCAGGTTGAAAAATTCTGATTTTTGAAGTGGAGAGCAACTTGCATTTTATTTGTTCATATTTCTTTGTAAACTCCAGGGAGTGCTATGGTTATGAACCAAGCTCAATCAGATCCTGGATGGCTGGTTGTCTGTCACTAGACTGATTCTACCCTTTGTATTATTAGGAGATAACTAGACAATTCAGTGGATAGATCACTAGGTCTAGAATCAGAAAGACCTGAGTTCAAATCTAACCTCAGATACTTCTTAGTTATGTGACCCTGGGCAAGTCACTAAACCTCTGTTTGTCCTCTAGACAAGGAAATGGCAAAACCACTCCAGTATCCTTGCCAAGAAAACTCTATCGGTAACCATGGTCCAAGGGCTTATGACTAAACAACAATGTCCCCTGAAATTCTTTTAAAAAATTATCTTGATTTTATTACAGTGACATATTTACACATATATTTTGTCTCCCTCTCCTGTTTCCCCCAAGATTCTGACATGATTCCAGTGATATGTCTGTACCCATCAACCAGTTCTGTCAAGCTGTGTCCCACCTTTGTACCTCTTTGTACTTATTCAATAAAGAGCCTTGCAAAACAAAACCAAAAAAGCCATAAATAAATAGTTTAATCCGACTAAATAATAGAGTGGTACGGGCAGATGTACTGCTGTCACATAAAGTAGCTTGTAAATTCCACTCAGACCTAGGTCTATTGCTTCTGGGTAGAACCCCCTCACTGTACACCCCAAAGAACGCCCAATTGCAAACCCTATTCGAGGGGGCAGGACAGCTATTTTTTCAACAGCCAAGGCTGAGTTCATGAGATTGTAGGAAATAATAGTTTTTAAAAAGTTCCTGTTCCTGGCTACCATTTGGGGTATCAGGAGGTGCCATCAGTTCATAAAAGATGGAGTAGCTCAAGGTCTGGAAAGCTCTTTCCCTCTTCCTGGGTCTGCAGGAGTTCATTTATGTTCAAAAGTCCTTCTCCAGCCCCAGGCAAAAGATAGAATTAATCTCTTTCCTATTCCTTGTTTTCTCACTTGGAAGTCTGTGGCTTGAGCCCTTATCTATCCTTGAAGATTCACCTTCATTAGGAGGATCCCAAGACAAGTGTCACCCACAGCCTGGCATCAGGAATGGTTGTTTTTGTCCTTTTTTACTATCAAAAATCTCCACACTGGGGCATCTAGGTGGGACAGCAGATAGAGCAACAGCCATGGAGTAAGGAGGACCTGGGTTCAACTCAGACATCTCCTAGCTGTGTGACCCTAGTCAAGTCACTTAATCCTGTTTGCCTAGTCCTTGACCTTCAGTCTGAGAGTTCTTACTAAGAGAGAAAGTAAAGGTGCCTCACAGAGACAGATGCCTTCCAATACAGTTGCTACAAGCATCTCAGTCCAGTCCTTGTTGATCCTAACACCATCTATTGACTTGCATTGTTTCTCCTCCTGGTTTTTTCCTTGCTCTGAAAGCAAATTGATTACATAGAAATATGGGTGAATCTCTTAGAGCCATCAGTATGTTCCCTGATTGGCTCAGATTAAGTCTGGGATTAGAAGAATGATCAATGATTTTAGACCAAAGAATCTAATTGAGCTCATTCCCAAAGTGGTTGAGGGCAGGGTAAATTTGTGCCCCAGTGCCTAGCATGCCACCTCGTATGGAGTATGTTCTCTCTCTTCTCCTTTTATTTAAGCCCTTACCTTCTGTTTTAGAATCAATACCGAGTATCTGCTTTAAGGAAGAAGAGTTGTAAAGGCTAGGCAGTTGGGGTTAAATGACTTGCCCAGGATCATATAGCTGTCTGAAGCCAGATTTGAACCTAGGTCTGACTGTCTATCCACTGAGACACCAAGCTGCTTCCTCTCTCTCTTTGAGCATTAATTGGGAGTTATCCCCAGAGATGAGGCTGTGTTTGAATATTATACAAAGTCAGGGTACCAAAGAGGGTTTAAGATCTCTCGTTGGCTACAGGAGGGGGTGGGAGACAGGGAGGGAGGGAACATGATTCATGTAACCATGAGATAATCTCCAAAATAATTAAATAAATAAATAAACTTTAAAAAAATGATCTCAATGATCCTGAAGGATGTACCCATTCTTATTTCCCTCCCTGGGGCACTGGATGATTCAAATCAAACAGTTCCAATCTTTTTGTCCTTCCTCATCAGTCTTACCTCTGCTGAAAAACACAAACCCCCAGTGAATTGTTTTCTTTCTTTCTGGAGCAGATTAATTTTAATGCTGATTTACAAGGCTTTGGAAAGCTTACAGATTTCCCATCATCATTTAGAGTGTGGTATTTCTCTCAAGTAATATGAGTCCCTACCCTACCTTAATAGCCCAGATTAATTACTATGGTAGATAACTCTCTTTCCCCAATTACATGTGTGGCATGGCCGTAACCCTTTGCAGCCACAGGCAAACTTTCCTGACAAGCAGAATGTGAGCCCGGGCTTTGGGAAAGAACTCAGAGTATAAGCATCCTGAGGACATAAGACAATGGTAGAGTGGATGAGGCTATTCAAGGCAATGGATGTGGTTCAAAGACAGAATGCGTGATGCCTGAAGGGAAGGATTGAAGTGATGGTGGACCAAGGCAAAATATAGATAGGATGGGCATCTGGGACCTAAAAGGTGTCTGAACTCCCATCTTCCATTTGGCTCTATTTCCTCATCCACTATATAGAGCTACTCCCATCCATGCTTCCCATTTCACCCTGGCCATCTTCTTCCTGCCTTTGACTCTGCCTTGAGTGTCCATCTCCATTTCCCTCTTCCAGTTCTGTGACCATAGTCAAAGCAATATTGGCATCGATACTGGAAAAGGCAAGTCAGTCAATTCCTCTGTGGTTCCACCTACCATTTCAAAACAAACCAACTTTCCCTGGGTATCACTTTCTTATATATGTTGTCTCCCCACAAAAGCCTTGAGGGCAGGGACTGCCTTCTCTTTTCTATTTATGATCTTCATTGCTTAGCACAGAGGAAACATCTAATAAATGCTTTTCATTCATTCATTCCTTTGTTCATTCATTCATTCATTCATTCATTCATTCATTCATTCATTCATCCATTGATGGCACAGCTGAGAGAGTAGGGCTGAAGGGTAGGTAGAGAAGTTAGAGAAGCCAGCCTGGGCAAAGAAATCAAATTTAGAAGCTAACCTTCAGGATAGAGCCGGGCATCCTTCTGATGCCAGTTTTCACAGGCACCAGAAAGAAGACCCAGATATCCTCAGTTAGAACTTGACAGGGAAATCAGAAACTAGGCCACCTAGCATTGTAGACACATTCTACCATACTAATTTGAACAATACTCTGGGAATGAGCAAGGCACCTTCTGAAGACCCTTCCTGCTTGGGGAATCCTTTGTCTCTGGGGTTCTACAGAAGCTGGGGCTTGGCAGGGAGGTGGGAGAAGAGACCAAGGCATAAGAAGACCAAAAAGAAGGAGCAAGATGAATGAATGGATGAGTGGGAATGGAATCCCTTTTAGAAGATGTCTTAGAACAGGAGTTTTTAACCTGGAGTCTGTAAACTCGTTCTTTAAATATTTTGATAACTGTATCTCAACATGATTGTTTTTCTTTGTCTCTTTATAGCTGTATCTTTATTCGCTTATTTTATTATATCTACTATATCTTTATTCATGTTATTCATTTCTTTGTATCTGTATCTTTACTCAAAAATATTTTTAGAAGGGGTGCATAGACTTCCCCCATACTTCCCAGGGAGGGGGTCCATAGGATTGGCCAGACTGCCGAACAGGTCCACGGGCTTTGGCAGATTTCCAAAGGGATCCAAAGGCTTCCCCCTGCTGCCAAAGGAATACATGGGCTTTTCCTCAAAAGACCAAATGGGGCCAAGAAACAAAGAAGGTGATGAACCTCAGCTATGGAGAGAAAGGTCGGCTCAGATACCCTTTGAGGCTTCTTCTAGACCCGACAAGCTATGGTACTGTGATAATGGAAGATGAGGGGGCAGAGCTGGAAAAGTGTCTGCTAGAAGGGACATTTGATTTAAAGTCCTCACTGCCGAGGACAACCACTCATGTGTTTCTAACTCTTGCTGACATTTTACCCGCTGATGCCAGTCCAATTTGAGATCTCATTTGATTAGAGAGATGAAAGCTGATAGCAGGGCCTGGTGCTGACAAGGGGTGTGCTGTCATCCCAGGACAGCCATTTCCAGGCTTTTTTGCATGGGGATAGTGACAGGCACCTAGGGCTAAATTTTTGAGAGCCCTGATGACAGGTGGAATCTTCCTTATTCCCATCCTGTAGTCATAGACCTACTATGTTTTCAGAGAGAAAGGAGAGGGATTTGGAAATCTTCCCCCCACTCCAAACATTAATACATGTGAATAGATCCCTTTTTTCTTTTCTTTTTAGAAAAGTATTTTATTGATGCATTTTCCCCACAGTAATCAGAGCAGCTAGGTAGCACAATGGATAGAGAGCCAGATCTGGAGCCAGAAGGACCTGGGTCCCTGCCTTCTCCTATATCCCGTCCCTTTACTTACACTCCTCTTTGGTATGTCCTTGGGGCAGATTACCTTTATATTTTCTTTTCTCTGGTACTTGCTTTTTTTCTCCTTGTGAATACAACTTTTTAAAAGGCTCGCTAACATTTTAAAGTGGACTAATATTGTCCTTAGAAGCATATAACCTGATTTATGGTGTTCACTGTGTGCTTCCAGCCTGAGTAATTCACACAGGTGAGAAGAGGACAAGAAAGTTCCTTCCCAGCTGGGGAGCAGCCAACTGGCCCTGGGGCTGAGAAGGTGATTGCCCAGAGATGAAAAACAACATGGCGCAAGATGAGAGTTGTGCAGGAGGTTAACCACATGTGGGTTTGTTATTTTGGGTGATTAAAAGGGGGCAGAAGGGAATGAATGGGGGCTGAATTTCAGACAAGAGTTTCACTTTTTTTGTCTGGCCTCTCAAAACGCCCTCTTTAGGGGATGGTACAGAGGTTTAGAATGAACAATAAATTCTCATGCTAGCTGGATATTTTCTGACCTCGCCTTCCAATTCTGGGGGTTCCCTTTCTCTGGAACCTACAGTCTTAAGTAAATGAACTGCAAAGTGACTCACAAAGATATCCTTCCTAATTCACTTCTACCATCTTGTTACTCTTCTATTCAATCTTTTCCTGTGACTCCCCATTAACTCCGCAAATAAAGGATAAATTCCTGATCCTCACTTTCAAGGGACTCCATACCTGGTACCAACTTGCCTGTTGCCAAGACTTTCCATCCAGAGGGTCCTGAAGTCAGCTTAAATGGACTTGTTAAATTTTCAGTGTTTCACGTTCATCTCTGAAACTAGCAAACCCTACAAAATCGGGACTCCATACTGTTTTGCTCATCATCTAGACTTAGAAAGTAATGGAGAAAATATTAATAATGCAGATTAAATCTAAAAGTGTGTGGTATCCACATCCCCCCCAAAACTGATTATTAAACATTTACCAGGACGCCCCTGCTTGTATCTGTGTCCTCTATATTCCAGCCATAGTGGGTTACTTCCTTCGTCTTGCCCTCTCCTGTCTCCATGCCTTGGCTCTCTCTATCCCTTGTGTCCAGAACAGACTTCACTCCCACAACTCTAACTGTAGAAGCCTCTGCCTTCTTTAGATTCTCAGCTAAGGATCCAAAATCTCCATGGAAACTTCCATGATGTCTCCTCTAAACCCATGTCTCCTTCCTTGATTTCCTTATAGTTCTTTGCCAGGTCATCTCTTTGGCACTTAGCTGGTCCCCCTGCTCCTTCCTTGTATCATCCATCCCTTCTCATGTGCATGGATTTTCCCAATTAGGTTGTTAACTCCTGGCTCCAGCTCACCTTTCCATGATGACTGGACTTCACTCTCTAGCTTTTACTCTAAATTTAAGACAAACTGGCCATCACTGCTTGGCTCTGTGCATAAAATTTATCTCCTCTCTTTGGGTTTTTGCATACGGTGTCTTCTATTCTGGGAACATAGTCTTGCTTCTTAATGTAAATTTATTTATTTAGTTGTTACATTAAAATACCCACATAGCTCCCTTTCTCTTCCCCTTTTTCCCATTGGAGAAGATGTCATTTGACCAATATATATCTATATTATATATATGTACATGCACATATATACACATATAGGAAGCATCTGAAATATATACACATATAACTTATATACATATGTGTCTTGTATATTTCTATTTATCAGTTATTTCTCTCAAATCATTCTTCAAATGATATACCCTTTCTTCATCTTGGCCTTATAGAATCATAGCTAGAAGAGACCTTAGAGTCTAGAGTTTGACCATCTCATTTTCCAAATGAGGAAACTGAGGCATGGAATGGTTAGATGACTTGCCCAGCATCATACAGCTAGTATTTGTAGGCTTAGCTCATTTCCTTTTATCCTATCCTGTCCTACTTGCTTATTATTCTGTCCTCAAAACTGCTTCATATTTATTTTGTTTATATTTCAAATATATTTATATGCACATAAGTCCGTTAGGTGGCCTGTGGATAGTCCCAGGTCTGGAGCCAGGAAGACCTGTGTTTGAATCCAGTTTGTCCCTGGGCAAGTCATTTACTTCACTATCTGCCTCAGTTTATCTGTAAAATGGAGATTTCACCCATTTTCAGGGTTATGAAAATAATATTTAGATGTCATATATTTTATAGTATATAGGTTATCTATATTTAGAAATATAGTTATAATTTATTTATATTTGTGATACATTTTTATTATTATATATTATTACATGCTATAATAATATAATATAATATTGCAATATAATATTTATAAAGTACTTTGTAAACCTTATTATATTTCCTTAAGATTTCAAGTAAACTCTTGAAGGCAAGGACTTTCTATTTTTGTCTTTAAAAACCAAATCAAACCTTTATCTTCTGCCTTAGTATTAATTCCAAGACAGAAGAACAGGGGCAGCTGGGTGGCTCAGTAGACTGAAAGCCAGGCCTAAAGATAGGAGATTTGGGGTTCAAATCTGGCCTCAGACACTTCCGACTTAGGACAAGTCACTTAGCCATCATTGCCTAGTTATTATTGCTTGTCTACCTTGGAACAAACACAAAGTATTGATTCAAAGATGGAAGGTAAGCATTAAAAAAAATAAACAGTAACAGCAAGAACTAACTACGCACCAGACCACCTAGCTGCCCCCAAATGTGAATTTTATTATTGCTGTTATTTCTGTCTCCTGAGAGCTTCTGATGATCTAAGCGATGACGTCCCTAAAGAAATGTCCCTGCATCCTTCGCCCTCATGATGCAGTGACTCACTCAATGCCGTGACTCACTCAATGCCTCAGTATCCTGCATCTGCCTCCTTCCCACTCACTCCTCTGTCCTCTGAGTCCAGGCCTTGCTAGCCTTGGCCCTAAATACTGCCTAGACTGGGCCACTTCAGCAAAATCTCTCTCCTTCCTCTATACGAATCCCAACATCTGCCATCAGGAATTTTCCATTGGGATGCTCAGCTCTTTAGACAGGCTATTCAGTCTGCATCTGACCCTTTGGCTTTGGGTCCAGAATGGCCCCATTTTTAACACTCCAAACCTGTTTGTCTAATAGATAGAAAGACTCCAAGTGTGGATATTTCCAGTTGGTTGGCTTGGCTCACAGAGCTGGAGATCTCAGCTGTTGGACGTATTCTATCTTCTTCAAACACTTGCTTTGGGGAGGAGAGCAGGGAGACATTTCTGTAATTGAAGTGCTTTCTTGTACACTGGAAAAGCATCCCCTAATTCTAGACAGCAAATAAATAGAAGAAAACTTGGTTTGTTCCCCGGGCTTGACGGGAGCGGGGCTCAAATTGCCAGACCATGGAACAAAAGGACCTCAAATGAGCCCAGTTTGGATGGACCAATGTTTTGATTGAGGAATATGAGGGAATTTGAAGGATCGGGAATAGCACTAGGATTGTTTGAAGATACTCAGGTCCGAGAAGCTGGAGTTTCTGACCAGGGTTAAGCTACAATAGTCCATTAAAAACAAAACAAAACAAAACAAAACATTGCCTTCTGTTTTAGAATCAATGACTCAGATTCTCTCAATTAATCAATTAAATAAAATAAAAAAAAGCTTAAAAATAAATCTATAAAAACTGGGGAAAAAGAATCAATACTAAGTATTGGTTCTAAGGCAGAAGAGCAGTAAGGACTAGGCAATTGGGGTGAAGTGACTTGCCCAGGATCACACAGAGAGGAAGCATCTGAGGTCAGATTTGAACCCAGGACCTCCCATCTCTAGTCTTGGCTCTCTAACCCACGAACCACCTAGTTGTCCCTACATTGCCCCCTTGAGGTATACATCCTGGGGACAGGTAGTGGTGGCAGCAGCATCCTTGACCTGACTATAAGAGCCTGAGGAAGGATGTTGAAGTATGACATTCCCTGGTACTTGTTGGGTACAAGCCCAACTGCTGAGGCATGAAGCCTACAATTTGGGGAGTTGCCAGAAGGTGAACGTAGCTCCTGGCTTATGTTTGTACAGGCCAGCTGGCAAGATGGGTTTCCCTGGCCAAGGGTAAATGAGAGCATGGATAAGCACACAAGCTCAAGAGATTTTCTCTACAAAATAATAGCCCATGTTGGCGGAGAGCTTTAAGGTCTACAAAAGTGCTTTATAATTACCTTATTGGATGTCAACCCCATGAGGCAGGTAGTCCAGGTATTATCCTCACTGTACAGATGAGGAAACTGAGGTTCAGAGAGTGGGAAAAGGCCATTCCAGCATTGCCTAGTATATAGGTAATGGTATCACAGAGAAAGAACTGAAAGATGCTTACTGACCATTTAGTCCAGCCTCCTCAATTGACAGACAAAGAAACTGATGCCCAGAGATAGTCACTAATTTGGTCAGTATCACATAGGTAGGTAGTCAGTGTTGGAGGTGGGATTTGAACCCAGGTCAGAGTTGTGACTCCCCAGGCACTGCTTCCTCCCTTGAGCCACACTGTCCCCAGACAGGCTGCAATTCAGTGTCATTTCCAGGAAACATAGCTGAGACTAGAACCCATGGCTCTTCATTTCAAACTCACTGCTTGTTCCACTATACTCCCAATGGGAAGCTCTTTCATTCTGTTTTGTCTGGTATATATTTAGGTGGCTTTCATTTTAAAAATATGTATTGATTCAACTAATTAATTATATGTAAAATGATATATAGTTTTGAACAAAATTTAAAGAATTGTATATTTTAAATGAGCATAAATATTATGAATACATTTGTTTTAAATTAAACTTAAATGAAGAATACAACAAATTGTAAAGAATTTAAAGAAATGTCCCAGTGTGGTACCTTTCATACCCTAGACTGTTATCAGATAATTTATTATTGTATCATATAGAATATATTACTATCATATAACATTAATATAAGATATGGATCATCAAAATATAATACAGATATGTTATGATATTTTAACAATGTATCATACATGTTCTAATATGATACATGTAGCACGTGTATGGTGGGCCCTTCATATAAGGTAAGATCTGTCCTTGGGGTGCAAAGGGAGACAGAATAGATATCTCTGGTCCCTTCCCCCATTCTTCTCTGATGGAGACTTTTATTCCTGCTGATTGGGGAAGCTGGGGGTTGGGGATAGAGGCCAGCACTCTGCTCTCCTTAGACAGAGGACTAGAAGAATTGCCCCTGCTCTCTTAAATACTGTTCATCGAGGAAATATGACTGGGCTTCAGCTAATTTTTGACTGAGGGGACCCTAAGCTCTTTAGTCTAGGCTTGATCTTTTCCCTACCAAATACCAGTTCCACAATGAACACATATGTCAAACAGCAAAGAAATCTATTTATCCAACTCCCAGGAAAAGAGAAAACAGAGATGGTATACACAGGAGAATACATACTAGACAAAACAGAATGAAAGGGTTTCCCATTGGGAGCGAGGTAACTCAGCTTAACCAAGAGAGAGGGTCCTGGATCTTGCCCACGGGAACATCTCATGCCCAAACTCTCTAGAGTAATAAGCTGGGAATAAGGACGTTGTGGAGATCGTCAGCTCTTCTGCTGAGTTCCCTGAATCTGAAATAGCGTCAGCCTCTTCCATAATCTCTCTCCAAGACAACTTGATACTAAGCTTGAAGAGGATTCTTTTTTTGCACAATCTCAAAGAGGGATTGTCCCGGAGGAGTCCTAAAAGGGGACTCAAAGGGAATTGTGCCTTGGAGAATCCTGAAATGGACAGCTGCCTCTCACCGATTCTTCCTTGCTACTCATGCATCTCCATTGCTAAAGAGAGCCTCATACCAATGGGCTGTGGAGAAGAAGATGAACATTTTGCACAATTAAAAGCACTCCATTAATGTAATCTATAGCAGTCATCACATCACTAACTGAGAGGAAGATCTAAAGGAGATCCATTAGGATTCGTAATCAGTAACGATAATGATGATGGTGATTGCTAGATCAGGGTAACTGGATCTTTGCCCCTGGGTGCCGAAATTTGGCGGGCATTCACAGCAGAAATTGCTACTAATGGATATGTGTGTGGGCTCCTTTGCCATGGGAGGATCCTCCCTCAGGGGTAAACTTTGGTGAACATAGCTGTCTATCCCAAGGGGTAAGGTTTGCTCCACTTTCTGAGGCATGAAAAATCCATTTCTCAGACTCGCCAGCCTTTTGGGCAAGAGAGCTTGGGCTGGAGGCTCCTTTGGGCAGAGGCCCAAGTTTTCCATTAAAAAGACATAGGAAAAGGGAAGATAAAGATGAAATGTGCTTTTATGTGCCTTTGAATCTTCAAAAATGTCTTTTTCTTTCATACTAAAAAATCTTCACACATGACCAAAGCACTTTCTCACTGAGCTGTGGTCTGTGCTCTTTGAACAATCTTCTTTCAGAAAGAGATTAAAGAAATGAGTTCTGTCCTCACAAATATAGAAAGTTGTTTGGAGGGAAACATGCGATGTTTCCAGAATTGAGCTATGGCAAGAAAGGAAGATACCCACGGGGGGAAAGGAGAAGGAAGGAGGAAGGGAGGCCTCGTGGATGGGACACCTGACTTGGAGTCAAGACCACCTCCATGTTATCATCCAGCCTCAGACATTTATTAGCTGTGTGACCCTGGGAAGTATATTTAACCTATCTGAGCCTGTTCTCTCTTCTGTGCTAGGATAATAATATCTACCTTCTAGGACTCTAATAAAGATAAAAGAAGATACTGTATATAAAGCAATTTCCACACTTAAATGATCTCTTAACTATGAGTTATTATTTTTGACAGCATTTCAGTATATATTGGTGTCTATGGTTGTTTAGTCATTTTTTTAGTTATGTCTGCTCTTTATAACCCCATTTGCTGTTTTCTTGGCAAAGATGGTTTTGCTATTATTGCCTTCTTAAGCTCATTTTTACAGATGAGGAAACTGAGTAAAACAGGATGAAATCACTTGCCAAAGGTTATAGCTAGTTAGTATCTGAGGCCAAATTTGAACTCAGGTCTTCTTGACTTGAGGCCTGGCACTCTATCCATTGCCCCACATACTTGGCCCGTTGGTGTCTGTTAGAGTATTTTGATTCTGACTTGTTGCCTGACCTGAAGGGGAATTTGGAAATTTTCCTTGAGGTCTGATGAGGAAGCAAAGAGGATCATGGAGCCTGGAGTCACTCTGGATTGATATATGGTCCCAAGGCCAATTTGTCAAGATTGAGTGGAAAGAAGAGGTCAGAGAATAGGAGGCAGCTCAGGAGTCAGTGCCTTGGGTTTGTCCATTCCTTTCCCCTTAGAGGTTAGGAAAATCCCTGAACTACACAGCTAGTAAATATTTGAGAGTGGAATTGAACTTCTTTCTAATGCCAGGCCAGTGTTCTGTCCACTCATTGGGAAAATGTAGGCAGAAGACATTTTTTTTAGCAAAGTTTTTTTTTTTTGCTTTCTAATGCCAAGGATGGGATCTCTGATATGAGATTTAGATAGGAGACTTTATATTCCTGCTCCCCCATGAACAGTAAAACTGTTGAGAGAGATGCTATTTCTTGAGGCACATTTAAGGGGAAAAAATATTCAGACAAAGAATATTCCAATTTGTCTTTCCACTGGATGTCACCCTCAGCTTGTGTTTGAATCATTGCCATGTGGCCATGAGCCTTGGCAGATGGATTATCCTGTGAGGGACCTTCCCAGCTTCCAGGCTGGGAGTCGATGGCCGATGGGTCTGCCTGGCTCAGGGTCCTTGGATGCACCCAGATTCCAGTCATGGAGAAGAATGATGGTGGGGGAGTGTGATTGGACTATTCAGCCTGGTCCTGAGAGTTCTTTTGTTTTTAGGAAACTTTAGTGGGTCATAGTAAGCAAGGAGGGACAGGGAGGAGAATGGATTCCCTATCAGGGAAATTCCAGGTCAGAACCCTGCCCTAGCTCAGGGAAGCAGCAGGCTTGTGGCTAAGAGGCTGAGACTGAGGTCATTGCTTATTAATATTTATTTGGGGCAGTTGTCTTGGTTAGGAAAGCTTTCTTTGCTTCAAATAGAAATCTGCTAATTGTTGATAAAAATGTTGAATAGAAAATGACCAGACATCTTTGATGTATTATACAAGAGACGACCTTTTAGGATGAAATTGATCCATTAATATCACCCATCCCTATTCTATGGATCCAAATCACTTGACTTAATCTAAATCTGCTTAACTATTTATCACTTAGCCACTATTTTTGACCACAAAGATGGCCTAAGACATTCTATTGATGAATACCTGGGGGTGGCAAGGTGGTACATAGGATGGAAAAATGCTGGACTTAGAGTCAGCAAGACCTGAATTCAAATTTGGTGTGACTCCAGACAACTTAATCTCTGTCTGCTTCAGTTTCCCCATCTGTAAAATAGGTATAATAATAACACCTATCTCCCAGGATTGTTGTGATGATCAAATGAGATAATATTTTTAAGTGTTTTGCAAATTTTAAAGCACTGTAGAAATGCTAGCTATCATTATTACTTTGCCATAATCCATATATACTATGTCTCTGGAATTCCCCTAGGTCCCCTCTTGGTCTAGTTAACCTGTCAAAAAAAAGGAAATGAGATTTAGTTTGACATGACTTGTCCTTGATAAACTCATGCTGACTCTTTTCAGTTACCATTTTCCTTTCTGAATGTTCAAAAACCATATTTTTTAAAGGATATTTATTTTCTTTTTATACATAACAATATAATATGTAACAGTAATATAACACATATGATTTATTACAAATGTGTAATAATTTATAACAAATATGCTCATCTAAAAGAAACAAATTCTCGCATTAGCTATGTCCAAACATCTGTCTTGTTCTTTTTTTCCTCTTTTCTCCTCTCCCTAAGAATGCAGATAATATCATACAGTATTATAATATTATATCTTTAAAAATACGACTTAGACTTTGGTCTGTCTCTGCCATGGTCACTCAGCAATCTCTCTTTCCTTGAGAGTCATTTCTTCTGTCTCTATTACCATCTAATCTTCTAAATTGCTTTCACCTACCATTCCCTATATCACTCTTTCCCTTTTTCTCAGTGAATCCAGTACTTGCCTTTCAGCCTTGCTTTCTCTCCCCCCACCCCATCCTCTGCCTTTTCTCTTGGTGACTTTGGTATTCACACTGATGTGACTTCAAACACAGTGGAATCATGATTTAAGCTCAACCACTCTCATTATCTCCATTTCTATTCTACCTCAGTTATCCATCCAGGTGGTCCCATATTGGTAATTACCGTTACCCTCTTGCAGAAGGGAATAGCTATAGTTGCTTTCAAATTGTCATTACAAGAATGAAGATGGAAACCTTAAAGTCCAAGAAGTTGAAATTCCCCATCCTAATCACAATCTCTTATCTTTCCATACCTCCCTCTTTTCTTCCCTGTTTCTCATTTTTACTCCCTCCACCTTCCTCATTGAGGTTAGGATTTCCTTCCTCCCTTTGAAAATCATTTTCCTCTTTATTTTGCCTTTGAAGCCCTTCTTCTCCCTGTTAACCTTGAGAAGAAAGAAAGGTTCCTCCAGTCCTTTTGGTTTCTCTAAGTAGTCAAGACAACTGGCACTTTAAACAAACAAATCTGTGGCTTGACACTTCCAGAAATGCAAACTTATCACATTCTTGAGAGTCACTGGAAAAATTCCTTTTGTCTTCCATACTTTCTGGCACTGTGATCCTTGGTTCTTTGTTATTCTTCTAACTACTTTCTTGGAGTAAAAATGGGCAAACTAACTATTAAAAAAATAACTTTCTACAAATGACCAAAATTTGTTTTCTCTCTTCTCCACTCCCTCCCTTCTCACTAGAAAAAAAATAAGAACCTTGTGATAAAAATGCATAGACTGACAAAAAAAAATTCCACATTGGCTGTGTCAGAAAACAAATTTTTAATTTGCAGCTTGCATCTGTCATCTTGATGTAACTTTTCATTGATATTTGAGTTACCAAGTTAGAGATTGTATTTATTGCAAACTCTATCAACTTTTTTTTTTAAAAAAAGATCTTCCCATGGACACCAAGCCAATGACAAAGCCAAAACTTGAACCCGGGACTCTTAAACTCATGTCAGCTTTCCATGATGCCATATTGTTATGGCAGAATTGCATCTTGGAGCTAAGATGGCAGAGTAAAGGAAGCTCCTCTCCGCTGATCCCTCCATGTGCACACAAAAAGAAAATAAATTGTCTCAAAACAAAGGAAAACTGTAGGAACTTGTTTCATTGATGTAAGAGGAGAGAGCAGCCCAGGCTGCAGCATTTGTGAGAAATGACAGAACTTGGACAGGTCCAACATGTTGCGACTCTGCCAGAGACAACAAAGCCACAGAATGGGAATGAGCCTAGACTAAACCACTCTGCACAGGTAGAGAGGGCAGAAAACCTACAAACTCACTTTTGGCAATGGAGCCCTGAAGCTACAGGGGAGCAGAGGGGAACTAGGCATAAAGTAACCTACTCACTCCCATGTGGCAGCAGAGTACCAAAGGTAGCAGAGCCCAGAGCAGGGGACCTTCCTAACCCCAGGCCACTTGTCAGAGGCAAAGAAGCAACAGAGCAGGGGTCAGCCCAGGACACAAAGCAATGGAGAAACTAGTAGTATCGGGTGCTGAATATAGCTGGCAAAATAGCTGCAAACCTCTCCAGAGCCAAGCCAGCAGGGCTATCTCGACATACTGCAAAGAACAAGAGCAACCATGCCGACTCCAACTATCGAAGAAAAAGTACTCTGCAAGCTTGGGGCAGTGTGCCCTCTCTTCTAGAAGTAGAAAAGAACCTCAAAAGATAAATAAAGTAAAGGATGAAAAAATCCCCTAGAATAATGAGCAAAAAACAAAAAAAAAAACCCCAACAAAACAACCCTAACTGTAGAAAGTTATTTTAGTGACAAGGAAGACCAAAATAGAAACTCAAAATAGGCCAATAATATCCATAAGGAAACAGGAAGCCTCAAAGTGTGAAAAGATGTCAGGTCTCAAAAGAGCCCTTGGAAGATCTTGGAAAGATGTTTAAAAGTCAAATAATTGGCAGAAAAACTCAACAGCTGAGGGAAAATTCACTTAAGAAATCAACTCCCTAAAAACTAGAATAGGTCAAAAGGAAAGCGAGACATAAAAATACCTTGAAGAAAACAATTCCCTGAGGAATAGAATGAGATAGAAATGGAGAAAATGCCCCCCCCCCCAAAACAAATACTGAAGAAAACTTTAAAGAGTAGGATTGGCCAAATGGAAAAGGAAATGCAAAAACTCAAGGAAGAAAATAACTTCCTTTCTTATGGTCTTTTATTTTATTTTAAAATTTTATTTAATTGATTAATTAAGAAAAATTTTCCAGGGTTACATAGTTCATGTTCTTTCCCTTCCTTACTTCTATCCCCCCTCCCATAGCCAATGTTCAATTCCACTGGGTTTTATATGTATCTTTGATCAATACTTTAATTATTAATTATTTAATTTAATATTAATAATTCAATATCAATAATTAATCATTAAATTATTAATATTTGCACTAGGGTGACTGTTTAGAGTCTATATCCTCAATCATATCCCCATTGACTCATGTGATCAAGCAGTTGTTAAGAAAATAATTTCCTAAAAGTTAGAATTGATTAAATAGAAGCTAATGAAACCATAAGACATCAGGAAACAATAAGAAAACAATTAAATGAAAAAATAGAAGAAAATTTAAAATACTTTGCTAGAAAAACAACCCATCTGGGAAACAGATCCAGGAGAGATAATTTAAGAATCACTGTAATACCTGGAAGTCACAATAAAAAAAAAGCCTGGACATCATGTTGTGAGGAATCATCAGGGGACAATGCCCTGATATCTTGGAACAAGATGGAAATATAAAAATCAAGAGAATCCACTGGTCGTTTCCTGAAAGAAACCCCAAAATAAAATACTCCAGCACTATTGTAGCCAAAATCTAGAACTGGCCAAGGAAAAAGTACTACAAGCTGCCAGAAGGAAACAATTCAAATATCAAGTAGTCACAGTCAAGATTACACAGAACCTAGCAACTTTTGCATTAAAGGTCCAGAAAGCATATTCTGAAAGGCCAAGTATCTAGGACTACAACCTAAAATTATATACCCAACAAAACTGAACATAATCCTCCAGGGGAAAAATGATGTTTAATGAAAGGGAGAAATTTCAGACCTCTCACCAAAAAAACAGAGTTGAAAAGAAAATTTGATGAGCAAATTTGACACTGAAGAGAAGTATAAAAAGTTAGACTTAAGAAGTCTGACAAAGTTGAATTGAAAACATCCATACCTGAGTAGGTAATAATGGAAATAATTAAGATATCTATGATACCTGAGAAAGTAAGGTACTTAATGCATGCAAGATACCTGAAGTACCCGACACTTTAGAACTTAGTCACTATTAGAGCAATGAAAAGGAAAGAAGGAAAGAAGATTTGGAAAGAAGGAAGGAAGCTAAATAAGATGGGTTGATATAAAAAAGTGGTGGGAGAGAAGAACACAGAGAAAAGGAGAGATAGAATTCTAATTATACACTGTGCAATAAATGGCAAATATAGTGGAGAAGAAGATGGATGGGGGCTGGCTATGCTTGAACCTTACTCCCATCAGAATTAGCTTGAAGAGGGAATAATACTCACAGGCAGTCAACTATAGAAATGGATGTTTCACTATAGGGAAATAGGCAGGTAGGGAGAATAAGGGAGGGAGGAATAGACAAAAAAAGACGGTGAATTGGAGGAGACAGTTATCATGGCTATAAAAGGCATTGGAATAGTTTGTAAGACTCCTAATCTTTTATTTTTTGAAAATTTTATTTAATTAATTAATTTAGAATACTTTTCCATGGTTACAAGATTCATGTTCTTTCCCTCCCCTCCCCAACCTTCCTCTCATAGCCAACTCACAATTCCTCTGGGTTTTACATGTGTCATTGATCAAGATCTATTTCCATATTATTGCTATTTGCATTAGCGTGATCGTTTAGAAGACTCCTAATTTTCTGACTGCAGCATTAGTCACAAGGCATACCCTAAGTCCACCACCAAAGGTGAGCTGACGGTTGAAGAGCCCAGGACTAGAAAGTGCCATGAAGAGAGGACTGGTGCCAAGCTCTGGAACTTTGAAGGATTTTCTTCATGAAGTGGACAGAACAGTACATATGTTGCTATTCAGTTGTTTTGCAATTGTGTTTGACTCTTTAGGACCCCATTTGGGATTTTCTTGGCAAAGAAACTGGAGTAGTTTGCCATTTCCTTCTCCAGTTCATTTGACATATAAGGAAACTAAGGCAAACAGGGTGAAGTGACTTGCTTAGAGTCACAGAGCTATTAAGTGTCTAAACTCAGGTCTTCCTGACTCTATGTTTGCAGCTCTATCCCTGCTTCACTATCTATCTGCTCTACAATAGACATGATCTACCCACAAATATATCCATCTCTCCCCTGGACATTTTTAGAGTCTTTCCTGACCCTCAGTGACATAGGAATTGAGTGGAGGGATTTGTCATCCCCTTCTCAGAGAGGATGCCCCATGACAGGTACCACTGCATATTCAGAGGCAATGGATAGCAGCATCAGCCCTTTCTGTCACCCAGAACTATTTGAAGTCATTTCTTTATTTATTCTGCCTTTGCTCTTTGGAAAGAAAAATGAAGCTCATAGCTTATCTATAAAATGTCAGAACAACTAGTGAGTGGAGGCAAGAATGCTGTCCTCTCTGAATGTTGCTTCCTTTGTTCTATTCCCGGGACTAGGGTCCTGAAGTGGTACAGAGGCTGCTGGGTATTATTAGCCCCATTTTATGACAGGAGAAGCTGGGGTTGGGAAATTCACTTCACTCATGCACTTATGTTCATACAGTGAGGAATTTCAGAGACAGAATTTGAGATTGACTTCAAAACCAGCACAGGCATTTATTTTCAGGAAATTGGCATGGGAAAGCCAATATTACACTAAGCAAAGGGCAGTTCAGAGATGGGCCCACTTGGGGGCAGCTAGGTGGCACAGAGGATAGAGAGCCAGACCTGGAGATGAGAGGTCTTGGGTTCAAATCTGGTGGCAGATACTTCAAAGTTCTGTCTCTTAACCCCCATTGCCTAGACCTTACCACTCTTTTGCCTTGGAATCATCCAATACACAATCATCTAAGATGGAAGATAAGGGTTTAAAACAAACAAATAAACAAAAAATAGATGAACTCACTGGTCTTGGACCAGTCTAGTGTATATCATAAGATTAGATTATAGATACAGAGTTAGAAGGGACCTCAGAGGCCACCTAGTCCACCTACCAATCTATAAAGAGGAAATTGGGACCCAGAAAGGTTAAAGGTAACACAGGTCAGGATGTCATACATGGGATTTGAACCTAGGACTTTTGGCTCCAGAGAGAGTGTCTTTCCACTGAACTAGTAGCAGTTTTGAACTAGAGGCAAGGGCTGGGGCAGGATGAGAAGGTTAGAGTTCAGTGGAGCCTCCCACGAGGGACCAGAAGGTTAGAGATGGACTGAGACTCCTAGAAGAATGAGAGTGGGTTCATGGAAGGTAATATATAAAATCTGAGAACAATAAGGAAGCCCTGTTTAGTTCACTTATCTAAAGACCCTTTAAACAGTCAAAACAAATTGTATTTTATAAGCACGAAGCTGTAAAAATTTATTTTTATTATTTTTTTAAGGAAGTAAGCTGACAGGCTGGTGTCTTGTGAAAAAGAAATAGCTACAATTGCTTATAAATTCTCAATTCAAAAATGAAGATGTAAACACTGGCCCAATAAGCTTTCTTTTCTGGGGGTCTATGAAAATGAGAGGAGGGAGGAGTGTATCCCTTGCCTCAGATGTTCTCTCTATTCAGGAAGGGTGAAGAGAACTTCAGGATCCCATCAGCAAAGGTCTCTGAGGGCATGCTTTTGCCCCAATCCAGGAACAAAGGTTCATTCTCAGGAATGTTAACAGTTTATTATGCAGGGTGGAGAAGGGCTGTTTTCAAAAACTGAGTGCTAAAGAACAGAGTGTAACCAACACCCCACACCTCCAGATGGGAGGGATAATGCAATCTGGAACTTGTTTGCATGTGTATGTATGTTTTATTCATTGCATGTCATCAAAGTTTGCCATTCACCAGGTGGAGGGAGGTGCCACTCAGGTCTGACTTATATCCCAAGCAATGTGAAATCCTGGGGCTCCTAGTATGTGTGTGTGAGTGAGAGAGAGAAAATAAGGAGACTTGATGTAGAGTCAGAGAACTTGGGTTTAAATCCTATCTGTGTGACCTTGGGCAAGTAACAGCCTTCCTGGTCCTCAGTTTCCCCATCTATAAAATGAGGAGATTGGAATAGGTGGTATCTGAGGTCCCTTCTAGCTTTAAGTCATTCTATTAATCATGGTAGCTCCTTAAATCTCATTTTCCTCCTTTCTAAAATAAGGAGGTTAGAGTAGATGGACTTTTAAGTCCCTTCCTATTCAAAATCTATGATACTAGGATCCTATAAGTCAAAATACTTCTCTAGTCCTTAGTTTCTTCAGTGGTAAAATGCAGAGGCTGGATGAGATAAACTTGAGGTCTTATCTAACTCTGGATCTCTGATCTTACAAACCTATGAACGAATGGCTGATGCCATGTTGCTATCCTTTTATTTGGTTTAATAAATTACTCTGTTCAGCGTTCTGTATAGAGCTCCACGGGGGAATTCCTCTCTATGAACCCCAATGCCTTAGGGAAATTGGTTCGACCATTAGTTACAAGGATCTTTCTTGAATTTGACCTGGAGAGCCAAGAACCTAAACATGACCACTAATACTCAACTTCTCCCCCTGCTTGCTTCTCCTTCTCCTGAGGTCTCAGGGGGAGTTATTTTAACAAATCAATTTTCATAAATTTAATCTGGAAGTTGCTCATTTATTTCCCTTGCCATAGTTTGTTAGTGATCTAGAAGCTTTAGCAGGGAAAGAACATCTAACAAAAAATAGCTCATTGGGAGTGGAAATGTAACATAAGTGAGGAGGTAGTACCTCCTCACTTTTTAAAAAACCTCCAAGGTTTTTTAAAAAACCTTGCTGTCCTCAGTGAGTTTCAGTCACAAGGCCTGAATGAAATATAATCAAGGAAATTAAAAGTTGTGATTGTTGACCAATATGGTGGACTCTGGAAACAACAACAACATCCCCAAAGGTCCAGCAGGCAAAAGTGGGCCTGATTCTCTGAAGGGGAAGGAGGTATGTTCTAACTCTAGATGAGTGAAATTTACTTTACTTATTTACAAAATTCTAGGCTACTCTTTATTAAAAAACCTTAATTATTTATTTCTCTACTTATTTATATTTATTAAATAAATAATTATTGTATCATTATTTATTATTATTAATAAATAAATATAAATAAATAAAAACAAATGTCAAATAGTTAATTATGATATATAAATAAATTAAATTAAAAATAAATTTATTAAAGTGATAAGCATCTGGGAAGGGAAGCAATGAGAATACCAAGATCCAAGAACAGCCTCATTTCATTTTTTTATACCATTACTAGATTTATACTATGGGGAAATGTCCTAGGCAAGATAAAGTTGGATTTAAAGTTGGAGGACGATATGTAGACAATAGAAGTGGACCCAAAGTGGGCATCAGTAAAGTTGGGGTGGTTTTGTGACTGGTTAAATGACTGGGCCAAAGGGTGATGATTAATGGCCTGATATAAGCCTTGAAGTAGGTCTCTACAGAAGTGACTTGGGGGCTGTTAGCTATTATCAATTTATGAGTGACATAAATTTGAGACCATTTTAACATTTTATATGATAGTTACAAAGACCTCAGTGAGGTAGAGATTTTAGGCCAACTAAAATGAGGCTTAATAGGGATAAATGGAAAGTTCTACCCTTGTGTTCAAAAAGTCATTTGCAAAAAAGCAAGATGTGGGAGGTCCAGTTTAATAACAATCCATATGTAAAGGGTCCAGGGCTTTTAGTGAGCTATGAGATCAATGATGTGACTTGGCAACCTTGGAAGTTGAGGCAATATTGGCTTGCATTAACTGAATGACAAGCTTCAGATAAGGATCCTGCTCCATTTGGCTTCAGTCAGAAGATATCTGGAGAATCTTGTTCTGCATCATGTTTTGGTGGGGACATTGACAAAGCCGAAAGAATCAGAAGATGATAATTGAGATAATAGGATTAGAGACCTTGCCATGAGGCCTGGCAAGTGGGAAGTTTGAGTTTGGAGAAGAAAAAAGTCCATGGGGAAGACACGATGGTTGAATTCAAGTATTTTAAAGATTTAGGTAGAAGAAGTTTTAGATTTTTTCCTTCTCCCCAAAGGATGGAAGTAGGATCAATGGCACCAGATTTCACTTCAACATAAGGAAGGACTCCTTACTGATGAAATCTGGGGAAGCTATGTGGCACAGTGGATGGATCGTTGGACCTGGACTCAGGAAGAAATGAGTTCAAATTTGACCTCAGACACTTACTAACTGTAAATTACTTAACCTCTATTTGCCTTGGTTTCCTCAGCTGTAAAATGGAGGTTATAATAGCATCTACTTTTTGGGAATGATCAAATAAAATTATAATTGTAATTAGCTTAGCAGAGTCCTTGCAACATAGTAAATAGATAACAAATGCTTGTTCTCCACCCCTCAACCCCCCAACAATGGGTTGTTATGGGGATAGTAAAGTTGCCATTACGGAAGGTATTTAAGTAGAGGTTGAATAGTGATGAAATGGGGGTTTTTGTGGAGGGGATTTCAGCATAAGGGAGAGAGTAGAAGCAAATCATCTTTTAGGTCTTACAATTGTGATTTTTGCTCTTTAGTTGTTTTTTAGTTGTATCTGACTCTTCATGATCCTATTTTGGGTTTCTTGGCAAAGATACTGGAGTGGTCCTGAGTTCAAATATGACCTCAGATATTTTCTTGCAGTAAGACTCTGTACAAGTTGCTTAACTTAATGTTCTTCTGCCTTGGAACTGATACTTAGTATTGATTTTAAGACTTAGATTGATTCAAAGTAAATGTTTTTAAAAAAGTAATTTGGGGGGAAAATAGTGGAGTGGTGTGCCATGTCCTTTTCCAGCTCATTTTACAGATGGGGAAATGGAGGCAAAAAGTAACCCTTTTTTAAAAAAGCTAAGTGACTTGCCCAGGGCCACATAGCTAGTTAAGTGTCTGAGGCTGTATTTGAACTTATATCTTCCTGATTCTAAGCCTGGTGCACTATCCATTACACTGTCTCACTGCCTAATTGAGGTTTTTTTTTTTTATCTATTAAAATGAGGTAAGAAAAACTTGGCTCATGTAGATTCGGCTATGAAGTATCTCATCTGAAATCAAGTGCTGGGGGAAGCTTTCATTCATGATTAAATGGGAATTTCAAAGCAAAGAGGCAAGATGAGAGGCTCTGATCTTTCTGGACCTCTACATAGCATGGAGGGCTCCCAGCTATCATTCACTTTCCCAATAGGGAGACATAAATCTTAACCTAATGGACCAGAAACCTGGCTTCGTTCAGTGTGGTCAAACTTTTCTCTACTAATCTTCTTAGGTACTGTCTTGAAGTAAAGACTAAACTTTCTAGAATTTGTATCACCTAAAAAATATGAGGCTTGGCTTCTGACAACCTTAAAAGGAATATAAATTAAGGTAGTTGCAGTCTTCCCACTATAGCATGACATTCCCAGAAAAACCAGGGTGTATCCAGGCCATTTGGTCACAGATATATATCATTTCTATCTATCTATCTATCTATCTATCTATCTATCTATCTATCTATCTATCTGTCTGTCTGTCTGTCTGTCTGTCTGTCTGTCTGTGCCTGCATCTATCTGTCTTTCTATTGATCCATCCATCTATCTGTCTGACTGTCCATCTGTCTGTCTATTCCTCTATTTATCCATCCATCCATCTATCTATCTGTCTGTCTGTCTGTCTATCTGTCTGTCTGTCTGTGCCTGCATCTATCTGTCTTTCTATCTATCTATCCATCCATCTATCTGTCTGACTGTCCATCTGTCTGTCTATTCCTCTATCCATCCATCCATCTATCTATCTATCTATCTATCTATCTATCTATCTATCTATCTATCTATCTGTCTGTGCCTGCATCTATCTGTCTTTCTATTGATCCATCCATCTATCTGTCTGACTGTCCATCTGTCTGTCTATTCCTCTATTTATCCATCCATCCATCTATCTATCTGTCTGTCTGTCTGTCTATCTACCTACCTATTGATTCGTCCATCTATACATCTCTGTCTGTCTGTCCATCTGTCTGTCTGTCTATCCATCTGTCTTTCTGTCTATTCATCTATCTATCTCTATAAATATTTAGATACAGCTATTGACAGAGATATCTATCATTTATATTACATATCATGTAAATATATGCCATATATTAAGCATTTGTTTCTTGTTGACTGCCTTACTGATTAATCTTTATTCAGTTTCTAGCACCCACACTGACATTTTAAAAAGCCTGACATTTGGTCATTGTTACATCTTGAATAGCTTTCCCTTGGGCACATGCTGGGGTGCCTGCCCATAGACAGCTAGTTAAAGCAAGGTTGAGAATGTGAGGATCAAAGGACAGGAACATGGGAAAAGAGGCTTGTCTTGTTGAGGCAGAGCTCCCTGCAAGTCACCTGCTCTAGAGAGGCATAAAAGAATAGTCTTGTCTTTTCTTGCCTTGAGGGGAATTGACCTTTTTATTCTCTCTCCTCCACTCCCCATTTCTTGCTACCATTTTGTTTGAGAGTTTGGCAGGCTATTCAATCTACCCTTCAGTCCTAGACTCTGGAAGTCAGCTTGCCTGATATCTGGGCAAAAAGCCTGGGACAAGAAGACAAAACATTCAGTCTGGGTTTAGCTTTGCCCCTTATCCCAGTTTTTTATGCCCCTATTTTCTCAATTATTCCCATATAGAATCATCATGAAGACAAATGGGAATTGATAAAGGATAGATGGATGAATAGATAGATAGATGGATTGATACAGACAGACAGATAGACAAATAGACTGACAGATAGACAGATGGATGGATAGATGGATATATAGATAGATGGATACATAGATAGAAGTTATATACATGTGAAGACAAATGGGAATTGATAAAGGACTTAGAATCCATTGAAATATTGATACCTTATGTGACTCAGGTGAAAGAATATTGGATTGGGAATTCTAATCTTGGACTCTTGTCTCTTTAGTTTTCTGGCCTTAGTTTTCTACAAGATGACCTCAAAAGTCTCTCTAAACTCTGGATCTATGATCCTATCTGTGCTTGATAAACTAGGCCAGATGTCCATAATCTGGAGCCAAAGAACTTTTTTTCTTAAATCCTTTCCTTCCATTTTAGAATCAATATTGGTCCTAAGGCAGAAAACAGTAAGGGGTACACGATGGGGGTTATTGGACTTGCCCATGGTGACCTAGCTAGGAAGTGTCTGAGGTCACATTTGAACCTGAGGCCTCCCATCTCTAGGTCTGGTTCTCCTAAGCCCTCATGAGTTTATTTTAAAAACATTGTGTTAACTATATTTTGACATAATTTGTTTCCTTTGTAGTCCCCTATATTTTCTTTTATGCATTTAAAAAATCCTTCTAAGAAAGAGTCCATAGGCTTTCCCAGACTACCAAAGGGGTCCATGACACAAACAAAGTTTAGGTTCCTGCTCTATAAATTTCAGAAAGTGCTTTCACATGGGTTATCTTATTTGATCTTCCCAATGGTCCAAATGGGAGTGTGGGGCTGGGACTATTATTCCTAGTTTACAGATGTGGAAACTGAGGATTAGAAGGATTGTCTGGCTTGCCCAAGGTTACACAAAAAGTCAGAACCTTCTTACTTCTCCATTTTGCACTGCCTAAAAAAAATGATGCCGAAATCTACTGATAGATTGTGATAGAAAAGTGTAATATCCATTTCTCTTTGAAAGAGAACAAAAGCAAATAACTGTATTATGGTGGATAGAAATTTATTATCGTAATTTTTGTTCAAGTCACCCCTATTGTATGTCAGGTGCTATGCCAGGAGATGGGGGCAGAGAGAAAGTCAACAACATGGCCCCTGACCTTGAGGAACTCCCCCTGCAAAGGGGGACAACATGCAGAGAGTGACACAATCACAGCAATGCCTGGTGTCCTTGCCATCTCTTAATGCTCTCTCCCTTCAGAGTCTGCAGCCTTTAAATACCCAGAAAGGACCTCACAGCCATCTTGGTCTGCAAGAGGAGCCATCCTGGTCATTATTCCACAGATGGGAAGCTGAGACCCAGGAAGGATGAATGATATGTCCAGAGCCAAGGAGTCAGGAGCCTTAGAGTCCTGGCTCTATGGAGCGCTCCCTTACAGGAGCATCTTGTGTACGTGTGGCTGGGATATGCAGTACAGTCCTGTACTGGGCAGCCTACACTATGTGGTGTAGAGGAAAGACATGAGGGGCAGATGCACCAGAGGGCACACACACGGACTATACACAGGCAAGCTAGAGGTGGGTCTATTTATTAACTCTAGAGTATATATAGACTAAATCTATGTATTCCACACATTATGGCATGCACATATGCTATATATTTTACATGTGTCATATATACTATTGACGGTATATAGATGGAATCTCTTGCTTATAGACTATAGCATGAATGTATATCTATATTATATATTCCATATATTATAGTACGCACATATACTATATATCCTGCACATATTGTAATGGAGGCTCTTTTATTGGGTCATTTAAGGTAACTGGAAGTGCTGGGCAAACACACTGAGAACTAAGGTAATAGGAAAGACAGAATTCTTTCCTCCCTCCTCCCCCCCCCCCAATTCCGTTATCTATTCAGTTGGATTCAAGCAGGGATTTAGAATTGGTAAGTTGACTGAAGCTTTTAACAGACAAATCACTCTTTATAATACTGGAAACAGGGATTTATTTTACAGGAAAGAAGGGTACAGAGTTTAGATGCGAGAAAGGGAGTTTAGGATTTCCCTAATCTATTATATATTCAATGCTAAGTAAGGATGATTGAATAGTCTTTGAGGGATATTGATAGTATCTTGAAATCTTCAGAGCTGTAACCTAAATCTTCCAAGGAAAAGCCAATAACCAAATAGATAGAGAAAATTCTCTCTGGTACCTTCTTCCTCAGATCTAAGAAGAGAAAAAGAAGTGACTCAAACAGTTTCTGAACCATCTTATTCCAACTGCCTCTCCTAGGTCACATTCTTCTCCGGAATTATCCTTGATGGACAGATCTTCAAGCTTCTATTCACTGCATCTGCTTTGCAAGTTTTCTGAAGTTATAATAAATCCATCACAATATATTATATATATGTTATATATACACTATATACAGCATATATTAAACCTGTTTCTTATAAAGAATAGCATGTGTGTATATACTATATATTACATATATTATAGCATGCATATATCATATATCTTATATATATGTTATATATACACAGTATAATACTAAATCTATTGCTTATAGACTATAGCATAAATATGCATATAAATAATAAATGCACATATAGTATATATTAAATATATTACAACACATACATATACTATCACACATGTGATATATACACATGATATATAGTATACATACTAAATTGATACATTACCTGTATTATGGCATGTACACATATTATACATATGCCCTATATGCTATATACAGTATATAATAAACCTATTATTTAGAAACAATAATATAGATGTGTGTATATACTATATATATTATAACATGCACATCTACTATATATTATATATGTTATATATGCTACATACAGTATAATGCTAAACCTTTTGCTTATAGACTACCCATAGAATATATATGTATGAATACACTATACAAAATATATTATAACATGCACATATATGATATGTTATACACATGTTATGATACTATATATGGTATATATGAAATCTATATATTACACATATTATAGCTTGTATATATAATATATTATATGCATATATTATACATATGTGATAAATACTATATATAGTATGTATAAAATCTAGTGCTTTTTAGACTACAGTATATAAGTATATTTAATATATATTATATATTATAGCATGCATGCATACTATATTTTATACACATGTTCTATCTATTATATACAGTATATATGCTAAACAGATTACTTATAGACTAGTATATATGTGTGTACATACTATATGTTACACAGATACTTTTGTACATATACTATGTACTATATACATGTGCTATATATAATATATGCTTTATGTATATATCCTACATATATGCACACATATACTCTATTGCTTATTTACTATATACATTATATGTGTGTGTGTGTGTGTGTGTGTGTGTGTGCACGTGTATGTACTGTAATATAGGTCAATAAGGGAGGTTACAATCCCCTACTCTGGTGAAGTGGGGAGAGGGAGAGAAGGGGTTGAGAGAATGAGAGAGGAGAAGAAGTTGATCTTCCCCTCTCTTCTCCTTGGTGAAGACAACCCGAGTTTGTTTCCCTGAGGGACAGAGTATGTCTCCTCAGAGATTTGGTTTGGGAGGTAGAGGTCAAGGACTGGAGGAGAGGGCTTTGGAGAAATGACCCACTGCCTCCTTTCTTGATCTTAGCTGTTGTTGAGAGGCAGGATAGATTTTTCTGCCTCTGGATCCTCCCAATACTCCAACTACCACTTTCCTTTTGAGATCTAGGTTCACTCCCCAACCCTGGTCTTGAGTTAATCCTCCTCTTTGGGGAGAGGTATGATTTTCCCCAACTCTTCAGTCCCCTTCTTTGGTGTCAGAAAGTAGGCAGACCTGATTTAGATATTAATACTTTAATAGAGAATCACTCAGGGAAGGGATAGTAAGAAGGTTGGATAAGGAAAGTGGGTACCAGGAATCCCTAAGGACTGGCAGACTGACTTCCCCCCACCCCCAAATATTGGGGTCCTTGTTCTAAGCCTTGACCCTTTTTCTGGTCAGTTGCTAGTTGTCCCTGTACTTGAGCTAATCTGGTTATTCCTAGAGCTCAGATCAATTGGGGAGAGAGAGAGAGGTGGAGAAAATCTTTACAGAGAATTTCCTCAATAGATGGCTTTTTTTTTTCAAAGATCAATCTACTATTTTGAGTTGAGTTGAGCAGAAAACTTCCAGGGATCACTAGGAAACCATTGGTGTCTAAAAGGGAACCTCCAGGCTTTTTGAGATCCTCCTGTCAGGCTTCCAGCTGAAGGAATCAAGTTGAAGTGGCAGTTTCTGAGTTCCCCTTAGCCTCTGTTCTTCCTTGGAATTCTGGGTCACTTCTTTTCTTCCCTTCCCCCACATGTGCTGTTTATTGCTTCATTGGATCAGATTTCCTTCTTTTGCAAATTCCTCTCTCTTACAGTACTATATGTATATATTTATAGCATGCCCATGTACTATATATTATATACACAACATTTATAGTATATGCTATATATCTATATATTGTGATATGGAAATCACTTTAAAAGACTGATATATATTAACTTAAGGTCGCCAAGGAATTCAGCTATGTAATTCCTAAATGAAAACTCAAGTCAGCAGTCAACCTTTTATGGAGTTTTTAATTACAAACAGTAGGAAGAAAGGTATGTGTGTGTGTGTGTGTGCGTGTGAGAGAGAGAGAGAGAGAGAGAGAGAGAGAGAGAGAGAGAGAGAGAGAGAGAGAGAGAGAGAGAGAGAGAGAGAAAGGGGAGAGAAGGGAATAGGGCTTAAATACCCACTCTCTGCTTAGGTTGGGCCAAAGGCCCAAGGCCTTGGATAGCTGAGGCAAAGAAAAGAGATCAGTCCCTATCACTCATGTGACCAAAATGGAGAAACAGTCTGAGGGCCTCCACTCCAAGCACCAGGCTCCAACCACCACACTCTCCTCCACACAGGAATTTCCAGCACTCCTGAGCTCTCCTCTACCTCACTTCCTGTCTCTCACCTGTGCCAATGGTGTCTCTAGCTTAACCCAGGACCACCCAGAGGTCTGTCCCCTTTGCACATGTCTGTTGAAGGCCATATTCTCAAATAATTAAATCTTGAGCTTTGCTGCAGCCCTTTCTAAATCCTGTTACCCTGAGTAGGGTGGAGATTGTAGTTTCCAAGACCTGATTCTGTCATTCCAAGTATCTCTATTGTTATTGATCAGGAAATAGCTAAATCTCATCTTCTAAAGAATGGTCTGAATAGGGTGGAGTAGTTTTGAAATTCACAATATGCATATAATAAATCAATTGCTTATATATTAAATATAGTATATGTGTATACTGTGTATATATATACACACTATAAAACACATTATAAAATATAGCCTATATCTGTAATATGATATAACATATAATACAATTTATGTAATATATAGTATATATACAATTCAACATATACACATAGTATATGTACATATATTATACATGTTACTATATTAAATATTATTCTTATAGTGCATAAAAGCATATTATTAATAGATATAACACATGCAGGCATATAAAATATCTACCCATGCACACATACATGACACACACATATGTATTAATTTATTTATATGTGAATATGTCTGTCTCTGTCTATCTATCTATCTATCTATCTATCTATCTATCTATCTATCTGTCTGTCTGTCTATCTGTCCTCAGCCAGCAATCATGCTGCCTTTGGATGAGGCCAATGGTGGGACCAGTGCTATGTAGGAGCTGAGTTAGAAGCCTTCCCTCCTGTAGAAAATTCTGGAGGTCCTGGGAAAATATCTGTACATTTGTTTTACTGTTTCCCTTTACTAGGGTGCTGGTCATAGACTCCTTAACAAATAGTGAAGACTTGATAGGAGGACAGAGGGGAGAGATATCCCCAGGACCATGGAACCCTGAGGGAAGATGTAACAGGTTTAAGAGGGATCCAGAGTAAACATATTATCCATAATCCCTGCCCTAAAGTGGCTTTCAATCTGATGGACAGAGTAAGACCTAATGAATCCCAATTCTTTTTTTTTTCTTTTTAAACTCTTACCTTCCATTTTAGAAGCAATACTAGATCATCGAGATTAAATGACTTTCCCAGGGTCACTAGGAAGGGTCTCAGATCACATTTGTACCTGGGACTTCCCATCTCTAGATCTGCCTCTCAATCCACTGAGTTAGCTAGCTTCCCCAAGGTGTCCTAATTCTACAGCTGGTACTCTCTCTGTTATATTAGGTGCCTGCAAAAGGCAGTCAAGGAAATAGATTAAATGTTCTAGCAAAGAGCCAGGAGTGAGTCAGTTTGATCTCATCACCCCAGTTTCCTTGGGTTAAGTGGAATCTTAAAATATCATGAAAGCCTGTTATACTGTTTCTGCATTTATCGCTAACCTGTAGGCAGTCAGGGAAGAGAACGACAAGGTGACAAGGGCTACCTGGCTGTTAGCTCCATTTTTCTAGATGAAGAAAAGGAGCTTTAAAATGACCATGGAATCAGAGTTAGCACTGGGAAAAATGGTTCTGTGAACTTAGTTTCTAATTTAATTGGGCAAAAGTGACCTCAGAGGGCAGCTCGAGACTTCCCTGTTTTCCCTATCGGGTCTCTGTCGCCCTGGAGATGCCATATGCTCTACTAAAGGTGTCATGATGACCCTGGAGTCCCAGGACACATTGCTGTCCAAATTGGAGCCTAATGAGCAGAGTCTTGCTTACACACTGCTCATTGTGAGGAGTGCTTATTAAGTGCTTGCCTTCCAAACAGCATTATGAGAAGGGGAGGGCAGTTCCTCAGGGAGAGGAGGCAGGGTGGGGTTAATCATTCTCTGGTCTGTCTCCAGCAAGATGTCGATTCAGGAGAGATCTGGTTCAAATGAACATGAAGGGCAATCTTAAGAGAGGAAAAAACATCTCACAAAACAGGAGCTTCTCCCACCCCCCACAGAGCTGTAACTAGAGTTACATTATAATATTTTCAAAACATTTAAAAATTCATTTCTTAAACAAAAAGCCTGCCCCAGGGTGCTGAAACAAATGTTGTTGATTTTCAGCGGTGTCTGATGCTTCATGACCCCATTTGGGGTTTTCTTGGTAAAAAAAAATGGAGTGGGTTGCCATTGCCTTCTCCAGCTCATTCATTCTACAGATGAGGAAACTGAGTTAAACAGGGTTAAGTGACTTTCCTAGGGTTACATAGCAAATAAGTGTCTGAGGCTGGGTTTGAACTCTTTGGAGTCCTCCTGACTCCAGGCCTTGTGCTCTATCCACTGTGCCAGCTACTTGCCCAGTTTAAACACTCATTCATCTATAAACTATCATAGTAACTTATTGCCCTAACTACCTTGCATTTAACTAGGTCCTATTTATTCCCATTATATTTATCTTAGATATAGATATATTTATATCATGTGTAACCCAGGACTCAAGCCCATCAGACACAGAACTTGGAGGAATTGGTTTTCCTAAATGAGGAGACTTAAGCAAATGAATTTGGGCCTTAAGTTACATTCTGTAATTGTTGTCTTCTCCATAAGAATATAAATTCTGTGGGAGAAGGGATGATTTATTTCATTGTATTTGTATCCCAGTGTCCAGCACAGTATCTGGAACATGAGATACTTTATAAATGTTTGATGATCTCTCTCCCCCTTCCTCCTCTCTTCCCCCTCTCCTTTTCTCTCTCCCTCCCTCTTTCCCTCTGTCTCTGTCTCTCCCTCTGTCTCTCTGTCTGTCTCGGTTTCTGACTCTGCCTCCCCTTCTTCTCTCCCTCTTTCCTTCCCTCCCTCCCCCTTTCTCCTCCTCCCTCCCTCCTCCTTTCTCTACCTCTCTCTCTCTCCTTCTCTCTCTCTCACTCTCTGTCTCTGCCTCTCTTTGTCTCTCTGTCTCTCTGTCTGTCTCTGTCTTTCTCCCCCTCCTTTGTTCTTTCCTCTAGTTTTCCTGTGTCTGAATCCCTACCCTGATTCACACCTTCTGTCCAGCCTGGCTTGTCCTTCCTTATAAGTCCTCCTTAGGACTGATGCTGTGGCCCATTCTCCAGCATTTGTCATAGATCCCAATTGCTTTCTGTTATACCCCTCCTTCATTTGACCACCATGTTTATTTGGGTCTCTGCCTATGGTCTGGTGCCAGAACCCCTTGACATTGTGATCTGTCTGCCTAACAAGACCCAATGCGGCTCACCATTGTATTGCTTGCATTCTGACCTATGTGGGATGCCATACCTAATATCTACTATGATAAGACATTGTTCTTTTTTTTTGCAATGGGAGTTCCAGAGATCCTCTCAGATCAACTAAGTCAGGCTCAGGAACCTGACAAGCTTCTGGCTGCTCCCAGGCTATCTGTCAACTTAGAGACAGGCCTCTGAGTGTTCAGGCACAATTTGGGAGGCCTGTGTGATTTTCTCATACCTTCCCCTCCTCCCTTTGGTTCTTAGAGCTTAAATTAGACAGGAATCCGTATAGGATTAACAATGTGATCACAAATTTAGAGCTGGAAGGCACCTCCAAAGTCAGTAAGCCTAACCTCATTTTACCTTCCAAATGAGGAAAAGGAATCCCAGAGATGGCTTGCTCAAAGATCATAAGTAGCAGAATTGAGATTCAAACCAGGTCTTCCAATTCTAAATCCACTATACCCTACCCACACTTTAATGTTTTTTTTCAGGAAGATGCTAAATTTTACTTTGGTGGCTTTAAAAAACAAATAAATCACTCAATTAGAGAAACAAAAATTAAGACAATACCACCTCATACCTATCAGATTGGCCAATATGGCAGTAAAGGAAAGTGATGAGTGTGGGAGAGGATGTGGCAAAATTGGGACACTAATTCATTGTTGGTGGAGTTGTGAACTGATTCAACTATTAGGGCAGACAATTTGAAACTATGCTCAAAGGGCTATAAAACTGTGCATACCCTTGGATCTGGTAATACCACTACTGGGTCTGTATCCCAAAAAGATAATAAAAAAGGGGAAAGGACTTCTACTTGTACAAAAATATTTAGAGCAGCTTATTTTATAGTGGCAAAGAATTGAAAATTGAGGGGATGTCCAACAACTGGGGGATGGTTAAACAAATTGTAGTATATGATGGTGACGGATTATTATTGTGCTATAAGGAATGATAAGCAAGATTATTTCAGAAAAAGACAGAAATATCTGCAAGAACTGATGCAGAGTGAAATAATCAGAACCCAAAGAACATTGTACACAATAACAGCAATATTGGGCAATGAATGGACAGTGAAAGTTTGCCTTCTCTTAGCAATACAGTGATCTGAGAGAGTCCTGAAAGATTTAAGATAGGGAATGCTTTCCACCTCTAGAGACAGAACTGCTAGAGTTGTCTCTCACATCAGTGTATTTATGGTTTTATTTTGGGATTTGGGTTATGTATGAATTTGCTCTTACAACAATGATCATTATGGAAGAATGTTTTGCATGACCATAAAAATAAAATAACATCCCCCCCCCAAAATTTAAAAATTTGTCTGACATTGTTTTGTGCTTCTATCTCTGATTTGAGAAGCTGGTGGTGCTTACTAGCTGACTGGGGAAGCTCAGTTCTTTTTATTCCCACCTGTGCCCTCAGGGCGTTTACACTCCATCTCTCTTCTTGCTTACCCAACTGCATCCCAGGTATGGGTCCTCAGGAAAGCCAACTGCTTGGATGGCTGAGATTTCTTAACACAAGCCTGCTTATACAAGCCAGGATTCTACTCAAGGGCTACTTCTGGCATTGTGTAGATTTAGTTAGTCTCACAACACAGAGCCTCCTGCAAATGTCCCTAATTCTCCTTGGGACTGGAGGCTAGGTAGAGGAGAACTCCTAAGTGCTCATTGCATTTTTAGACAGAAAGGAATTAAAGAATCTGAAGCCATTTAACTAATGCCTCTCGTCAAGAGGAGTCAAAATTTAATCAATGGTTTTTAAATGCTTTAAGAAACTAATCACACACCAATACATCTTCCTTATTCCAGAATTGTTCTGTGCAGCCCAATAGGTGCACAAGAGGAAGTTATCATGGGATCATGCATCATGGGGAAATTTTATAGACCAGAAGAAGATGCATCTGAGCTTATGAGAATTTGTCAATTAGTGCCTTAGTCTCAAAAATGAAATTTCCAAAGAGATTTGGCTTCTCAAAAGTAAAACTCTGATCTAGTTTGACTGACACTAGGGGGCAGCCATATGTCTCAGCACTATGGTGCCTGTATTTCAGTAACTATCCAATTCATTAAATTTGTACAGGATGCTAGATCCAGAAGATACAAAGATAAAAATAAAAAAATCCCTGCCCTCAAGGAGCTTACATTTGTGTGTCTGTTCAAGCAAAACATACAACCCTTAGCAAAGCTATTACAAAATGCAACAAAGTAATTGGATGGTGATTGTATAATGGAAGGGAGGGGAGGGAAGAAGGCTAAGTGATAGTTTAGAAAAGGGGAATGGTCACAGAGAAGCTGTTGCAATAATCCAGGCAAGAAATAAGGTAGATGTGAAGTAGGATGATGACTATACAAATGGAGAGAAGGGGATGAATGGGAGAGATGGGACCATTTTGATTTGGAAACAGGTTGGACATGCAGAATGAGAGAAAGTGAAAAGTTGAGAATGACTTTGAAGTTGTCAACCTGGGTGGCTGGAGAGGTGCCCCTGACAGAAGTATGTAATTTAAGATTAGGTAGAGATTTTAGGAACTAGATAATGAGTTTTGTTTTGGACATTTTGAATCTGAGACATCTATGGGATAACTAGATGGAGATATTCCACAAAGAATTAGGGTTACAAGGCTCTGGGCTAGTCATGGGGGGATACAAGGACAAAAATGAGAAAAATAATCCCTGCTCTCAAGGGTCTTACATTTTGCTGGGTGGCATAACATGTAGAGACAATCTAATTTGAGGAGGGAAAAAGTACTGAGATTAGGGGAATCAGAAAAAAGTATTGCTGAATTTTAGGAATCTAGAAGGGACCTTGAAGACCATCCAGTCCAGTTCCCTAATGACCTAAATTGGGAAGCTGAGGTGAAATGAGATATCCAAGGTGACACAAAGATCAAGTATCAGAAGTAGGATTTGACTCATTGACTCTAGAAACAGTGCTAGTTGACAGAGATGAATTGAGACTCCTAAATTTTTTGCTTTGCTAGATCTGCAAAATCACCTGTGTGGACTATTTTTTCTTACCTTCTCTCCAGTCAATTTGCTTGCCTTTTCAAAATCTCTCCTATTGCCTTTGGCTGTGATTTTTCCATTCATTCATTCAACAATATTTATGGAATGTCTATTGCCTCAGTTTCCTCACCTGTAAAATGGGGGAATAATCATAGCCCCTCACATTATTGCTGTGAGGCTCAAATGAGATAACACATGAATAGTGCTTTGCAAACCTTGAAGTATTAGGTATTATTGCATCTAATCCTCTGTCCTTCCAAGTTGCTTGATCCCTTTATCAGTGAAGATCATGACCTTCCTCTTCCACCCCTATGCCTTCTTATCCTGTGCTATCTTTGCCTACATCCCACTAGACATTCTCCAGGGTTGGTCTGTTCAACATCATGGAGGCTCCCTTGTTCTCTTTATTATGGAGTGGATGCCAGTGCAGAATTCCAACTAGCCGCTAAGTGGCATGGAGAATAAAATGCTGGAAGTGTTGAATTTTAATCCTTTTCAGAAACATATTAGCTGCATGATTTTGGGCAAGTCACAAGCTCTCAGCCTCAGTTTCTTTATCTGTAAAATGGGGATAATAATAGCACCTACTTCACAGGCTTGTTGTAAGGTCCAAATGAATTTAACAACTGTGAAGTATTGAGTAAACCTTAAAGAACTTTACAAATACTGTTTGTTTGAAGATTTACCCATTATCCTTTGTACTCACTACATGATTGTTCCACCATCTTTGTCAATCACATTATTCACAAGGGGGGCTTTCATACATAATCTTCTACCCACCCCCTATTCTCCTGGGGTGATATTGGTCCATGACTCACTGCTTTGTATCATCACCAGGAGAATGCTGGCATTAAAGATGTGGGATGTTGTAGCCAGGAGCAATTTTGGATGCTTGAAAGTACTGCTGAATTTCCCCATTATGGGTCAGCCCCCTCTCTTCTCCTCCTCCTACTCAACTCTCCTGATTAAGAGAATGGAACAGATGTGTGGAGGCTCTATTGTGAAAGAGAAGGCTTGATAGCAAACTGATGCCAAGTAGAGGTGTATTTCTGAGCCCCATGCTTGGGTCTGACATACTATTCCCCAGGTCTTGACCTTTCTCTTTTCCTCTGATCTGATTGCCATTCTTCCATGAAGAGCTTCTGATTTCGTCCCCATCTTGTTTGTTCCATCTTTGCCTCTGGTGATCTTTTCTCTTGCTGCTTTCTGGAAGCTGCCCCAGGACCTCTGCTTATAATTCTCTTCTGCCTTTGACCATCCCCAAGCCATGGCAGCCTTCCATTGTGCAGCCCCTGTGAAGCAAGCCTTTGAAGCTGGACCTTCTTTAAAGCTCTGACAATTCTAATTCTAACTGTATCCACATACTTTTAGCCGAATTTTCCATTTTATGATTCACTCTCCTTAGAGTCAAAACATTCTCAATGTAAAGATACAGCTTGGGGCTTCAGGCCAGCTTGGCATCAAAATGCCTCTGGCCTGTTGCCTTCAGCCTTGTCTTCTTTAGCAAGAGAGTCCTTTGAGCTGAGATGACTTCTGGCTGAACTCTTCCTTGGGAGAATCAGGGAGTCATCCTGTTGACTGACAATGACTTTCTTGCTCAGCTAGCTGTTTCTCAGTTCTCCACTGGGAAGGGAGGGATGAACATTGGAAATGTGGAGAACCCTAAGAATGGAGACAAATAGTCCTGGCTGCCATGATGGTAAGGATTGTGGTGGTGGTGGTTGTTGTGAAGAACCAAAACTTGATGGGCCATGTGGATAGTGTGCTAGCCACCCAGCACCCAGATATTATGGACTGATGAACTTGACCTGATGGCCCTAAGAATTGCATCACTTGACAGATAGTTCATTAATTTTAATTGACAAAGGTCTTAAGTGAGTGACAACACAACTGAATCTCTTATCTGAGTTGAGCCAGATTCTAGAAGTGAAATCACCTCTTAGGGACAGAAAATAAATAGGGATTGGGAACTAAAGAAGTTGATGGCTTTAGGGTACCACAAATGATAGTTTTTTCCATTTCTAAAGCCCTTCCTAGGCTGAAAGCTGGAAGGAATGTTAGAGGTCTTTTCTCCATGAAATCAAAGTCTTAATCATTGTAATTAATAGCATTTAAAGGAATATAAACAGTGACATTGACTAAGGTCACTGTCTACACAGGCTTTGTCCTCCTTTCAGGTTTATAAAGCATTTTTTTTTTCTTACAACTGACCAGTGAAGTAGAACCTCCATTTCATTTTATAGATGGATGGTGGCAAGTGGGGAAAAAATAAATGAATCAAGAACTGAGCTGAAGGTGATAGAAAAGAGAAACATATATTTATTCTCCAGGAGGCTGGATGGTCCCAGGGAGAGAGGTGGAATCTGAAGCTCTTAAGATAATGAAGGCAAAGAATGGCTGAAAGCCCCAAAACTTCAATGTCTCAAAAAGCTGGAATTGGGAAACCTTGGGTTCTTTTTCAAAACCTTAACTGGATTCAGCTCTGTATAGTTCCTGTGCCACTCACAGTCTTTTGAGGGAAAGTGCTTAGTCCTTGCACCATTTCTCAAAGTCCCGTATTTTTGGGGGGTTTGCCTTTCCCCACTGCCATACCCTCTCAGCTGGTGGGGTTCAGTGTTCAGAGGGCATTGAATAGATTAGGGAAGCTTGAGCCTGGCTCCCTGGGGAATGAACTGCTTCTTTTCCTGGTACAACTACCCTGAAAGAGGGCAAACTGTTCTCTGTGTTGTCCTTCTGTACTCCCCAAATTATGGCTTTGTTAATAGAGAGAGGAAATCAGACAGAAAAATTCTGTAGAGATGGAAATGGCAAGGTGTGGCAACATCAAATATATGGGGTGAAAGGAGTAAGTAAAGAAAATACTAAGAAAATACAAACCTGGGATACTGGAAGCATGGGGGTGTCACATTTAAAATAGTTGCGGTCCATAAACTGTGGCAGTTAAAAGAGTTAATGCTATAAACTGTAAGAGTTAAAATGGTTGAGATTGTAAACTGTAGTGAGTAAAATAGTAGAAGATATAAATTGTGATAGATATAAGAGTGGGTGAGTAAATTTGTGACCGCAGAAAATATGTTTCACTACAGTGTCTTGGTTTTAATTTAAATATAAGGTGGTTGCCAGGGAAATATTCCCAATTATGAATATACCCAAGTCAACTGGGTTTTATAGAGAATTTAATTTATAATACAATGAGGAATTAAAGAAAAGATAGAAAAAGGAAATAAGTATGAAGGGCCTTAAGCCAACATGGCCTAGACCTGAGTCTTAAGAGAGAGAGATCAGTCAGTCAATCTTTTATCACTCACCACAAGGTCTGTCTAAGCAAGGATTCTAGTGACAGAGTCTCCTCAGAGAGAGTTCCAGCCAGAGTCCTCCTCAAAGAGCCTTCCAGCCAGAGACTGTTTCAAAGGGCCTCTCTCAAGAGCCTCCAGAGGGACAGAGTCCCCTCAGAGGAGCTCCAGCGAGACCTCCTTAGAGATTGTCCTCCAAGAGCTTCCCTTCTCCAGAGCCTCTCTCAAGAGATTCTCCAAAAGGATTCGTCCAAAAGGATTCTGCTTTTTCTTATATAGGGGGTTTTTCCTATGTCACCTCCCCTAAGTTCTTCCATCTACCAATCACAGTAGACCTTTTCCAAGGGACAGCCCATTCTGAATTCACTGCTGGGTCGACTAATCCCTTTAGTAAGTTTGAACCAGAAAAACTTCTGAATAAATTTTCACCTCTTTGCTCTTGGCAAGTTTACAAGTTGCCTGACCTTTATAGGTACTTAGCACCCTATTGTATTAATTCTAAAACTAGGCATGGCTTAAAGAACTTTTTGCCTCATTATAAGTATGGGTTAAAGTACTTTCATTGTTCAGCAAGGAGTTTTCTCCCCTAAAGCAGTCTTAAGTAAGGGTGGAGTAGAGGTCCTCCCATTTCTGATCCAAGTAGAGTTCTCACTGTCAAAATGGGGAATGTTCCCAGTAGGGAATTGTTCCAATGGAGAATTCCCCAATGTGGAAATTTTTAACATTCACAAGTCTGAGAAATTTCAAGATTTACAAGGGTGACTTTGAGAGAAATAAAGGCATTTAGAAGAGGGGTAGGTTTGGGAGGAAAGCTAATGAACTCTGTTTAGGACATGCTGAGTGTGAGATATAGAATATAAATCTTTCTGGGAGAGGGAGCACATTGACACCAAGAAGTCCCAAGTCTTTCCTGAGAACAGAGTTTGATTAAAGATGTAGGAGGGAATAAGAATAATGGTTCTGGCTACTTTTATGGAGATAGGATTAAGAGGGGAAATAGGAAGCATAAAGGTAAACCTGGGTTTGTCCATCTGACTTAGGGATCAGTCCTGGTGATTCTAGTATTACAACCCACTAACATACAACTGCTGTGACCATTTTTTGTCTTGGATGTACAGATAGTGTCTCATGGGTATCATCTTTTCTAGGCTTATTCACGAAGAAGCCCGCCATTCTGATCAGGCCTGAGTATCACATTGATCTATGTAGGGTAATAAGATATACTTGGTGTACATCTCCCATCAGACCTGTAAGAGAATGATGTTTGTCACCAACAGATGGTTAGTAACTTTCTTCTCCCACCCTCTTCACTCACCAATTTCTCCTAGGTTAAAAGTGGAAATTGAACCTCTGACTCTAAGTTGAGCACTCTTTCTACTACACTAAGGTATACCATAAAAAAACAACAAAAAACACACTTGATGACTCCTTCATAAGACAACAATTAAAGTAATTGAAAATACTGGCCACGTCCCCCTAAGATTCTCTTCTTCATGACTCATATTTCTTCCAATTGTTGTATGGCATGGTTTCCAGTCTTCTCACCATCTTGGTTTCCCTTCTCTGGATTAATTCCATTGTTAATCTCTAAAATTCAAGCTTCATGAGAGTAGCAATGATATAACTTGTATATCTTTGTATCCTCCACAGGATATAGCACAGTACTATGTATCATAGATACTGAGTAAAGAAATATTTATCTTAATAAATAAGTGATTGTTTCCTCTTTATGACTTCTTTCTTTTCTCATTTTCTTTCCACTCCCCTTCATTCTTTCATTCTCATCCTTGTCTTAGACTAGATCCTAGACTAGATCCTAGACCAGATCCCAAATTGAATAGGATGTGTGAGTCTTAGAGGTTCAGAAAGTATGTTGAAAACCTCTTGAGTTCCTCACATTTTTAAGGTTTTGCTATAAAAGCCTTTGAATACTAATGGAGGAGGGACCATGATTATAGTACATGCAAAAAGTTGTTTGGAAAATAACGACAGAGAAAAAGGATTCCTGGTGGAAACACAGGCTTGGAGATCACTAAAAATAATGCTGGGCTCGAGGACATCCTTTGTGTGTTCTGGATGGTGGGCTCCAATGGGGTTCAGAGCAATGGTGATAGTGTTACCAATCCCTGTTGGTCCATTATCACTCAGATGACAATTATCCATTCCTTTCTCTCTTTTTGTTCAGGAGAAGAGAATGCTGTTTTGTGCGTGTGCTGCTGTATCTGAATCTTCCCGTCTTTCCATCTTCCCATCTATTCAAACATTCATCTTTGGCACAGATCATCATAACAGTTCTTCAAACCCTGGAATTTTAATTAGATGGGAAAAATGTATGTATCAGCCATCTCCATTGCAACAGAGAAATCTTAGTGAGGTACATCATTTGCCTCAATGTCATCTGTGTCAGAGTTTCGAAAAGGCGGCAATATATCACCCTGCTAGACAAAAGACAGAGGAGAAAGGGAGAAGGTGTTATTCATGGGGAATGCACATTTTGGGATATTAATAAATACAGAGTCTTTCTTTTCTATAGAAGTGTTTATTCTCCATACAGACTCTCTCTCTTTCTTGATGTTTGCTCTGGTCATGTATTTTTCTCACTTGACATTGGAATATTTTGTATGGGATATTAGCTCATCTCTTGGCAGTGAAATGCAGCCATTACTTTGGGGAAGATGGAGCTGATGACCTTAGTAGTGACTAGACTTTCTCCTTCTTGGCTGCAATCCAGCAAGTCCACAAATGAAAGCAAATGATCGATGTTTAATTTCTGATATTAGGAGAATACTGGCAGTTGCTAGGTTTGTTCCCCTTTAACAGACTGATCAGCATTCTTCAGAGGCATAGCCAGGGGTCAGTGGGAGGATGCTGGATGTCTAAGTTCAAAGACCTCTGTTTTCATTCTGGTTTTTCCATTGACTTACTATTTGACCTTGAGCAAGTTGCTGAATGTTTCTGAGCCACAATTTACTTATCTCTAAAATGGAGAGGCAGATCCCCACCCCACCAACCTCATAAGACTATTATATTTCTTTTTATCTGTCCCTTCTATGGTTATTAAAATAATATAATTAAATAATGGATGTGAGAGCACTCTGTAAACTGAAAAACCCTATAGAAAGAAAAAAGAGGGTTTGGGTTCCTTTTATTGTTAAGCTAGGGATGCTATTTCAATTGTAGAATCAAAGGGTTTGACTAAAAATTCCGCACATTCTTGGCCTTAAAGATAGCCTTACAACTTTCCTCCCAGCAGAAGGTCCTAATAACCTGGCTGTTTTTGGAGGCTCCATGGGAAGTACCACTATTATACCTATCATTTCATTTCAATGTACCCCATCATCCAGTAGACCCTGTAGGGAGAGGGATTCCATGGGGATGAGGCTTTCCTATCTCTGTTGAGTGATAAGAAAACATGGGTAAAGGTAATATAAAGATTAAAGAGATTAATGCCAGTCCCCAGGCTACCATAATCCAAGAATTCAAGAGTCCCATTATTTGATTCAATAAATATATTGAATACCTACTATGTACAAGGCATTACGTTTGGTCCTGGGGATTCAAAGATGAAAGATGACAGTCCCTGTCTTCAAAGAGCTTATAGACTATTGGGAGAAACATGACAGATACACACGAATGAATGTGGTACAAGGCAGATATGTTAGGAGCAGAGATTCAGCGTGCTATGAAAAACTGGAGGAGGAAGAGACCAGTTTTGGCTGGCAAGATCAGGTGAAGCTTCATGTGGGTCTTGAAGGAAGAGAATTTCAACTTATAGAGATGAGGAGACACTGTGTTCCAAGCATGGAGAATGGATTTTGTAAATAATGGGGTAAGGAAGGATGAAGGAAAGGGGGTAAGGGAATAAGAATTTTAAAAGTCCCTACTATGTACCAAGCACTGTGCTAAATGCTTTACAAGTATTATATCATTTAGTCCTCACAAAAATCCTGTGAGGGATAGACCTCAGAGTCTTAGAAGCTACTATGATTACCATTTTACAGTTAAGGGAATTGAATTAGACTGAGACTAAAACACTTGCCACACAGCTACTGTCCAAGGTCAAATTTGAACTCAGGTCTTCCCAATTCTAGGTCCAGTGCTTTATCTAACTGTTCCATCTACTAATATAGTTGTTAGATGATAGAGTAAGAGAAAGGAAAAAATGTGGAATAAGGGCTGAAAGGGAAATGCCGGCCAGATTATAGAAGATCTTAAATGACAGACTGATAAAGCAATAGGGAGCCACTGAAAGTTTCTGACAAGGGCAGTGACACAATCAGATTTGTGCATTAGTCAGATGAATTTGGCAGTTGGATGAAAGATGAATTGAATTGGGGTGACATTGGGGGAAGGAAGACCAAGAGGAAAACAAAAAAACTTGGCCAGCAAGCCTAGGTCTTAATAACACTGACTCATAAGTGTGCAGTTGGGATCAGGGTTTGCTGCTGTGCTTGCACAAATGCTGATAAAGATAGTCAGGCTGTTCTTGGCCTTCCTTCTCTTCTCTTTCTTATTGCCAGCAGTTAACTAGTGCTAGAGGCTAAGTAAAACTTCAGGAAAAATTGCATGTCAAGATTCCAGAAAGAGTATGATGGGAATAGAAGGGTCACCATGAAAAGGAAAGAGGATATTTGTTCCAGCCCAAGAGGGAGGCAGTAGGATGTGTAGACCCTATAAAGGGTCATATTTCCTTCACCTTGGGGTGGGGAAGAGGGACCAAGAAAGTCATTGACCTTAACTAAGCTAGGAGCAAAGTTTGGCAGTTCTCTGTTGGATGAGGAGGAAAGAACCAGAAGGTGTTCTTTGAATGAGAATTAGAAGATAACCTGGATGATGGGGAGGAAAAAAAAGGAAATGTCACTGCCACTGAACAGCCTTTTTTGGAATCACTGAACAGAAATGGTGAGGTGAATAACAGAAAATATCCAAATTCAGTCCTTGGAAGGGCTCATTCTAACTGGGCAGTAACAAGAGCCCTTCCCAGCCAGGCAGCCTGAGAATCTAAGGCTAAAAGAGTCCCTACCTGGAGCAGAGCAGAGTTTTGGAAAATGGCAGAAGAGGCTGAGGTGGACTTAGGGTCTTCTGGGCTGGAGGGGTGACTGCCAAGGCAGTAAAAACACTTTCTCCTCCTCCTCCTCCTCTCCCTCCTTCTCTTTACCTTTCATCTTAGAAGCAATACTGTGTATTGGTTCCAAGGTAGAAGAGTGGTTAGGTCTAGGCAATTGGTGTTAAGTGACTTGCCCAGAGTCACACAGCTGGGTGTGACTTAGGTCTAAGGCCAGAGTTGAACCCAGCTTGTCCCATCTCTAGGCCTAGCTCTCAATCTAATGACCACTTAGCTGCCCCCTATTGCAGTTCTTGAGTGTAGGCCATCATTGGAGAAGCGCTATAGCCTGCTTAATCCCACTAGACAGCTCTTCATTACCCCTGAGGATACCTAAATCTCTGATTCTTTGGAGACTGTAGTGTGCCATGATTGATAGTTTCCCCACAGAGTCATCGGGGAAACATTTGTCCTGGAACCACCTTGCCCCTTGCCCCAAACCCTATGGGTCTTTGCACTACAATGCAGCTTGGGATTTTATAATTTCCCAAATGCATTCCCCCAAGTTCTCTTCTTGATCCCTTTCAATTTTGGGTCCAACTCATTATTCATCTATAGTGTCCATTCCAAATATATGTATTAATGTAGGAACTCAATGGCTTGGTCATCCACTTGCATGCCATAATCTAGACATTAGGCATTTTTTTATTCATTTAATTTTCCCTATATGGATCATTAGGCTGACAGCTTTTGAATAATCATGTATCTCATTAAGGAGGTCCTGTACTATTCTCAGTCCAATGTAGTTGCCACAACATCATACACAGAACATCTTGAACAATGTGTAATCTATAGAAATGGCTTTTCCATTTTCCATGTGCTAATGCAGATCAGACAAGCAGCACTGCCTTGACCCACATTTCCCCTTACATCCCAATTGGAGACATCCAAAACCCTGTACCAAAGAAGAGCAATGTTTCTACCCCTTGCCCACCCCACCCCCAAATCTAGAAAGCAATTCCTATAGAGACAGAACCTGGCAACTGTCCCTGCAGGTACTTTAGCCACAGGTACTCAAGCCTTAGATAAGAAAGTACTTACCACTGAAGTCCTTGGCACCATCAAGTGGTTCAGTGTCACAAACGATATCATTTTGTCAGCGGAAAATAACATTAAAGGAGAAGTATTACCATCTGCTTTGCTGCTAAACCCCAGGGACCATGGGACCATTCCATCTGACTTGAAATGAAACCTTCCATAGATGTTGTCTCCCATCAGAATGAGAGCTCTTTGAGATGGAAGGACTGTCTTATTTTTTTATTTGTATCCCTAACTTATAGCACATGGAAAACACAATGCATTTCATTCATTTATTTGCTCAGATTGCTTAATGACAATAGTAAACATCTTTGGCTAACATCTCTCTTTCCCTTATGTCTTACTTGACATGAATAATCAGAGAGTAGTGGAAGAATTATCCTTGCATTCATCAAGGACTCTTGTATGATCTTAACAAATGCATGAAGCTATAGAGGGAAGGGAATAAGCATTAACATAGCGTCTACCATGTGCCAAACACTTTACAAATATTATTTCGTTTGATCCTCATGACAACCCTGTGAGGCAAATGCTATTATTATTCCCATTTTACAGTTGAAGAAACTGAGGCAAACAGAGATTGTGACATGCTTGGAGTAAGTTTGTGAGGCTATATTTGATCTCCAATATCCTTGATTTCATGACCAGAGCCTCCCTGAGAGGTTCCATGTTGAAATAGAGTCTTTAAAGATGATTGATGCTCTAGTCAAATGCTTAAAACAAACAATTAATGGTAGAATCATACTTTTTTTTGTATCTTTCAATCAATCATATGATTGTAAAGATGTAGTTTCCTGAGGAAGAATCAATTATAAAGGCCACTGACTTTTTATATTTCCATCAAAGATGTCCTTGATATGATATATATGTATATTCTTCTCATAGTGATTGTAAGATGATGAAGAAGTAGGCATGGTAGCTGCTAGTTATGGATGTTTTCTTTGTTACTTTTTTGGAGGTATTAATATCAATTGTAATTTTTTTCTTCCTTCCCCCTTTCCAAGATATATCATGAAAGGATCTCTAAATATTTTCCAGATTGTGTTGCATAGAGCATGGTTTTCCATATTGTATATGTGCTGCTGAAGCAAGCACAGTGTTCCATATTGTATACTTGGTCTGGGCTAACCCCATTTCCCAACTTTGCCTTCCTTATGGCTATTTCTACAGAATGGACTGAAGTATTAGAATCCAAATGTGGAGGTTTTGCTTTTTGCTTCTGTGTATGTCATATTTATTTATTGTCCTGTTGAGTTCTTCCATTGATGTTCTTGGTAAGATGAGTTCATTTGGGTCTCATCCCAAGTTTTCTGGAGACTGATTTTTCTTCCACAACTTTTTGATTGTTTTAAAAGGTGATACTACTAGCAAATTCTATTTTTTTTCCACTTTCAGGTATAAGACAGCTATTTATTTCCTCTACATAAAAGAAATTCTAAACACAAAAGACTTATAAGTACAGATTGACAGGAAGAACTAGCATTAATCACTTTTAATTATTGTTATACTCTCCTGGTAAGTTGACTTAAAACATCAAACATTAAACAGTTTCTGGGGTTGATGAGCCAGCATTTCACATTTCAACTCACTTCTGCATCATCTGAGTAATTCTCTCAAATCCCATTACTTCTGCCAAGCTAGGCCAGGCTAGGGATGGAAGTGCTCTTCCCTCCATTTTTTTTCCAGTGCCCAAACTCATTCTGTAGCCAGTCAACTCCAATTTGAAGGCTCAAGGATTTTCAGATTTTTTGAAATCACAATTCTGACCTTCTGTGGAGGTGGGTAATATATGCTGTGTCACACTTACCAGCTGTGTGACCATGAGCAAATCACATAATTTCTTTCAGCCTCAGTTTCTTGATCTGCAAAATGGGAATAAAAACACTTATCTCATTAGATGTTGGGATCAAATGAGATACTATATGTAGAGTGCTTTGCAAACCTTAAGGAACATAAAAGATACTATAATGAAGCAATTTCAGTTTATATTCTTTGTTTTATGCCTCTGCATAACTATATTCTCTACATGTAATCCTATTAGATAATCAGTATTTTAATGATAAATTATAATCATAATAGCTTCAGTAGTAAGGAATAGTTCCAATTAAGTAACTGTGCCTGACAATCAGTAATCAATGATTATAGTATGCTTAAAATTAATAATAGATTTCCCTGTAGATATCCTTGCCAAGGGAGTTTGTGTACACTTTCAGCATCCTGGAATATATCTAGGAGTTTATAAGGCAGCAAAGTCATACTGTCTTATTTGACCTGAAGCTATAAAATAACATTGGCTAGCCTCATTATTACCATATATAGAATGGAGAGGTATGAAATATGACAAGATCTGACCTTCTTACCAAGAAGAACCTCAGACCTCCTTGTCAAGAAGGCATCCAGCCTTCAGGGAAAGACCTGATCTTCGAAAGAAAAACCTTGTCTGACAGATCTCATCAAGAGGATACCATGCCTTCAAAGGAAAAAAAAACAACTTTCTTGCCAGGAAAGACCCCATTGGCAAATCTCTTCTAAACTGAATTTGTGTAGTCTAGCTTGGTTATAAAAACCATCTCAGTTCAAAGCTCAGGGTCTCTGAGGCTATTGGGAAGTTTGGAGACTGTGGATTTATGTGAAATGCACACTTACAATCAATTCTGTTTTGCTCAGAAGTTTGTTCCCAGTATTTTTCTTTTCAAGTAGTGTATAAATGCTAGATGTAATTTATTGTTATTGTTATGTCGATGATTATTGTGGCAGATGGAAGGAGAAATGAAGTATGGTCTCAGGTGAGCTCGACTGAGTGGTTTAGGAGAATTTTCATGCATTCACTTATCAATCAGGAAAAATTAGCCACAGGGTTGAGTTCCAAGTTGCTAAACTTTGTCAGCATAGAGGACTAGAGGCACAAGCTCTGTTACATGTTGTGTGTGAGGGTAAGAGGGATGAGGGACAGGACAAATGGCATGACTTCCATCTGAGTTGAATGGGTAGATGCATTTAGTCTCTATTATACATAGATAAAGATCAGGCTGCTGTCACAATGTTATGACTGTTAATTATGTATATCTGTCATGTTTCCCCAAACTCTGAAATGTATTTGGAATCTCAGTTTGTTCTTCCACTTCCTTCTAAACTCTCCCTTGATTGGATCAAAGGAAGCTGTCATCTTGAAAAATCAAGTGAAAAATATTCTTTCTTCCAGGGAAGACAAAATTCCACATGTTCAAGGAAAAGAGAAGCCCTAGGATCCTGGGGATGGATGAAATTAGGAAACCTTCTCTGTTTTTCAGTGTCTGGTCAGCCACAAAGGTACCTAAATCCAGCTTGAGTCTAGACATCTCCAAAATATGGACTTAGAGAATGTGAGGGCTGGGAAGGAACTGCAGATATTTATCCTGGAGAAGAAAAGTCTAAGGGGAGTATTTGTAGGGTTTCCATATAGATTTGGGATTAGATTTGCTCTCTTTGGTCCTGGAGGGAAGAACTGGTATCAATGAGCAGAAATTCCAAAGAGCCTGATGTCAATAAAAACTTCCTAAGGCTATTCCAAAGTGGAATGGGTTGCTTTTTCTACTAGAGGTCTTCAGGTTAAGGCTGGATGACCACTTGTCAGGTGTGTTATAGTGGGAATTCCCTTCAGGTATAAGTTAAGATGGCCCCTATTGTCACTTTCCAACTCTGTAATTCTGTGATGTGTGACCTGTGCAAGGTCACAGGGTTAGGAATGGTCAGAGCCAATATCTGAGTCTCCCAATTTCCACCCAGGGGGAATGTTCAGCTAGTTGATACTAAGGACAGCTCACCAAATAGCCATGCCATTGCTAAATACCCCCCCCCCCCAATTTGGTCCTACAGTGACTAATCAATAAATCAATAAGCATTTATTAAGCACCTACTAAATGCCAGGTGCTATGCTAGGTGCTGAGGGTATATAGAGAAAAGGGAAATAATTCCTGTCCTCAGGGAGTTTACATTCTAACAGGTATATAGATAATCTGAAAGGGATTTACATAGTTGGTCTGAGGCTTGCCTGTCTGTGTTGGGGGAAAATAAGCTGATAATGAGCTCCATATGTTTTTATAGATGTATGAAGTTAGGTAGAGTGGGGATTTGAGCACATTCATCTTCCTAAAGCTCCACATTTATACATTCTTTAGACTGGGTCATATTAGGCAAAATAACTGTGAGTAGCTATCTTGTTTCCTGCAGAATGAAAGAACATTTCTGCACCAGCATGATTAGACTGGATGCTACTTGAGGTCAGTGCCTCTGCTTTGTATTGTCTAGCTTTTGAACTTCAAGGTGAAATGGAAAGGGAAGAGTAGTCACTCCTTCTTTTGACCCCTACCTTTGGAATATAGTCCTTCCAGCCATATCTTTTCTCTTTCCCCCAGATGGTTCCTATTCCTTAGTCAACACCCTCAACTCCACTTTTACAGAGCACTTCTGAGGAAGAAGGGGGTAAGAATGTGTGAGAAAACATAACTCAATAACACAGCCTTGTCCCAGACAGCAAATAACATTGAATCTTTGTAGCATGTGGGCAGAAAACCCAGTATTCAGTTCAACTCTAATTTTGGGGAAGTTTATAAAAAATAAAAACTCTAAGATTCTCTTTTTATTTGACTTAACCCTAGCCAAGAGAAACTCAGATATTTTTGGATCAGAGTTCAAATCTTGGAGTTTTTTTTTTCCTGAGCCGCTGCATATGAATATCAAACTCTATCCATCTTTTTAGCAGTCCGCATTCAGAATTAAAGAAACATAGTCAAAAAGTGTAATTTGGATTGGTCCTTTATATCAAGTGGTCCATCTCTGGTGCTAGTTAAAACAGCAAATCAACAACCATAAAAAGAGAAAACTCTGGGCTTAATCATTTGTCCTCTTGGATGAAAAGGGAGAGAGAAAGGGCAAAGTGGCGTTTCATTGGCTGCCTTTATTCTTGGTCAAGGGAAAGTTTGCCAGTGAGCTGACAACTCTCTACATTCTGGTCACAGGTGTCCCATCTTCCATGGTGGATGAATGTACCAGCTGCCTTAATGAAGCCTTGACTTGTTTTCTTCTCATCTCTTTTCTTGCTTATGTAGCTTTCTGTTAATAAGTCCAAACCCTGGCTCCAGGCACCACTCCCAGGAGAGTTCTGGGTCTCTTCCAGGTTGGGGAGAAAATAATAGTGTCCTTGAAATAACATTTCATAACCCAGACACAGTCAATACTTGTATTGAATACTTGGTCTTGCCTGTAAAGGTCCACCTCAAAACTTGCTACACTAGGTTTGGGGGAACCTTAAAAAGAAATTGTTACTATCCATGAGATCCATGTTATGGCCCTAGGCATATATTAGTTATGAGTCCATGTGATGTAGAAGGATGAACAGTGAGTATGGAGTCAGGGACACTGAGTTCAAATACTGGCTCTAATAGTCTCTTGCTGTAGATATTTTATTTTATTTTAAAACCTTTATCTTCCATCTTAGTATCACTACTGTGTATTAGTTCTAAGTCAGAAGAGTGATAAAGACTAGGCAACGGGGGTTAAGTGACTTGCCCAGGGTCACACAGCTGGGAAGTGTCTGAGGCCAGATTTGAAACCAGGACCTCCCATCTCTGGGCCTGACTCTCAATCCACTGAGCTACCCAGCTGCCTGCCTTCTGCAGATGATGTCATTAAAAAAAGATTTTAAAAATTGTTATCTTTTGTTTTCACATCATCCACAGTTTCCAATATAACCCTTTCCCTTTCCCATGAACCACAGTTTACTCATCTATAAAGTGATGGGTTTGGATCAGGGGTCCCCAAACTACAGCCCATGGGCCACATGCAGCACCCTGAGGCCATTTATCCAGCTCCTACTGCACTTCTGGAAGGGGCACCTCTTTCATGGGTGGTCAGTGAGAGTAGCACTGTATATGGTGGTGCCACAAAGCACGGCATCACTCATGTACAGTATTATTTCCAGTGACATAATCCTTTGCATGGCACCTTGTTCTGAGAATGAGGCACCATGCAAAGGATTATGTGGCTGCACAAGGGAAGACATCAGCATGGTGAGTGGCAATCTGGGAAAGGGGATTCCACACTGTATACTGTACAAATTTAGGGTTAGGGTTAGGTCTGGTCCTCCAACAGTCTGAGGGACAGTGAACTGGCCCCCTGTGTAAAAAGTTTGGGTACCCCTGGTTTGAACTAAACAATCTCTAAAGTCCCTTTCAAAGCAACTAGGTAGTACAATGGATAGAACACTGGGTTTGGAATCAGAAAGGCACATCTTCTTGAATTCAAACCCATCCTTAGACACTGGGCAAGTCACTTACCCCAGCTTGCCTCAGTTTTCTCATCTGTAAAATGAGCTGGAGAAGGTAACGGCAAACCACTCTGCTATCTTTGCCAAGAAAACACTCAACAAGGTCATGACTGAAACGCCTCAATAGCAATAAAGTCCCTTTAACCTTTGAATCTATGATCTACTAGACAGCCAGCACCAGTTCAGCTAACTTCTGTGATATTCTTCTCATATACCGATGTCCTTCCACTGTTTTACCCTGGCCCATGCTGCTAATGCCCACATCATGGAGCCCTGTTTCCTGTAGAGCTTATTAAATAATTCCTGGCTCAGCTTTTTCTCACTTCCAGGGAATCACAATTCATAATTGTTGAAGAGAGGTGGTCTTATGTCTTCTATTTCCCAAGGATCAGAAGGGAAACATACATGGTGAAGGTGCCCAGGGAGAATCCAGTAAACTGGATAGGAGGGGATGGTTAGAGGTCCCAGCCCTCTCCTGGGCAAGCTGGTAGGGAGAAATGAATTGACAACAGGAAATGCAGAATATTTTGTCCAGGTCTCAACAGGCTAGAGGAAAAAAATGCTTGGGTGTTCAATATCTCTTGTTGGAACAAGAGAACTCAGCTGGGCTGGCAGGGTTCCCATGCCCCTTCATCGCCTGGCAAGGCATGATGCAGCTGGGCCACCCCTGTATTTGCTCAAGCTTCTCAGGCCTTCTCAGTGACTGATTAGTGCAGGTGCATTGGGTTCATTTGCATGGACCATCCTGGGCCTGTTTCCCCCCAAACCCCCAAACCAGGGAGCATGCTGGAAAGGCTGCTTGTCATCTTGTCAGAGGCTGTCTTGGCTCCCCAGCTCATTCTAATGAAGTCTCTGCTCCTGACAACTCAATCTTACTCCCCATCTTCCCCGTTGCATAGAGTTTTAGAATCTCAAAGAGTTTCAACTCCTTCTCCTAATACAGGGAATTTCTCTACAGCAAAGGTTTCTTAACTTTTATTTTGTTTGTGTCATGAACTCCTTCAGCAGTCTGGGGAAGACTATGGATTCCTTCTCAGAATAATGTCTTTAAAAGAATAGAATAAAATGCTTAGGATTACAAAGAACATCCATTATACTGAAATACAGTTATCAAAATCTTAAAAGACAAAACAAACCAGGTTCATGGATCCTGGGTTAAGACTTCTTGCTCTATAATATCCCTAATAAGTGAACATTGTCTGTTTTCATAATTTTTAATGACAGGGAACTTACCATATGTCCCATGTTTCTGATTGCTAAAGAGTTCTTCATTCCAAGCCCCAAACTACCTTTCTACAATTTCTGCCTAATTATTCCTAGCCTTTCCCCTTGGTGAACCACCTCAACATTGTATAATTCTCCACCCTCATTTCCCTGGTCTCTCAGACTACTTGATAATCAGGTTCTGGAAACTTTCCCTTCTTCTATTATTTGTACTATTTATTGCTTTCATTTCTATCTACTTTATTCAAATGTTACTGAAAGGGGATGAAGGAAAACTTGAAACCATTACAAATTTAGATCATTTAATCTTATCTGGGGACAGATAGATTGTACAGTAGAGTGATAGGTGTGGAGTCTGGAAGACCGGAGGTCAAATCTGACCTTAGACACTTAATAACTGGGTGACCCTGGAGAAGTCATTTAACCTTGTTTGCCTCAGTTTCCTTATCTGTAAAAATGAGCTGGTTAAAGAAAATGGCAAACCACTCCAGTATCTTTGCCAAGAAACTCCCAAATAGGGTCGTGTAGTCAGACATGACTGAAATGACTGAACAACAAAAAATCTCTGGGCTCTCACTACAGAAAGGCAAAACATTTTTTTTCCTTTAATCAATTCACACTCTCCCTCTCCACAGCTACTTCTAAAACTTCTCATGTCTCCTCAACTTTCTCATGGTATCATTTTCCCAGTTTTCTCAGACAAGGCTTTTGTCTCTTATTCCACTGAAAGAATAAAGGTCATTTGCTGAGAACTCTCTCTTCTCTCCACTTCTTCATCTCAAATTGCTCCTTACACCATATCATCTTTAGCCCTCCTTCATTACCAGAACAAACTTATTTAGAAGTGCCTTTGATTCTGTTCCTATCTAAATTTTCTAACAAATTGCTGGCACTGATAATGTCATGCATCTTCATTCTCTATCTACTGGTTCCTTTCTTGCTGCTTACAAATAATTCATGCCTTCTCCACCCTTAAAAACCCCAACAACAAACTTACCTTGATGTGAGTATCTTCATTAGCAATCATCCTATATCTTTCCTTCTGTTCATGGCTAAACTCTCTGAGAAAGTAAACTACAATGGGGATTTTTACTTCCTTTCCTTTCTCTTTGAAATCTTCTACAATCTGGATTCTGATTTTATCATTAAACTGGAACCGGTCCTCTTCAAAGTTATCAATAATCCTTAATTACAAATCTAATGGCTTAATCCCAATCTTGAACCCCCTTGACAGGTCTGAAGCATTTGAATCTGTCGACCACCTTTTCCTTTTGGATATTCTCTTCTCCCTAGGTTCGTGTGAAATTGCTTTCTTCTGATTCTCCTCCTGTATTTCTGAAACCTCCTGTATTATTTGTTCACTTATGTTATGCTCACTCATGGTGTCCCCCAAGACTCTGTCTTGTCTCCTTTTTTCTATACTATCTCACTTGGTGGTATCTTGAAAGCTTCCATAGGTTTGATTATCATCTATAGGCAGATGATTCTCAGATCTGTTTTGTGATTCTTAGTCTCTCCTGAGTTATGTTTCTCCAACTTCTGACTGGATGTTTGTCCTGAAGGCATCTCAAACTCAACATGCCCCAACAGAACTCTTTCTCTCCTGGATGTCCTGCTTTCCAAACTTCCTTTAATTCTATTGAGGCCACCACCATTCCCCGAGAATCTCAGTCTCAGAACCTCAGCCTCAAATTCTCATTTTCACTCACATTATTTATCAACTCTATTGGTGAATCTTGTTATTTATAATCCCCCACTCCACATCTCTTATAAGTCATGAAACATAACTCTTATTATCTCCCTATGGAGAAATGAGAAATCTACAACACTTTGTTGTCCAAATATTTCAGTTGTGTCTGACTCTTTATGATCTCACTTGGGATTTTCTTGCAAAGATAATGGAATGATTGGCCAGCTCACTGTATAGATGAGGAAACTGAGGCAAGCAGGTTTAAGTGACTTGTCCAGGGTCATATAACTAGTAAGTGTCTGAGGCTGGATTTGACTTTAGACCAGGCATGTTATCCTCTGTGCCATTTAGCTTCCCCATCACAACACTAGTTCAGGCCTTACCTTTCACCTTTCATGTAAGTAAATAGCCTTATGGTTGATCTTTCTACCTCAAGTCTCTTCCCACTCCAATCCATCTTCCATATGTCTGCCAGGGTGATTTTTTCAAAGTAGAGGTCTGACTTTGTTACCATCCTGCTCAATCATCCTTAATGTTTCCCTCTAGCTTTCAGAATCAAGCATAATGTCCTTTGTTTGATATTCCTGCCTTTCTATCCTTCTTATACCTGACTCCTCTTTATGCATTCTAAGATTCAGCTACACGAGTCCACTTGAAAGTCCTCAAACATGACATTCCATTTCCTTTCTCTATTCTTTGCAATTGTTGTCTTTTTGCATCCTCCCACCATCCCATTCTGCCCTTTAGTTTCTCTGGCTTCTTTTAATACAACTCAAATCTTACCTTCTGCCTGCCTTTTGGGGTCTTCATACCTTTCTTTTCCAGATTACCTTTATCTACTTGCATATATCTTGTATGGAGTGATTTGTTTAATGTTTTCTTCATTAGAATATGTGTTCCTTGAAGGCTAGGACTGTTTTTGACTGTTTTTGTATCCCAGATTTTAGTACAATGCCTTGTTAAGTAGGTTGACTGGCTGGAATCAAGCAGAAAAAGTCTCATCCTATAACTCCTTGGTTTTCAATCATCCTCCTTCCATTTGGGCAGCTAGGTGATACAATGAGGAGAGTGCTGAGCCTTGAGTCTTCTTTCTGAGTTCAAATCTGCTCTGAGTCACTTAGTAGCTATGTAACCCTGGGCAAATCATTTAACCTTGTTTGCCTCAGTTTCCTCATCTATAAAATAAGCTGGAGAAGGTATGGCTAACCAACCCAGTATCTTTGCCAAAAAAGCCAAAATGGGGTTTCAGAGAGTTGAATATGACTGAAAAATGATTAAACAACAACAGCATCCTTCCATATGATAAGACAGCAATCATGAATTCTCTTTCTTCCCTATATGCCCTCTGAAATCTTTAATTCTTCAGGTTAAACACCTCAGTTGATCTTCATTTGTATTACTATCCACTTTGATTTATATCTATCTGTCTATCTATCTATCTTTCTAAACAGTAAAGAACAGAAGGAAAAAAATTTTTAAAAATCAACAATAAAAAACCAAAATGGTCTGAAGCTTTTCCATCTAATACTAATACAGCTAGCTTTGTGGTGAAAGTATTGATTAAGGAAATTATTCCTTGATTTGGTGTACCACTTACAATTGATTCTGATAAAGGATCTCATTTCACACAAGATATACTGAAAAGAGTCTATGAGAATCTAGGAATAACACCTAAATATCATGTTCCTTATCACTCACAAAGTTCAGGTCAAGTGGAGCATGTGAATAGGGAACTCAAGACTATGGTGGGGAAAATTTGTGCTGAAACTCATCTAAAATGGCCAGATATTCTTCCCATAGCTTTGTTTTACCCAAGTACAAGACCAAGAGCAGGTTTACATATATTATCTTATGAAATGCTCTATGGACATGCTCCATTGTAGGCAGGAAGAGATTGTCAACTTGCTTCATATTTAAGTGTATTAAAACAACAGCTTAGAGAACTGCATGATATGGGAGTATTGGTCCAATCTGGTCCACTGGATTATTTTCTTCATAATTTTCAACCACGTGATATGGTACATGTGAAAAATTTTGTAAAAACACCAGCAACTCAAGAGAATTGGGTAAGTCCTTACACAATTGTGTTAGTTTCACCTTCTTCTGTAAAAGTATTAGGAAGAGATTCATGGTTTAATTGCTCACATATTACATTAGTTCATGGGATTAATAATGGATGTGTACAAATTATTGAAGAAGAAAATGAAGAAGAAGAGATCATGGAAAGCTGAGATTCATCAGTGAAATAGAGTCTACAGTCAAAAAGATCAGTAAGGAGAGGACCATTCCAGTGGAAGAGGACATCTGGATGGAAAAGGACCTTGCAGAGGAAGAGAAGGATTCAGAAAATTGATGGACATTGTAAAAAGACTGAAAGACTTATAAATATTAAGCAGAGAAAGACTTTGAGGGAATTTTCAATGAAGAGGAACAAGTGATTAATGAACTAATGGTTTTAAGGTATTTGGGCAAAGTAATGTAACATACACAACATAATATAAATTCACAACCATTCATAGATACATTTTACTACCATGGATGTGGAGAGGAAAAATTCTTCAAACAAGTTGAGAAGAGAAATGATAATCTGAAGTGTTGGTAAGTATATTGCATGCAACAGTAACACAACACTAACATAACAGTAACACCTACATAACACTAACAAAACAACATAACAGCATAAAAAACAACATAACAAAAACACATACACAAACACATAAACCTGGTTAGGATAATCATTAGTTGAATGAGTGAAACAATGTATAATGATATTCTAACAATGTTATCATTTGTTATAAAGTAGTTAGGTGTTCAGGGAGGGGTAGTATCTCTGGTATGGAGGGCTTGTCATGCCTTCCAGGGGCAGCTCTCCAGCCTCTGACCCCCACCTGACACCCAGCTCTCACTTGTGGCTCCCAGTAGCTGCTGGCATGAGGCAGCGGCCACACCCTGGGCAACGGGACAGGCCGGCTAAACCTTGTGAGGGTAGCCATAGGGTCATCGACCCCTGGTGAACCAGGGCTTTGCTCACCCAGCATGTGAAGACTGCTTCTGCTGAACAGGCGGAAGAAACCAATAAGAAGGTTCAATGGCTGAGATGGTGCAAAGCACTGTGGAGTGCTTAGGGCGTGTTGGAGCACAAAGGACAACACGGTCATCCAATGCAGCTGAGGAAGTCTCCAGACGTAACAATTTTTCATGCCACTGGACCCAGGCTTCCAATGCCGAGAGAGTGGGACTGTCTCTGTGCATTGACTCTTCCACTTAAATCTCCTTCACGCACAAGTGTCTTTGTGCACACTCATCTATACACCATAGATGAAAACATACAAAGACAATCGTCATCCTCAGTTACCGAGAGACTACTACTAGACTAACAAAAATAGTTAGCTACTCAGTTTAGTATAGGAATATAGGTAGATAGAAGATTTTATTAAGATAGGACTCTAATTAAATAGGATTAGAATTTAAGATAGATAATATAAGGTCAGATACTGACTTACATTGCAAAATACATTGCAACATATATAACAACATACATTACATAGCACATATGACATATAACATCACACATCACACAAAATTGTAAATACATATGTAAATAGTGTGTATAATAGCTATAATAAAATTAATTGTATTATAATGCATGCATATATGTAACATACGTGTAAATATGAAGTGTATATGTGTATATGCATAGGATACATGTATATATTGCATGTATTATATGTATATACATATGTAAATTTTATACAAATAGATCACTTATGTTTAATTTTATCTATTGTTTTAAATGCATTTTGCATAAGTAAGTTTTATGCTTTGGCTTAATTTTTTTAATAAAACATGCAATATTGTGCTTATTATATTTTTCAAAAAAACTTTCAGTTTGCTTTTTATTCATTGCAATAGTAGTAGAATTTTCTATATTAGTTGATAAGAGTAGTATTTTATTATTTTAATGTTTTGCATGTATTTGTGTTTATCTTTTGATTTTGATGTTATTTGTTTGTTGTGCTTTTGCATATGTTTGATCTGTATGTTGAACTTTATAATTGTTCATTGTATACTTTCCCCCTTTTCTTTTCCTTGATTAAATCCGTAGACTAGGATAGTATTAGATAGGATAAGATAGTTGAGTTTAGGTTGTTTATTATTTTGGGTAGATATTTTAGTTTAAGAAACATGTAAGTAAGTTAGTACACAAATGCAAAAATGGTGTTTTCAACATAATTTTGGCTTTGTGCAAAGGGGGAACTGTAGCAAGGCAAGGGAATTTGCAAAGCTGACTGACAGCCTTCTAACCAAGATTCTATAGAACTGGCTGGGTCAGCAGTCTAAGACAGTTGGGCAACTGGCAACTGTCTCTCTCAAGCTGGGTGGCAGACAGAGAGGCTGTGTGTCAAAACGTCTCCCTGAAGAAATGAACTGTGGAGCTGCCAAGGACTTGGATTATCTTTTCAAAGGTTGAGTGAGTATTTCCTTACACACTGTTGGATCATATGAATGGGTGTGAACCTCCTCCCTTCCTGGATCTTGTGAGGACCCTACATCTTGATTCTGCAGTTTGACCCAACCAAGGACTCGAGTTGTAAGAATCTGGCCCTGTGGACATTACTAACCCCTTGTATCTTATATTAGTTTATTTAGTTAGGTTAAGGTTTCATTTAGAAAGTTGAAGAATTAATATCTGGGTGGGTTAATAGTAGTAAGTAATCTTCTGTTCCCCTTTCATTCCCTTATCCCTTTAGATAATAAACTTGTTTATATAATTGGTTAGTGTGATCCCATCTGTTAACTTTCCCTTCCCTAAAACCTTCCTATTACATGTGTCACCCCAATTGTCTTTCTTTGACCATGCTCCACTTCATCATCTTTCCTAGAAATGTCACAGATAGAAATGAACTCAGCATTTTGTAGTTTGGCCAAGGACAACGGAACTGTCACCTCCTTCCTTCCAAGAATCCGATTTCTATTCCCACAGGCTAAGGTGCTGCATATCTTTATTTAACACCTGACTGAAAGTGAATCTCCTTTTCCTCTTCCCCTCCCACTGGAGAAGCTGAAGCAGAAACCCAGACTGTTAAGCCTCGCATGGAATTTATAGTCAGCTGTGAGCCAGACATGGAATGGAAGAGAATGAGGTGCTTGAGCCAGCAGCTGCCCAGGTAGATCTGACAGTGGATGAGGCAGCCTCTGATTCAGTGGAGTCAGTTCATTATTAATTCCTTTGGAGCATAGAACACACTTTAACAAGATGCAGAAATCAATGACTGCAGGGGAGACAAAGCATCTAATTTACCCAAATGTGGGGAGAGAAAGTGATTTTTAAAAGACCTTGACAAAATATTCAATGTGCAGTATGTAAGGCTGAGAATAAAGGATCCCCTCCCATTGATTAATACATTTTTTTCCCCTCATTGGAAGGAGGGTAGAGGTAATGAGGGCATCCTGATTGGTTTTGAGGTACCAGGATAATTATGACTCCGTTAAAAATCTTAAATGGTTTTTACTTTTAAGTGGTACTGAGAGCAATAGAAACCTTAAATGGGTTTTCCAGTGACAGAGAGAGCAATAAATGTCAATTAGAGCTAATAGCACAGGCTGAAAAAAAAAAGCCTTAACTTCCTCTCTCCCCCAATATGACAAGGTGTATGGGAAGGTGAATAAACAACCAGCCAGTCAAGAGACTCCAAAGAAGTAGGATGTGGTCTCTGGAAAATATTGGAAATGTTGAATGTCTTTTCTCCCTCACTCCCCTTCCTTCTCCCTCTTTCTATTTCTTTCTCTCCCTTTCCCTCTTCCTATCTTTCTCCTACTTCTCCTTGTTCTTGTTCTCCTCTTCCCCCTCCTCCTCCTCCTTTTTCTCTTCCTCCTCTCTCTCCCTGTCCTCTCTTTCTCTCTCTGTTGTTTTTTCTGTCTGTCTCTCTCCATTTCTATTTCTCTGTCTTTTTCTTCCTCTCTCTATTTCTATCCCTGTTCCTCTGTCTCTGTCTTTCTGTTCTCTCCCCTCTCTTTTTAAACTGAACATCACCACTTGCCTGGTTCTAGGCGATGCTCATTGCCAGTGCCAGGGTGACCAAGGAAGGGGGTTCTCTTTATATTTAGTAACTAGGAAGGATTTGCATTATGCTGGGCAAAGCAAAGTACATCCCAAATCACCCCATTCTAAGAAACCACACTTTAGCTTCAAGACAAATGTAACAAGGGATATTGCTTATTGCTGGTTGTTAAGTTTCTCTTCTCGATTTATTTAATGGGAAATGGACTAGCCTGGGGTGTGGAGGTGGGAATGTACATATTGAGTAGGTTCAAATAGTGCTAGTAGGAAGGAAGTCATTACTGACTGGGGCAATGGGAAAAAAAGCTGGGAAATAATAGTAGCTCACATTTACATAGTGCTTTAAGATTTCAAAAACATTTCTTATATATTATCTGCTTTAATTTTATCAATGACTGTGAAATAGGTGCTATTACTATCTCATTTTACAGGTGAGGAAACTGAGGCAAACAGAGGTGGTAGGATTTTAACTCACCCTCCTGATACCAACACCAGCATTCTTTTCACTTTACCATACTTCCTTAGGGAAGTGCCAAAGCCAAAAAAGCAGACAGGAATAACATGAGTTGTTTTGAGACATGGTAAGTTGCTGTGTAAGCCTAGTTTGTGTGGCCCTTCTCTAAGAATGGGAATTTGGAACAAGCTCAGCTGATTCCATTCAGATAAGGAATTGATGGTTTGGATCTTATGTCCTGGCACTCACACATGCACCCAAAGAACCCCATCTCAACCTTCTGTACTCTTAAAGTGTTGATGTGAGACGATCTCAGATCTCCCAGACTGTCCTTTTTTTTCTATGAACTCTTCTAACCAACATCACTCTCTGCACCAAATAACTCTTTACAGTGCCCACAATGTACCCCAAAGTACAGAAAATTGCTGCTTTTATTGAACTGCTATATACCGTGATCCTTCTTGTTTTCCAGTCCAGCAGAAATTCCCAGGCTATTCTTTTTTTTTTTTTAACAACCCTTATCTTCCATCTTAGAAAACCTTTGGGTGGGGTTGTCCCTACTTTTTTTGGGTGACTACAATCAGCACCAATGGGGAAGAAATGCTAATACCCCTTTCAAGACTATGACCTACAACAACAGGTACTATTTGATCTCCACAGTTCAACTGCCCTGCCCTCTCTTTGTGCAAATACCTGATTTTTCAAGCTTCCATTATAGACTTCTTTTCATCACTTGTTCCATATGGCTCTAGATGTTCTGTTTATATGACAATATTAGGGCACTGTGGGATTAGAAAGCAGAAAACAAGTGTTGGTCTTATCATATAAAGTGGATAAAGATGTTTCCTCTGGGGAAAGAGGGATATCTATAGAGGAACAGAAGAGGAAAGAGGCAGCTATGTGGCTCAGTGGATAGAGAGCCAGGTCTGGAGTCAGGAAGACCCAGGTTCCAATCTGGCCTCAGATACTTCCTAGCTATGTGACCCTGGGCAAGTCGCTTAACTCCAATGACTGAGTCACTGCCCTTCTGTCTTAGCACTGTTACTAAGGGTATTAAAAAAGGAGAATGGGGCAGCTGGGTGGCTGCCCTTATGACTCTTCTGCGTTAGAACCATTACACGGTATTGATTCTAAGATGGAAGGTAAGGGTTGTACTGCTTCCTCCAACTCCACCACCTTGGCTAGTTTATCAAAATGCTTTTTGAATGGATTTGAATTGAATTATGACAACGACTCCTGTCCTAAGATGCTTCTGCATTTATTGCATGACTGACTTGGACAAGTTAATCCCTCTAAACCTTAGGGTCCTCATCAGTAAAATAAACTTTAAATCTTTTGTCTCCTTTATTTCCTTTTGCTTTTCTCCCAACCCTTCTCACTTTCTTCACTTTAGTTAGGATCCATTCTTTGTCTATTCTGAAGTTTCCTGGAAAAGGATGGAGTTGAACCTGTGCTTGTTCTGGAATCAGGGTCAGTCTGAGGATGGAGGTGAGGAGAAGCTTTCTAAATAGTCTATCAAGATGCAAGCTACGGGGGGGAAAAGGCAGGTTACTTATGGCCTCTTGAAAATAGCCTCCAGGAGATGGAAGGCCTTCACTGATTCACAGCCAATACTCTGGGGAGATGTTATTCAGAGCAAGCCTGGGTGGGTGGGTGCATTCCAAAGTAGATTCCCATCAGCATACTCCCCTCCTCATAACCCATCTATACACACTTTGCTTTCCTGCTTTGTAGGTTTTGTTCCTGTTCTGCTTTGATCTCTGGTTGCCTTAACTTGTATTTTCCCACCTCCATCCTGTTTAGAAAACGGAAGCACTCTGATTGCTTCTGTGTGGATAGATCTGAACATTTGTTAATTAGCTTGAACTCTATATGTTTCCCAGACTAGGGCCATTACATCTGACACTGAGTTTTATAAAATTAGAGAACACAAAAGACCTTTAGGAAGGGTCTCTATGGGATCATAGGAGCATAGATTGATAGCTGGAACACATCTTAGAGCTCCTCTAGTCCAATGCCTTTGTTTTTCATTTGAGGAGACTGAGGTCTAGAAAAGCTCAATGACCTATCATGGCCACTCAGGTACTTACAAATAAATAGCAGGGGATGATTAATGGGCAGAATCTGGGAGCTGAAATGATTCAGGAAACTGGTTCTAGTTCCAGTTTTGCCACTGAGTGACCTTAGTCAAATCACTTCCTCTACTTTGGGCTACAAAATAAAGGGATTAATATAAATGGTCCTCAGAAAGCTTAGGTTCACATCTTAGCCATTCTACTTAGTATCTCTCTCTCTCTTTCTGTCCCTCTTTCTCTGTCTCTGTCTCTGTCTCTGTCTGTCTCTGTCTCTGTCTCTCTCTCTGTCTGTCTCTCTGTCTCTCTCTCTCTGTCTCTCTCTTTTCTTTCTGTATTTCTACCCCCTCTCTCTGTATTTCTCCCTCTGTATCTATTTATACATATTTTCTCTCTCCCTTTTCTTTTGTTCTTTTTTTTAAAGTCACAGCTGGAGCTGTTAATGAAGCTCATGCCTCCATGGACTTCAAACAATAGGGTGGAAATGTATCAGTGGGTTCAGCAACCTGGCAACAAGCCAGTGTTTTTGTGTCCAAAAGAAGCACTTTTTCAATTCATCTGAGGGCATTTAGTAGTGGAAAGAAAGAAAGTTCTCTTGTGGGGGAATTTAGAACAAACGACTACAATATCCTGTTTGGAAAAAATCCTGAGATTGATTGGGAAGCTATGATAGGAGTGGGTTGATGTTATTACATTAAGCATGTACTAGGCACCTACTGGAGTCAAATCATATAACCATAAAATCAGAGAGCTTCAAGGGCTCCTAGAGACCATTGAACCCCTCCCTCCCCTATAGTTAGAGAAACTAAGGCCCAGAGGCGTGGTTTATTCCATTTAATTCAATCAGCATTTAGTGCTTACTATGTGTAGGGCCCAGTGCTGGGCACTGGGCATACAAGAATGAGAAAAGGCATAGATCTTGTCCTCAGGTCTATCTAATGGGAGGATATTCTATATGCCCAAAGAAAAATATTAGAAAATAGAGCATGACAAAGCTAAAGGAGGAATCCAGCCATTTATATTCCTACTTCCTGGTACCTAGTGAGTTTTATTAAATGCTTGTTGACTGATGGATTGATATCTGCAAGGAAAGATGACTTTCAGGTATGGAAATTAGGGAAGGCTTTATATAGGAGATAGTGCCTAAATTTGGGCAACTAGGTGGTACAGTGGATAAAGTACTCTGCCTAGAATCAGGAAGAACTGAGTTCAAATACCGATTCAGACATTTAATGTTGTAGGATACTGGCCAAACCATTTAACTCTGTTTATCTCAGTTTCCTTGTCTGTAAAATGAGCTGGAGAAGGAAATGGCAGACCATTCCAGTATCTTTGCCAAGAAAACTCCATAGGGGTCATGAAGAATCAGATACTTCTGGGGGCAGCTGGGTAGCTCAGAGGATTGAGAGCCAGACCTAGAGATGGGGGGTCCTAGGTTCAAATCTGGCCTCAGACACTTCCCAGCTTTGTGACCCTGGGCAAGTCACTTGACCCCCACTGCCTAGCCCTTACCACTGTTCTACCTTGGAATCAATACACAGCATTGATTCCAAGGCAGAAGGTAAGGGCTTAAAAAAAAGAATCAGATACTTCTGAAATAACTAAACATAAGGATCTAAATTGGACCTTGAAAGAAGAAAAAGATTTCAACAGGAAAAGATAAGGAGGGAGCCTGTTCCTAGCATAGGAGACAGTTTGTGCAAATGAATGGAGGTGGGAATGGGTAGGACAAGATCTGGGAATAACTTGAAGCCTAGTTGTGAAAAGAACTGCAAAGGTAATCTGGAGCTGAGCCATGGAGGGCTTTATATGCATGTTAAGCAGTTTGCATTTTGTCCTAAAAGGAATGTTAAGACCCTGAAGATTTTTGTGGCAGGAAAGTAACACAATCAGACCTGCATCTTAAGAAGATTATTTTGGCAACTCTATAATTATCCAGAGAGAGAGACTATTTGTAGGGAGACCTATTAGGAGGCTATTACCATAGTCCTGGTAAGAGAAGTCGAGATTCTGAATTAGGATGATTGCAATCCAAGTGGTAAGGAGGGGATAGATACAAGAGATGCTGAAGAGGCAGAATCAATGGGGCTTGGCAAAACTGATTAGATGTGGGCATAATGAGAGAGAAAAGAGTCACTGTGACCCCATGGTTTCCAGCCTAACTAACAATCTCCTAATCCTGAGGATGATGATGATAACTGAAATTGCTTTAGCATTTTAAAGTTCTCAAAGCACCTTATGAATATAATAACTGGCTATGGGAGCCTTTGACAAAACATTTCAATATCTCTGCCAAGAAAAACCAAAATGGGGTCATGAAGAGTTGTACACTATTACAACAACAAAACAACAAAAGAATCTAAATTGAATTTGGGTGGCTAGGTGGTACAGTGAATGGATGCCTGGCCTGGGGTCAAAAAGACCTGAATTCAAATGCAGACTCAGACACTTACTAGTTGTGTGACCCCAAACAAATCACATAACCCTGTTTAATTTTTCTACTATCTCTAGGTGCCAGAGAGTTGTGGTGTGTGTGTGTGTGAGCATGTGAGTGTGCACGTATGCATGCACGAGCACCCATGTGTATGATGAATTGGCCAGGGCACTTTTATATAATGACTAAGACCTCAGACCCATCTGCTTTATTAGAAAGACAATTAGAGGTGGCAAAGGAAGAGAAGAGGGAGAACCCTTGCAGTCTGTTCCTGTGGAAAAGAAAGGTTGGACCAAGTGATCTGCCTCTTGAAGCTTTGGACTCCAGTTTCTGCTTAGCAATCAGCCAGGAGCTAGGATGGACACCTGACAATATGTGTCAATACCTGACACAGTGAAATAAGGGTCAGTCAGTCCATAAGCTTTATTTTTAAACCCTTACTTCCCATCTTAGAAGAATCAATACTATGTTTTGGTTCTAATGCAGAAGAGTGGTATGGGCTAAGCAATGGGAATTGTGGCTTGCCCAGGGTCACACAGCTTGGAAGTGTCTGAGGCTAGATTTGAACCCAAGACCTCCCAGTTCTAGAACTGGCTTTCAAACTGCTGAGTTACCTAGTTGCTTCCAGACCATAACCATTTAATAGGTACTACTAGGTGTCAGGCACTATGCTAAGTGCTGGGGAAACAAAGAAGTTTGAGGATAGTTCCTGCTCTCAAGGAATTCATACTCTCATGTGGGTGATTAAAATGGATTATTGGTGGTGACAGAGAGCTCTTTCTATCCCTGTCCCCTAATCTTCTCCCCTGGCTCCCCCATTGTGTTTGTATAATCCACATTCTGTTCAATACAAGGTTTTGGGGTGCCAGGATACTTCTATTTACATATATACAGTAATGAAAAATGAAGAAGATGCAGCTAGAGGCACAGGTGCTTAACTGCTATCTAAATGCTAAGGGTATAGATTTAAAAAAAAGTTAAAGTAAAAACATTGGTGTGAGGATCACCAGAAAAAAAATATTATCCCAAGATAGAAGAGTCCACAAAAAAGGACACATAAAAGCAAAAGGAAGGTCAAGGTATTTAAGAAAACTATTTTATCCTTGTGAAGACTGAACAACAACAACAAATGGAAATTGAATTTGGGCAGGTGAGTGATGCAGTGGACAGATCCCTGGTGCTGACATGAGAGGGCATTGGTGGAGATGGTGCTGACAAGTCTTGATTACTTGACCTTCATTCATGGTTCCCTAGTCATTGTTCCATAAGATATTCATCTTTTCTAATATATTTATAAAGACACTCATTGAACTTGGAAGGACAGGATACCCATCAAAAGCACCAGCACAAAAAAGGATAAATTTGATGTTGCACCAAATTTTGCATTTTAGCAGTAACTCTTAGAAAAGGTAGAGACCAAGTATGTTTGGCTTATGGACTGTTGGCTTCCCTCACCATCCTGTAAGAGTATTGAGGACTGACACACAAGAGGGTGAGGAAGCTGAGAATGCAGATTCTTTTTTAAAAACAAATTTTATTTTTATTTTTACCAATTACATGTCATCTAATATCCATACAAGCTTTCCTAAGTTATATTATTGAACTTATCTCTCTCCCTCCCTTTCTTTTTCCCTCCTAGTGCTGGCAGGTTATTTGATCTGTATCACACATATATCATTACCCAAAACATTTCCATATTATTCATTTTTGTAAGTGAATAATATAAAACCAACACCTCAAACACAAACCCAAATAAACAAGTGAAAAGTCATATGCATTCATCTCATTCTGACTCCAACAATTCTTTCTCTGAAGGTGGTTGGCATTCATTGTCACAAATCCCTCATAATGGTCCTGGATCACTGTATTGCTGAGAATAGATAAGTCTATCTATCACACAGTTGCTCACTCCACAATGTTGCTGTTACTGTGTACAATGTTCTCCTGGGAGAATACAGAATCTAACTGGAGGGACTTTGGCTACTATAGAGGTGAGACTTCAGACCTCCTTACCAACAGCAGCCAGATGTGGGCTCCTCAGGATTTGTGCTGGTTTACCTTTTGCTTTGTTTTGTTCTATAAAAATATTTAGCCACTGTATAAGGGAACTGCCCTTTTGGATTCTTTGAATATGTGAGAAGGATGGGAGAATGTCAAGTGGGATTGGGATCCAAGCCAATATTATAAATGATGATTGATAGTAGAGAATTTGAATTCCTGAAATAGGGGGCAACTAGATGACTTAGTGGAGAGAGAGCAAAATCTAGAGATGGGAGGTCTTTAGGCTCAAATCTGGTCTCAGACACTTCGTGGCTGTGTGATCCTGGGCAAGTCACTTAACCCCTATTATCTAGCCCTTATCACTCTTCTACCTTGGAACCAATACACAGCATGGGTTCTAAAAAAGAAGGTAAGGATTAAAAACTTCCTTCCCCTGTTTTTGGCTTGCCCAGCCTTGTCATCACCATCACAGATCTGGGCACATCTTTCTGCCTGTGTTGGGGAGCAGAGATCATACTGTGTCACCTGGGGGAGGAGGGAGCAGTGTCCAAGTGAAGTGGAACATTCTAGAAAGGGAGAGTTAGAGCTGCTCTTTCCAAATAGGAAAAGGCCACAAAGGCAATCATGTTAACAGAGGGGAGCCAGAGTGGCTGTTCACCTTTCCATTCATTGGTGCTCAGAAGGGAGAGATGTCCCAGGAGGAGCTAATTGTAATCCTTGCTGGGTGTGATTTCCTGTGGCCTTTACAAAGCACTCCTAGGGGAGTCTGACATCAGTGGATTTTTCAGCAACTATTGGGCAAACTGGGCGTAGTTAGACTTTTCCTCCGCTTTACTGCCCTGAAGGATGGAAGAACCATTTTTCAGAGAAGGGGTGGATGACCTTGACATTTTCCCTCAGGTTTTTTTTTTCCTTTAACATAAGTCTGACTCCTTCTATTTCTGCTTTTTGGTCCTCCCTAGCAGGCCCCACCCTGTACAATTCTGTCCGATGGTAGCTTAACACCAGTCTGAAAGTCAACCCTTGATCAGGAGTTTGATTTTAATTTCAGGAGGTAGGCATAGGTACTTGGGCTGGAGCCTGTCACAGTGGCTGGATCCTTAATAATAAGGAGGAGAAATTTCAAGTCTCTTAAGTGTGGGCCACTTCCTTGTTGCCCTTTACTTGGTTGTGGGCTTGGGGTTGGGGATTGCCCTGGAAAAAGGTTTACTCGAATCTAGAGATGGGGGACAGCAGGAAAACCTGTCTCCTGATGAGTGTGTGGCAGCCAAGAAAACTCCAGCCAATGCCAGCTGACCTAAGAGGGGTTTGATGTCCAGAGCAAAAGAGGGAAAGGTCCAAGACCCCTCTGCCCTCTGCAGTCAGCCCATATACATGTCCAACTTGGGGGCTATTTAAAAAATAATAACTATGTCTAACATTTTGGTAAGCTATTGGATCCTATCTCTAAAGATGTCAGTTTCCTGAGATGGATCAATGTCAAGTGACTTGCCCAGGGCCACACAGCTAGTAAATAAGTGAGGTAGGATCAGAACTCAGGTTTTCCTAATAACAACCTCAATTCTCTGATTTCTAGGGGCATCTAGGTAGTACAATGGATAGAATGCTGAGCCTGGCGTTAGAAAGACAAGTTCAAATTCAGCTTCAGCAGTGTGATCTTGGATAAGTGCCCCAAGTTCCTCAGATTAAACAATGTGAATAATAATGGCATTTTCTGAAAGGGTTATTGTGAGGATGAAGTGAGATAATATCTGTAAAATGCAAAACACAGTTCCTGGCACAAAGCAGGGGCTTAATAAAGCTTCTTCCTTCTTTTTCTCTGTTTATGGTAATACCCAGGTGCCTCTGAAGAGCACTGGCAAAGATGGAGATTTTCTGGGGCAGAGGTTCTTTACCCTGGGTCCATGAACTTGTTAGAAATGATTTGCATTTCCATATAATTAATTTCCTTTCTACAATTATGTATTTTGTTGTATGCATTTAAAAACATTATTCTGGACATCTAGGTGGCTCAGTGCATAGAGAGCCAGTCCTAGAGAAAGGTGGTCCTGGGTTCATATACAGTTTCAGAAACTTCTTAGCTGTGTGACCCTGGGCAAGTCACTTAATCCCAATTGCCTAATCTTTACCACTCTTCTGCTTTGGAACCAATACTTAGTAAGAAAGAAGGTACGGCTTAAAAAAAATAAAAATATTGTTTTGAGGAGAGATTCATAGGTTGCCATGACACAGAAAAGATTAAGAATCCTTGGTCTGGGGAAGGTGACCAGGTCACTGGGTGAAGGCTTGAAACTATAATATGAGAAACAGTTGAGAGATATCTTGATAGAGGAGGGAAGGAATGATAGATTTGAAGCTGAGTTTCAATATTGATAGTGGAGTTTATTTGACAGTGTGACCTTGGGCAAGTCACTGTATAAAATCAACATATATTTATGAATCACCTGCTAAAGTGCCAGCCACTGTGCTGGGCACTGGGGATTCAAAGACAAAAATGAAAGAGCCCCCACTCTCCAAAAACTTAGTCTGTAAGAACAGATCCATATAAAGTACAGAAAAGGCAATTTTGGTATGCTGGACAGAATGGTACCTGGGAAAGGAAGAATCAGGAAGGACGTGTGTGGTACTTGAACTGAGCTTTGAAGAAAGCTAGGAATCCTAAGAGGCAGAAGGGAGGGGGGGAAATATTCCAGGCTTGTGGGGCTCCCTGTACAAAGGCTGGCATTTAGTGTGGGAGGAAGAGCAAGAAGGCAGGCTTGGCTAGGCTTCAGAGTGTATGAAGGATGGATGAGTTGGCTCAGAATAGACCCTTAATAAATACTTGATTGATTGGGTGATGGAAAAGAAGGGATAAGCCTGGAGGAGTGGGCTGGAGCCAGATGATGAAGGGAAGGGCAGGAGTTTTTAATTTGATACTAGAGACAATATGGAGCCACTGAATTTTCTTGAACAGAGAGACAATCCTTGAGAATCCTCCATCTTTGAGAAATTTATTGTTTTGGTTTAGTTGTTTCTTCAGTCCTATCTGACTCTTTATGATTCCATTTGGGGGTTTTCTTGAAAAGATGCTGGAGTAGTTTGCTGACTCCTTCACCAGCTCATTTGACAGATGAGGAAACAGAGACAAATAAGTTGAAGTGCCTTGCCCAGGGTTACACATCTAGTAAGTGTTTGAAGCAGAATTTGAAGTCAGATCTTTATGACTCCACGCCCAGCACTCTATGCACTGTACCAACTAGTTGAGAAATATCATCTGACCATTGTTCAAAGAATGAATTCAAGAGTCAAGAGGCTTGAGACAGGGAAACCAAGTTTAGACACTTAGGCATGGAAGTTAGGTGAGATTTGAACCCAGGGTCAGCCCTTCATTCAGTGTATCATGAATTAGAGAGAGAATCATAAGAGTCCAGAAGAGACATTGAAAGCCTGAACTAGGTTGGTGAATATATGATGGCAGAGAAGGGGAATATATGAAGGCAGAGAAGAGTGGATACAAAAGATGATGCAAAGGGGGCAATTTGGTAGCTAAGTGGATAGTCAGGGCCAGAGACAGGAGGCCCTGGGTTCATATTTGACCTCAGATGCACTTTCTAGCTGCATGACTGGGCAAGTCACTTCACCTCCATTGCCTAGCCCTTACCACCCTTCTGCCTTAGAATCAGAACACAATACTGATTTGGAGATGGAAAGTAAGGATTTTAAATAAAAGTATATTTATGGATTTGTTTGCATACAAATATATTTACCTACATTTAAGATGTCACAGACTATACATATACTTAATATATATGATATATACATATATTAAAGTAGATATAAAATATATAGTCTATACTTTAATGTACATATTATTACATAGTATATAATTTAATAACTACATGTATGTATATAAATGCTTTAGTATTCAGTATATATTTATAGTATATAATTTAGTATATGTAAACATATGCTAAATAGATATGTATGTACAGAATACTTTAGTACAGAGTATATATTTGTAGTATATAATTTAATACCTATAAATATATGCCAAATAGACATATATAAATACTTTAGTTTATAGTGTATAATTTAGTACATATAAATATATACTAAATAGATACATATATGTATATGCTTTAGTATATGATATATATTTATAGTATATAATTTAGTATATGTAAATATATGCTAAATAGATATGTATAGAAATACTTTAGTACAGAGTATATATTTGTAGTATATAATTTAATACCTATAAATATGTGCCAAATAGACATATATGTATATAAATACTTTAGTTTATAGTATATAATTTAGCATATATGAATATATACTAAATAAATACATACATGTATATAAATACTTTAGTACATGGTATATATTTATAGTGTATAATTTAGTATATAAAGTATATACTAAATATATAAATACTTTAGTTTATAGTATTAATTTAGTACATATATACTAAATAGATACATACATGTATATAAATACTTTAGTATATGATATATATTTATAGTGTATAACTTAGTATATGTAAACATATGCTAAATAGATATGTATGTATAGAATACTTTAGTACAGAGTACATATTTGTAGTATATAATTTAATACCTATAAATATGTGCCAAATAGACACATATAAATACTTTAGTTTATAGTGTATAATTTAGTACATATAAATACTTTAGTATATGATATATATTTATAGTATATAACTTAGTATATGTAAATATATGCTAAATAGATATGTATGTATGTATAGAAATACTTTAGTACAGAGTATATATTTGTAGCACATAATTTAACACATATATGTGCCAAGTAGACATATGTGTATATAAATACTTTAGTGTGTACTTATAATATATAATTTAACCTACAAAATATATATACTAAATACACATACACACATATAATCCCAGAGTTGGAAAGCCCATGAACTTTAAGCACAGAGGTATATACATGCATACATACACATCAATCTCTAATCGGCTACTTAAAGTTCACGGACCTCAGGCTTGGTCGCTAATCCTGAAGAGCCTTTCCGACTCAAATTCTAAGATTTTTGTCTCTATTAAGCAGGGACGGAGAAAGAATTGCGGGCGGATTTGCGCACGCCATTCTCCTAGTCGGGGCTTTTCTGGCTTGCGGTTTAATTAAGGCAATCACAATCATCCTCGCACTCGCACTGGAAGCTAATTAGCCCTCCTGCACTGCTGGAGGTTGCCTGGCTACTGTAGCTCTTTTGGAAACATTTCCCTAGGAGGCAAACCTGGGATCTGAGCCCTTATCTTGTGATGCGTTTGCATACGGCATCAGTGAGCCCCAGCTCCCCCGTCAGTGCGCAGCTCCTTTTCATCTCCCTCTGGCGAGGGGCGGTGGTTCCAACCCTAGCACAGGCTGGGGCTCCTCTTCCATTTTATGCCTCTGCATTCTGGTCCTCAGCAGGGTACCATGTTCCTGGTTAGTAGGGCTCATCCATTCAGATTGGAAGCGTTGTCGCTTAAGTACAGGGGTTCCATCCATTCTTCCCCCTTTTCTTTAGGTCTTCCACTCCCTCCCCACCTCGGGACTAGACCTAGGACTTCTTTGGCAAAGGGAACTTCCAGTAAAGCAACTATCAATGCAGAGTTAGTATCTGCACGGTGACTTACACCTTACAGAGTTGCCTCAAGTACTGAGAGGTTAAGTGACTGACTCAGAATCAGCCGATGTGTGTCAGAGACAGGATTTGAACCTGTGTCTTTCTGACTTCAAGCCAGCTCTCTATTATACCATAGACCATGCCCTGAAGTCTTTAGGTACAGATCATTGAATACATTCAGGGAAGCTGAGGGGAATGAGGAGGAGAGAAATTGGAGGCTGACCTAGAATCATAAATGCTAGAACTAGAAGCTATCTAAGCCAGTGCTGTCCAACTCAAACACAAAGAGGACCACTAAGCCAAATCCCTGTGGGCTGCATATTGACTTAGAACACAACACATTGCATTATCGCTGCTGTATTGTATTTTTATTTATTTTGTTAAGTATGTCCCAATTACTTTTATTTGTTTAATACTTACCTTCCCTCTTTGAATCAATACTATGTGTTGGTTCTAAGGCAGAAAAGTGGGAAGGGCTAGGCAATGGAAGTTAAGGGACTTGCCCAGGGTCACTCAGCTAGGGGTATCTGAGCTCAGATTTGAACCCAATTACATTTAAATCTAGGTCAGACTATATTCAGGGATATTGCTTGTGCAACACAGTGGGCTCTGTTCTCAGCCATTCCCCTCATTTTACAGTTGAAAAACCCAAGCCCCAGAGAGGGAAAGATACTTGCCCAATGTCATAGTTGGTGACAGCTGGGATTAGATTTTTTTATTCCTAGGAATTGGATCTTTTCGGGGTACCATGAAAGACCATACTGGCTTCACATTGGAGTCAGTCTCCTGATTATTGGGCTCAGAGTTCCTTCAGGAGTTTAACAGGCTCTAGATCTGGGGATTTGCCTTTATTGGGAATGAAGTACACTGGGTACATCTTCCAGGATGGATACCAGGTCTCTCTGCCATGAATAGTTATATATCTATGAACTCCAGTCTATTTCCATCTCAACATTGGCCATGTGTCTGGGCACATTCACTCAGACACTGTCACCTGCACTGAAGATTGGATATTGCTCAACAACACAACAAAACTCCAGGCCTAGCTTCATCAGTGGCCATTAAAAATCCCATCCACCATATCCTAGAAATGACTAAAATTTGTCATTTTATTGGGCATGGAGGTGGCTGAATTGGCCACCACTCCATGGTAGGTCCTGGTCCTGCCTGGTGCCTCCACACCTACAAGGATAATATTCTCTGGTTGCAAGAGCATAAGAGCCCAGGGGCTACATCCTGCCAAAAGGCTGCACTGATGAGCAGGTGGAAGAGGGAGCCATAATGGCTCCCAACAGAATTTCTAAGAGAATGGAGGTTCAATGAGGGCAAGGACCTTTTCATTTTGTGTCTTGGCATTTGTTGCATTGTAGTGGGGGAATCATCTATGGAAATGGATTAGACTAATGACCAATGAGTCCTCTTCCAAATCAGAGATTCTTTTTTAATGTGATTTTTATGTCCCTAGTTCTTAACTTAGCAACATGCCCATAGTAAGCACTTAATAGTATTTAATTAGATTGAATGACAGAGACTAGATGCAGTCATTTCATCTAGAGCCAATTCCCTTGACAAATCACCTAAAATTCATATATTTAAGGAGTTACATTTACTAAATTTGTTGCATTTCCTCTGTACTTGGAAAGATTTAGCCCCTGGGAAGCAGTTTTTGTACCATGTTGATGATTTAAAAATTTTACCTGAATTGGAAGAAGAGAGTATGCATTTAGAAAATTACATAGTATGTTCAATGGTCTCAGACTGCTTTCTGGCACAAACCTTTTTCTTCTTAACACCAATTTCCTTTTAGCAAAGCTGTATGGCTTTAAATTTTGGAACCCAGCAATCTCTGAAGAATCAACCTTTGCAGGAAAGCCAAAGGGTAATGGAAAGACTCAGGGTATTTGTAAGTGGGTCCCAGGATGCAAGCAATGGTGACTTGTGCACAAATAGCAGCATAAGGCGTGTGGCCTCATGGAAATCTCAGAAATTAGGAGACATCTGTAGGTTTGAACCATGTTTCTGATATTCACCTGGTGGTAAAAGACAAGATCCTCAGTTTCCCCATCTGTAAACTGGAGATAAAAACTGAAGTACTTGCCTCAAAAGGAGGCTTTATATACCTTAATTTACAACTGCAACTATATTATATTAATGAAGACAATCATAGCACTAGAACAAAAGCTGAAGGGAGGTCTGGATATTGACTTGGAAACAAGTACGATTTCTTATACTTGTTTCATGTATAATCATAGACAATTGTTGCTCTTTTGTTCTTGTTTGGGTATTTCATTATTTGTATTGGTTGATGGATGTTAATAATGTATAGAGTATCCCAAAAGTCTTGGGGCAGTTTTAAGCTTATGTTACTTGGATTTGTGGCAGTTTGGTGGTATAGTGGATAGAATGTCAATCCTGGAGTTAGGAAGACTCATTTCATGAGTTCAAATATGACCTCAGACACTCACTAGTTGTGTGACCTTGGGCAAGTCACTTGATCGTGTTTGCTCAGTTTCTTTATCTGTGATACAAACTGGAGAGTGAAATTGTTTTAGTATCTTTGCCAAGAAAACTTCAAATGAGGTCAGGAAGGGTCAGGTATGGCTGAAAACCTGAAAATGACTGAACAAAAACAACAAATTGATTGGTTCAATAGCATTGTCTCAGAATTGTTTGGTCTTGGAATTGTTTACACTTAGTTCACACATGTGAGTGATTCCATGATTCATTTTTTTTTAAACCCTTACCTCCCTTGGCTCCAAGGCAGAACAGTGGTAAGGGCTAGGCAATGGGGGTTAAGTGACTTGCCCAGGGTCACACGGCTGGGAAGTGTCTGAGGCCAGATTTTAACCTAGGACCTCCTGTCTCTAGGCCTGACTCTCAATCCACTGAACTACCCAGCTGTCACCTCCATGATTCATTTAAGCGATGTTGGTATCTACTCAAGGTATTGAGGCATGGAAGTCTTCTTAGTTACATTAATTGGGACTTACTTGTTTCTTTCACTGGCCGGTGAGTAGGACCATATAGGACCATAGGGGAGAAGAATGATATTCTCTATCTAGGAGTAATGGCAAGAGTTGATTTCATGAATTCAGAACTGCCTCCCAGCTAGTGACCATAGACTGTGCCTGCTGAGTAGATTAGAGAAGTGGGACAAAGAGTTTAAAAATAATTATTCAGCTGCAAACATTTTATTACTGTCTGTAGGCACCTTTCCTTCTCTTCTTATTCCTCTATTCCCAGGTGCTTGTTTCTCCACTATTCTCAAGTTTCCTTTAAGAGCTTCTCCTTACTAACATAGCTAGAAGTTTCCAAAGGGACATGATAGATTATCTCTCCACCTTCCCTTTAGTATTGATGCCATTGCCATTTTCTGGTCTTCCCATTCTTGGGTCAGGAGGCTCAACATATGTAATACCTAGTTAGGTCATGATCATAGGAGAAAAACACTGGGCCAGAAAGCAGTTGATTTGATTTTTTAGGGGTTAATGACTGAATTTCTTCTTCCCTCCTTCCCTTCCTTCCTTCCTTCCTTCCTTCCTTCCTTCCTTCCTTCCTTCCTTCCTTCCTTCCTTCCTTCCTTCCTTCCTTCCTTCCTTCCTTCCTTCCTTCCTTCCTTCCTTCCTTCCTTCCTTCCTTCCTTCCTTCCTCCCCACCCTTCTTTCCTCCTCCAAGACCATACAAGGATCTGGCTGGGGGAGGGAGATGGAAGCCTCACTGACTATACACTTCTGCTTCTATGATAAACTAAAACCTTGAGCTCATTAGTGAGGCTGGATGTCAGACATACATGTATTTGTTGACTGGTTATTAGGGAAGTCAATTAGTAGGAAGGTAGTGAGCTCCTTTCTTCTAGCTACACGTATTCTACTAGTAGAAACTTGTTTTCACCAAGTGGAAAACTTGACAAGATTTCAGATATTTGTTTAATACAAGGATAAGGACTGAACCTGTAATTTCATCAGGATTGGGAAGCTCTTTTGCAGGTCAGTACCCTATTTGCAATTTGCAGTCTTAGTTGCTTATAGCAATGAGAAGTTAAATGACTTGCTCTGGGTCACACAACCAATACATGGCAGAGGCAGGACCTGAATCGACCTGTTGGCAAGCCCATTTCTCCATCTACTACACTCCGATGCCTCTTGTTTTCCTCAAACCTCATTAAAATAGGAGCCTTTATCTGCAGCAGAGCTGGGACATGGTAAACATAACCTGAATTCAAGGTGTGAAAATCATAGGCTAGGTTTTGTTGCTTGTTGGTGCCTTGGCACTTCCATAGTAACACGTGGAACCATACTGATCATAAAATAAATCTCTCTACGATACTGAAAATCAGTTATTCTGTCACGAAAACCTTCATAAAAGAGCCACATTAAGAAAAGTCTCTCTTGTCATTACTGTGTGTGCCATAGGTGGATACCTACCCAGCCTATCTTTGTCCCAGTTCAGATCTCATGTGAACAGAGTAAATACTCTATCTTGTGTGTTTATTTTTGAATAAAGAAAATATTCAGTGCACACTGTGCTCGCAGAAGATGACAAACAAGCAGGGCCAGGGATACTGAGAAAGTGGATGTTTTTTTCAGCTTCCATGTGTGAGAGGAATTTTAAATATCAAAGAGTAGATATGGGGCATGGATTCTGACCGAGAGACCTTCCTGAGTTAAATCCGAGTTGTTCCCACTATGCCATACTGTCTCTTAGTTAAGTTAATTAAGGCTGGTTCCTTTCACAGCTGTACAAATAGGTCACTGTGTGTAATGACTGCCCGAAGGATCGCATTGCCATTAAATAGTGGGGCCGATAAGTGGCCAGAGAATATTACATGGGATTCAGATGACATATTCATATTAATGTGACATAGAATTAATGGAGATGATTACAGAGAATTTTTCATTTAATAGAATTCGTTATAGCCACATCAGCCAAGAGTGTTATCATGGGCCTTTGGCCAGGACAGGAAAATAGGCTCATTAGGTAGCACTGGGCATCCTAATGGCACTCATTAGGATGGAATTCTACCTTGATTACCAGCTCCAGGTGGTTAATTGATCAATGTGCTGGGAGCCAACTATAGGGCAGAAGCCATCCCAGCTGCAAACTGGTATCCCTCTTTGGGAATAGCAGAGCCCATGTTGATTTGTAAAATGATTTAGGACCTTTTGGAAACAAATATAGAAATGAATGGCCCAAAAGTAAAGCAAATACTAGGTGGTCCCTGATGTGAGCTAAGCGGCATGTATAAACCTTTCCATAGAGTGGAAAAATGCTCTGGTCTTAGAAGCAAAGAACTGGGTTAGAGTCCCATTTGTGGCACCTTCTTAAGCTTCCTCTTACTTCTGTAGCATTCTTGCAGTATCTGTCTCACTGACTTGCTACGAACATCAAATATGTAACAGGTTTTAGGGATGATACTCTTCCATTAGATGGAGCCTAGTTGATATGATTATTCTTCTAATTATGGCTAGTTCATTTCCTTATTAATTTTATACCAGAATTCTAAGGCAGAAAAAAGACGTGTTCTGATATTTTCCACATAAGTTAATAGAAATGTATAATTTTTTATTAATTAGTTCAGAATACCAACTCCAGATTATTATATAAATGTCAGAAATCTCTTTTCCATAAGCTTTCATTTCTCCTAGATTCAATATTAAATACATTCTTATAGGCTTAGATAAACATCAATATTTATTAGCTATTCAATTTATTAGCATCATGACAAATAATACAAAGATATGTTTTTAAATGTCAACAATGTGTTGGTTATGATGAATATCACAGTCAAATTCAGTGCTAACCATCAAATCAACTGATGAATTCTCAAGTCTAGAAACACAGTCCTACCATTCATTTCTCTCAGGATGGCAGTAAAAGTCTCTCGAGAATTATCTTTAGGAATTCATAGTCCAAGATTTCAACTTAGTTGTCAGCAAATGACTTTTCAGTCTTAAAGATGATGACTAATTCCTTTCGTCTTTCATTCTCTCAGAAAAGACTTTCTCTTTGTCCTTACTCCTTATGCCATCATAGCCTCTTTGCAGACAGGAAAATTAAAAGATTCTAGATGAAAGTTAGACTTTTAATTTTCCCAAGATTCTTTTCCCTTTGAATGCTGTAACAGCCTTTATAGATTTTCTGTGGGAGAAACTCGGGTTATATATATCAAGAACTTTTAAGGTTGTAAAATTCTCTCTATATGTAAAGAGTGAAAATGTTGATGATGACAATGTAACTATGGTGGCAGAGACTCTCCTGAAATGGGTACTGAGGTACAATTTCAGGAATTCCTCTCAGAAAATCTTTCTATTTCATGTTCTCCTATCTCCCTTGGAAAAGCCCTGGGACCCTTAGGAGCTGGATCATTTTGATTCCCAAAATGGTTTTGAGCTCCCTTGAAAGCAATTCAGGGTAATAAAGAAATGAAACTTAGAGGAAGCTGTGTTTGTACAACAAAACACCCTATACGATTACTAAACACATAGGCAATCAAGAAAATTCTCCTCCTTTCTCACAGGGAAATGAATGGGACCTGAGCAGTCATTCACACTTACAACTCTACCATGAGAGCTATGATGTCTTTAGAAAGTTGATTGCTCCCATGTCAGAGCACAGTCAACATGACTCACAGTACTGTGAAGGATAATATTTGGATTGGCCACTCAATGCAATGACACTTTGTTCTGTTTCCCCCCCCCCCACCCCCCCCCCCCCCCCCCCCGCTCACCAGGTATGACTTTTTCTCTAGTCTTTTTTTCCCTTCAATCTTTTCTCAACTCTTTAGAACACCATCATTTCATTGCTGGGGCTCTCTCTCTATATATATATCTATCTCTATCTGCTATAGATTTCTATGTTTCTGGGACTATGTGGATGAGTGCCTTTAGCAAAAGACTTTCCTTAGGTCTATAAGTGTTTCAATGTTTCTGTCCATTACCAACTCCTTTCCTTTGATTACGGAGGGTAAATATGAATGGAATGTGATCCCAGTATAGTTAAGCCTTTCTCCAGAATTGTGGGCAGTATAACGTCTCTGTCTTAGGCTAGATCTCATCTCTCTCCCAGTTGTCATCAAGCTTTCAGGGTGCTGCTCTCCCTCTCTGACTTAAGTGCTCCCTTTTGTAAGGAAGCTGTGCCCTTCTTGCTCATGCCTGCCAGGAGACCCCTTTATAAATGAGAAGGATATTCTCCAGCTCCTTTTGTGTGTTTTCCTACAATTCTTTGTTTTTCAAAGGCATTTCCCAAAGTCCTGAAAGCCTCAATGTCTCACAAACTCCTTCTAATGTGTTCATTGTTTCCTTTTTTTCCTAGCTCAAGGTAGAGGACACTTGATGTTCACGCTAAGATCTTCAACGGTTTTCTGAACGTGGCTACCTGTCTCATGGTTTGTATGTGTAGTTCTCTGCACTATTTGTTTTCTTGGGGGCAAATTATTGATGTGCCAGAATTGATGATGTCAATAAGGACTGTGTTGTTGTAAGTATATAAAATGGGGCTGTTGTGAGAGTATGAGACATCACTTTGTTTATACATTTCCAGATAAATGTTAAAAATAGATTTGGTTATATGATGCCCTTGATTAAATTCCCATTTTCTTTTAAATAGGTCACTACTAGACCTTTGAAATAGGTAACTAAATATATTCTCCTATTTTGTTCAACATGATAATCATGAATTGAGAACCAAGAAAGAACTTCATGGTCTTCTATATTAGTTGAATCACCTCATTTTGTAGAGGAGGAAACTAAGATTCAAAGAGGTGTTATAGGTGAATAATAGCTGGTGTACTGATAACCAAACTATTATTAATTAGCTATTATAATTAAACAAAAGATGTATGAACCAAGCTGTTCTAGTAATTATAGCTGTCAGTTGTAAAACTATTTACTGGTGGTAGATGGATGTCAGGAAGCAGTTTGATCCAACTCTAATTTATTTGTTTCTATGAGGAGAGTTAGGGAATGGAGACAGGATTTAGGAATAGGATAGGCCAGGAATTTCTTAATCCTAACACTAAGATTTTTCTAAATAAAACAATCCCCCCACAAACTGTTCCTTGTGGAGCTTCTTCTTATCAGAGCAGATCTGACTTAACTTACTCTAAACTATCTTAAAATATTCTCTATCTAACTAAAATCTGTTCTAATTTATATGATGTTCTTTATCCTCCTTAAATTAATATATATAAGCTTAAATTATCAGATGTATCTGTCAGATTCTCTTTACAAAGAATATGACACAGCTGCCTTCTCTCCTAAGTCAGAGCACCTGTCACTGGAGAAAACTTCCAGCTTCTAGGGAATACAGAAAGTCCAATAGCTGGATCTGTTCTCAAAAAAACAGCCCTCTTAGTAATCAATTTCTTCTTGGTTCTCTATCTTCAAGCAACCCCAAAACTCAACTGTCAGTTTCTTCTCAGGTAAAGGAAACTTGCCTAGCACATCCTCTCAGCTCCAAACCAAAGTAAAAATGGCTTTTTAGCTCCACCTCAGGTTCTGAGGTGAAAAACTTCCAGTAAACACACTCTTCTCAGTTTCAGTATGTATCACAACTCTCAAATAAACAATATCTAAAGTCACTAAAGTCTTCTTCTCTCAGAGGAAAGACCCAGCCACCTGCTCTCGAGGGGAAGTCCAAGAGACATGCCCAGAAACTCCCAACTGTCTCTCTTTTATCCTACATCTCTTAAAGTGACTTCTGCAAGTTCTGTGATCTTCTCCCTTAAAGGGGACAACTAGATAAATCCTAATCATAACAGAGGTTAGGTGAGTTGTCCAAGGTTACATAGATATAAAATGGCTGAGCTGGCTCTCAAACCCAGGTCCTCCAATTCCAAATCCATCATTCTTTTTGTTAGTGGTTCAGATGAAGGAATATAGCATTCTAATCATTTTGGTTTTTGTCACATGAATCTTAGAGTGTATAGCTAACACACTGGATGTCAGAATTATAGCCAGAAAGATCTCTTTTATCCCATCTGAGCCAGGTCAATATGTATGAGTGATTAGGTACACACCTCCAGTTGGGGGCTGGCTAATCCCTGTCTGGAGCAGAGCAGATGGAATTCAAATTCAAAGGGGAACACAATTAAATGTAAAGCTAAGACAGCTTGGAGACAGAGTGCTTACAGAGTACTGAGATCCTTGGGGGTTGAGATGAATGGGAAAACATTGTAGAGATTCAAGACTTGGAAGTTCCTATCAGATCAGGGAACTAATTATTTGGTTCATCCTGTTTTTCATCTCCCTTCCCCCAAGGTCCATGTATATGAATGGACTGCCATCTACTTTTGGTAACCACCTGTCACCCAAATCTCATCTGTGGTTCTAAGAAGCTAGAGCATATTCAGTGGCCATACCCCAGTAAAACTGCTTGGCAGATAGGCTATGCCAGGTTGAGAGGAACTGAGTCTGTTAGTGATGGAGAGAGATGTCTACCCCTAGCATATGACGACTTCCTCTAGCAGAATGATGGATAAAAACAAGTTGTTCCAAAGGTCATGAAGGTAGTAGAAGCAAGTGTGTGGAGAGTGCCTAGAGCCTGGTCAGTCATCAAAGATTCTAAGGTCATTCACTTGGCCTTTGCCAATCATCCTGAATTTGTTTTGCCATTGGTGCCATTTGATGACTCTGGAAGAGAAAGTGAGGCTGATGACTTTGTGCAATTCTGCTTTACTTAAATCCAAATCATGAACAAGTCAAGACATCATTGAAAGATGAGCAGTAATAGGAATGGTAATAGTGGAGTCTGCTGTATCCCTTCTTAACTCAACTTTACTTGATAAATATATGACATATATGGCACCATCTTTAATCCTTAGAATCCAGACCTCAAGGTCTTCGGTTAGTGGGATTCTGCTTAAGAAAGGCTTCCTCCAGTTCTGGAGTATATATGTTAAGTTGCTGACACCGATATTTTCTTACTGTATTTCATAACTATATCTAGTTTATATTTAGTCATTTCATAACTATATTTCATTTGCCAATCCTCTAACCATTGGAGGAAATATCATCATCTTCTTGAACCAAGAATATTCTGAACTATTTTCTTAATGCTTATCTTAGTAGTATTATTGATCCAGGACTTGGAGAGTATAAGGTCAAGGTGGAGATGAACCCTCATCACAAAGACCAATCGAATGTGTAAGCTTTATGGAATGAGGAGGATAATTCTGGCCAGGAAGTAGGTCATAGATGTGAATAGCTGAGTAATGAGGACTTACTATTGGAGATAGTTCATGGCACAGTGGATAGACTTGAACTGGAGTCAGGAAATCCTGAATTCAAAATTCAGCCTCAGACACTTAATAGCTGTGTAACTCTGGGCTTACCTAGCCAGGGTTGTTGTGAGGAACAAATGATATATCTGTAAAAAGTACTTAGTGTAATGCCTAGCACAAAGTAGATGGTACATAAAATGCTTATTTGTGCTTCTTCTCTCCCTCTTTTCATTGCTTTCTAAAAAAGTCTATTGGGAACATAGCCAAACATGGTATCTATCCAGTGTTCTAGGTCTCTCTCAATGTCTGTAATGATGGTCAACCTTTGTATACAACAATTTGACCTTTTAAAAAAATACTCTTACCTTCTGTCTAAAAATTGTCTAAAAAAACTTAGAATTTATGGTAAGGGCTAGGTAATTGGGGTTAAGGGACTTGCCCAAGGTAATACAGCTAAAAAATATCTGAGACCAGATTTGGCCAAGGTCCTATCTCCAGGTCTGGGTCTCTTACATACTGAGCCATCTAAGTTTCCCTGTCTTTGATTTCTTACAAGGTGTTATATAAGTTAGTCTTAACAGCCTCTAATTCCCCAGGGAATCACTGACTTTGACACTAAAGGATATAGGAAAAATGTAAGAAAAACATAGCACTGCGGTGGCAGCAGCCATAGTTCAGATGGAAGGAACAATAACATTCCACAGTTGGCAGTAGTAATGGTCTGACCATCCTGATGATAGGCTATATTCTTAGAGATCCAGAGTTCCAGGGTTCAGTTTATGCCTTCTGTTGGTTATATCACTGGTTGTGACAAGTCATAGAAAGGAATTCTTTGACTGAAGGCTTATGAATACAACATTTTAGAACTGTGAAAAATAGGTAGGGTCCCTAAGCAGAATAGAGGTGAGAGGGAAGGATTTGGAGTCAGAAAATTTCTTTTAGTAATAGAAGGGCAACTTGGTCCCAAAGGGAAAGTAAGCACATGAAGGGAAGGGAGTTATGTTGGCCTCTTCTCTTCAAAATATGAAAAGGAGGGAGTGGAAGGGAGGCTAGCCTTGGAATCAGAAAAGACCTGGGTTTGCATCTCTCCTGGCACTTACTAGTGATGTATCTCTGGGATAAATCATTGAACTTCTCTGAGACTTAGCTTCCAAATCTGAAAAATAGAAATCTCAGGATCATATATTTAGAACTAGAAGGGACATTGAGACCACTAAATCCAGACCTCTCATTTGACAAACGGGGAAGCTGAGAAACAGACAGATTACTGACCTTTCTAGGTGTATGACCTTGGAGTCCAAAATGATCTTAAAAGGATAATACTTGTAAAGTTTACTTAAGTCTTTTCAGCCACAGAAACTGCAATGGAAATAAATGTTCAGAGTCATTTTCAAAACAAAGCAAAAATCTATTCTTCTGATGACATGCATGATTAAAAGGTCTATGCTCCACATTCCCAATGCCTAGGAAAAAAAGCTCAAGTCAATTTAGTTTGCAGATGGTCAAAAGGATTTTTGTATTCCAGCAGGGGTCCCCAAACTTTTCACACAGGGGGCCAGTTCACTGTCCCTCAGATTGTTGGAGGGCTGGACTATAAAAAACAAACTATGAACAAATCCCTATGCACACTGCACATATCTTATTTTTAAAGTAAAAATCAAAACAAAATGGGAACAAATACAATATATAAAATAAAGAACAAGTAAATTTAAATGAACAAACTGACAACATAATGGCTCCTATAATAGGGCCATTGTACACTGTCTTATATTAATTTGACCCCCCCAAAACAGGGGTTGTCTTATAAAACACCCAGTGGCAGTGGTGGGTTTCTTACAATAGAGGCCCATCACTGATGTCACAGGACAGATCACCGCTATCTGATGCCTGTATATAGTATTGGAGGTGGTGCTGGGCCTGTGACACTGTTTATCGCTGTCTGGGATAGCAGAGGCTGCAGCGCTGGCTGTGATGGGCCTGTCACACCTTGCACAGATCCATCACCGCTACCACTATACCGGGCAGCAGTATACACAGTGTGGAATCCCCTCCCCCACATCGCTGCTCACCATGCTGACGTCTTTCATTGTGCAACCACATAATCCTTTGCACGGCACCTTGTGCTTGTTCAGTTACTCTCAGATGTAAAAAATAGACTCGAATACAGGACTACAATCTCCATGAGCCTTTGCTCCACTTCCCCAAAATGCCTTGTAATCTCACCTGGGCCAAGATTGAGAAGGTATTTAAGCTGATTCAAAGGCTTTTGAGGGGTCGCTTTTTTGGACTTCCATTTTGGAGCAGACGTGGCTTTTTTTCATAATGTAGGTGAGGTTGTGTTTAGGCCACTCTATGGCCTGGACACGTGTTTCTTATCCTGTATTTTCTTTAATCCTTAATCTTCAATAAACCTCTAAAAAAATATAATACTCCTTGCAGAGAGAAACTAATTTTTACCTGCTTCAAATGCCTCAGTCTCCCCATATTCCCTAAAATTTAATCTTTACACAGAACAAGGAGCCACACAAAGGATTATGTCACCGGAAGTAGTACTGTAAGTGAGCGATGCTGTGCTTTGTGGATGCAGCCTGTGCTCCTCTCACTGACCACCAATGAAAAAAGTGCTCCTTCTGGAAGTGTGGTAGGAGTTGGATAAATGACCTTGGACAGTTCATTTAGTTTTCATCAGCCCCAGGTTCCTAATCTGTAATATGGGGATAATAACAGCAACTACCTCCCAAGCTTGTTATTAGGCTCACATGAGATGACATATGTTTTTTAAAAATATAACTCATTTTATTTAAAAAATATATTTTCCATGGTTATATGATTCATATTCTCTCCTTCCTTCCCCCCTCTCCCATAGCTGACAAGCAATTCCACTGGGTTATACAAGTATTATTTGATTACATATGTAAAGTACTTTGCAAATCTTAACTCATCATATAAATGCTAGCTATTATTATTGGCACCCATTTCACCAAAGCTAATACATATCTGCAATGACATTTGAACTCCTTTTCCTTGATTTCAAATCCAATGTCCTATTCACTTTTGCCACACTGCCTTTTTCTGTGTCACCTATCTCCCTGAATTGTTGAAAGATTCCAGTGAGATAATCCATGTAAAGTGCTTTGCAAACTGTAAAACCCTATTTAAATGTCAGTTCTAATTATTCTGTGATTGAATCTAGCCAATAAAGAACTGGTAACTGAGATAGAAATGATAGTAACTTTGAGAGGAAGTGATTTCCCTGAGGAATTGGGCTCTGCAACCTATGTCGCTAATCTGGGGGAGTGGATTTCAAAGAAATCAGAGGGAGGTGAGAGAGAATCTTCGGTCCAAAAATCCTACAAGGGAAGTCAGAGTCTCAGAGATGAAGGAGACTTCAATGGCCATGATCTCAAGAACTAAATTCTATTGACAAAAACAAATGATTCTAATCAAGAAGAAAAGAGGAAGCTGTCTAAAGAGACTAATGTGGATGCTCAGTAAACTCATCGATTTGGAAAACCCCTCCACTATGTATAGAAAATGGAAGCAGGTAGTGAAGGATACATATAGGAGCATGGTAGTGTTCAGAAGGAAGCATCAGGAGTACCAAGGCATAGAAAGAGTGATGGTGATGAATGCTAACAACTCAAAAGGCCACTGTAGCTATGTTGGGGGTGGGGGGATAGGAGAATCAGAATTGGGTTGAGCCTATTGCTTATAGTGGATAGGATGATAACAAGTGATGTAGAAAAGGAAAATTACCTGATTCCTATTAAATTAGAGAAACTGACCAATGAAGCCTAATCCTTAGAGCATGTACAGTAACTCCTGTTGTCAAAAATAAAAGGGTGAATCTACTTCCATAAATGGGTGAGGAAAGGGCTGGTGCCTTTTTCCTCTCCCATTCATAACCTCACAGATATTCTTATAGCTTACTGAGTGGTGATTAAAAAAAGTCTTTTAATTGGTTGCTCAGCTAGAATTGAGTGAGAATCCAAAAGATTTGAGCTAATAAAAGAACTACATATCCCTGATGGCTTTTGAAGTTGTAGCAAAAAATGTTTTTAGCTTCTGGGAAAGGGAGTTCTCTATGTTACCAGGCACCATGTGGTTGTGAACACATGAAGATACTGTTGTTCTTCTGTCTCTGTAGTGTTTCTCCTCTCCTGATCTATTGGTAAATAAGTTATTGGAGATGAAACAGACCAGGTATCAATTTGTGAGTTTTGAAATGTAAGAGCTGATGGCAGTCTGTCAATAGGCGTAGAAGTCAAACCCAATGAACCCTGAGGAGTGACCTGCTTGATACAACCCACAAGCAGATTGGTCCATCTAGTTGAGATCCTGTTATTTAAATGGAGCCAGCCCAGCCAAGCAGTTGAGAGACTTACCTAATTTCTCACCATGCAGCAGCCATCATGAGGAGCACCCAGAGAGAGAGAAAGGACATTAAAATAGGTCCTGCTGTTCTGGAATTATGAGACAGTTTATATGATAGAAATCTGAGGGTTTTAATTCTATTTTGATTCAAATAAATATTTTTTAAGTGTCTGCTATGTGCCAGGCACTGTGCTGAGTGCTAGGGATTCAAATTTGAGAAAGGACAGTTGCTGGACCTTCTTCATGGAAATTAAAATCTAATGGGAGAAGAAAACACAAAAAGAAGTTGAAAAGGATGGGGGACAAGGGTGTCCCTGGCATGATAGCATCATGTTTTATGCCTCAAACCTAACAGCTATGGATGGAAAGTGAAAAGTTAGTTACAATAATTACATTAATGGAATTAATTAATTAATTAATGGAAACCTCAGACAAAATCTAAAGTAATATTAGACTGAAAAAAGAGACAAAGAATCCAGAAGAAGGGAGATGATGCTAGGTGATGCAATGGAAAGAGTATTAAATTTGGAGTCAGGAAGACTTGTGTTTGAATCTTTCCTGAGCCACTTGCTAGCTGTGTGACCCAGGGCAAGTCAATTGGCTTCTCTATGTTTCAGTTTCTTCTATAAAGTAAGGATAATAATAGCTCCTACTTTCCTGGATTGTTTTGAAGATCATGTGAGATAATATTTACAAAATACTTTGCAAACCGTATCATATAAATGCTATCCATTGTGAGATAATAGTCTCTTTGTGTTCTGTCCTGATAAAACAAATCTACAGGATTGGGTTTAGCTCTTGGTGCCAAATTTCAGAAGAGACAATGACACCTCTGAGGGAGGGCAATCAGGATGTCGAGGGGACTGAAGACCATGTCCTATGAGAATCCACGGAAAGTATCAGAGAAATTTAACCTGGGGGAATAGAAGACTTAGGAGGGTCCTTCCAGCTCTCCAGTTGTATACTGTATACTCAAACAAAAAGTGAATTAAACTCATGTTGCTTGTTTCTAGAGGGCTGTTCAGGAGTGATGAGTAGAAGATATAGGGAGGCAACATGATAGGATTGTAGATTTAGAGCAAGAAAGAGTCTTGGAGACTACTGAGTCCAACTTCCTCATTGTATAAATAAAAAAAACTGAGGTCCAATGATCTGCCTAAAGTCACCCAGCTAATATGTAACTGAAGTAGGATTTGAACCCAGGTCTTCCTGACTTCAAGTCCAACACTTTGTCCACTATACCTACTTAGTCTTGATATAAGGAGAAATTCCTAAGAATTAGAATTGCCAACAAATGGAATAGTTTACTTGAGAGTTAGCCTTTCACTGGAAGAGTTCAAACAAATGATAGATAAAGTTGATGGTGGTGTTGGTGGGTTGTGTGTGTGCATATGTACATGTATGTGTGTTTGTGTAGAAGTGTGAAGTGAAGATTCTAGATCTGATTTCATGATCTTAGCTATTGAGGTTATGGTCTGTAGAATGTCCTGTTAGGGTCACTGATCCATCAGATATCCAAAAATGGATCTTTGAATATCATTTTCTAGGAACATAGCTGATGGGGAAGCACAATACTAACTTTAATAGTTCAGTATATATGATATAGATACTAAGTTCAGATTGCAACTCATTCATACCTTTTCATTCAATTCAGTTCAACTAAAGCATTTGCTGATTGCCTAGTGTACTAGGCATTGGAGATACAAAGACAAAAGTGAAAAACAGTCCCTGACCTCAAGGAAATTCCACTTTATGGGGTACCTAGCATGGTGTAATATATAGGGGTGGGGAAGATCTGCCTGCATTTATATCCAGTCTCTGATATTAGCTGTGTGGCCATGGGCAAATCACTCAACCCTACCTGTTAAATAGAATAAATGGTTGCTATGTGCCAGGTACTCTGCTAAACAATGGAAATGGAGGTGATAATATTTCTAGTTTGTCACTGAATTATCATGGGACTCAAATAAAATAATATATGTAAGGAAATTTTCAAACTTCCAAGTGCCATATTAGTTATTATGGTTGTAGCTGGCTCAATACTTGTTCATACCCTCTCATTAATCATCCATAGAAGATCTATCTGCTATTCTGGAGATTATCCTGTATGTCTTTTAATATTTCATCTATTCATTCATTCATAACATTTTTTGTTGATTTATTATTCTCCTTCCAAATTCATCTACAAATGCTCTTAGCATGATGAGACTTGTTTGGTAAAAAGGATCATAGATTTATTGCTGGAAGGAGTCTTCAAGGTCATCTAGATCAGTTTTCTCACTTTATGGATGAGGAAATTGAGGACTGGAGGGATGAAGTGACTTACCCAAATTTACAAAGATATCCAGTAGCAGGGCAGGAATTAAATTGAGTTTTTTAAATCAATCCAATATTCTTTCCACTCTGCTATACTTTCATTATGCTTTCTACAAATTAAAATTTCTTTTTCACTATTTTTCTTCTTTTGTAAGATTGTTCTAGCCTTAATCTTCTGCCATTCTTTGCAATGTTATACAAATGAGTTTATATACTTGTTCTGACCTATCTGCTTGACATGGAGATCAAGCTTTCACCAAATGAGGTGATCTAAGGTGAATTAATTGGTCTGGGCTCTTTTGGATTCTTCGTTGTAGTGACTGCTTTATATATTAGTTAAATTCTGTAAAAAATGATGATCATCAGAATTATTGTCTTTGTGTTTATCTGTTTTTACATTTTTTCCCAATGGCAGTAGCTTGTTCAAATAGGTCAGTTTGAAGCTATTTTAATTGAATACAACATCTTCTTTATCCTTTCTTCTTGTATGATGTTGATTTTAACTTTTGCTTTGATTCATTCATGGTCTGACTACACCCAGATATCTAAAGTGACTTCTACATCAATAACCACTCATTTTCTGTCAAATAATAATTAGTTTTGTTTTTGTGTGATAATGTCCATAATTTCCGAGTCTTATGTTGAATCAAGAATTGATGCCCTGTAGGCCTGTGGCTTCCGGGTAGCCCTCAATTTGAATTGGACCAGTTCTTTAAGTCATCAAAAACACTCTTCATCTCTAATAGGCAGTGGAATACTTTAGAAATGCTATGAATCAGTAAGAGATCATTCATGGCAGGAAAATTAGGGTTCTCTGGCATCAGTACTGCCCAAAGCCAAAGAAGCAATGTTGGTCTTTTACAGAGGTGAATTTAATCCTTTAATATGACCTTTAATTTATGTGGATTAGTATACCCTTCTGATCTTTATGTATCTCAGGAATATGATCTCCCTTCACAAAAGAACATTAAGAAATTGGTGGAAAACTGATGCTGGTGTTGTGTTGGTAGATAGCTTGGACCCGTTTGGCATGCTGAGCAGGGTCCTAATATTCAGGAGCAATTGATAAAACCATGAAGATGAACATTTTTGCCCTTCTTGGGAGGTCTGAATGAATGATTCTCTAAAGAATTGAAGAAGGCCAGCACAAAGAACAAAGAAACTGGCATAAACCAGTTTCTAGATAGGGCATGACAGATTCATAGGAGCATGGATTTAGAGCTGGGGGAAACCTTGGGAAAAAAGTGTGTCCAACCACCTCATTTCACAGTTGAGAAAGCCAAGATGTCAAGTGACTTGCCTAGGATCAAATAGCTATTATGTGTCTGAGATAGGATTTGAATCTAAGTCTTCCTATATGGCATGGTTGACAGAATGATGGGCTTGGAGTCATTCAGGAAAACTTGAGTTCATATCTCTTTCTCATTTACTTGCTGTGTTACTCGTTTAACCATTGTTTACCTTTTTTTCCTCACCTGTAAAATAGGAATAATAACTGCACCTTAGTTGCTGTTAGGATCAACTGAGATAATAATTGTAAAACACTTAGCACAGTTCCTTGCACATATTAAGCACTAAATGTTAGTTATTATTACTATTATTATCATTCCTAAATTCAGTTCCTGATGCAATATACCACATGGCTCTTTGATACGGAAGACCATCTTCTACCTTGATATCTGTATAAAATCGAACATCCTCCAGAAGACCATTTTAGTGAACATTGCTAAGTCTTCCAATGGATAAATCCACTTGGGATCTAAGGTAGAGGTTATAATCCTGGATATTAATGCCATTTAGGATTCCATAGTTAAGGAAGAGTCTTAACTCCCTACTTTGTTTTTTTTTTCTTTCTTTTTAAGCAAATGGTTTTTGTTTTCTGACAGGGGACATGGAAAACCAAATACATGTTTCCTCTTTCTTTTTAAAAATTCCCATAGGGACACAGTCTCTGAACTGGTCAATGTACTACAATTGGTCAGGACTGGGGCTCATCAGACCAGCTTGGATATACAGAGTGGAGGAAAGGAATTGGGAACATTCAACCTTGAGGAGTGAAGACTCAGGGGAAATGTGAGCATTGGCTTCAGCTATCTGAAGGATTTTTATATTGAAGAGACTTTGTTCTGCTTGCCCCAGAATGAGGAACTAAGATGACCTCCAAGGTCCTTTCCGACTCTGAGATTCTACAATTCAGTTGTTTTCAACAAACTTCCTACTTCATCTATTTTACTGGTCCCAAATGGCCCAGGGCAATAATTTTTTAAGGGAACCAGAGAAAAACAAAGGATGTCCTTTTCCTCTTGGAACAGAACAATAAAATTCCTCTTTTGAAATGAGGGGTATATTCTGATTGACATGGGGTCAGGGCTCTTAGCCCCATTTTCCTGCAAATTCTTCTAAATTTATTCAATGAAAAGATAAAAATTTATCAAAATTCTTCTAGAATCTCTTGATTGAGACATTTTTAGAATTACAAAAGGGCAGCTTCAGTGAATTGCTGCAAGTGATGATAAATTGGTTGCAAGTATTTTTCTTTTCATCCTCTTCAGCTCTTGTGATGTAGAAGAATTAGTATCTAATCCCAATTTCTTATTTGTTAATTAATTTTTGTTTGCTTCTCTAAATCTGTTAAATAGAGGTTTATCATTTTATCTCTGTGTCCTCCTTGGCATCTGGCTCTGTTGGCAGCAGAAGGGATGTTGGGATTATATTTAAAGCTCAGGGGTTAAACCTCTAGGACCATAGACAAAATGGAAGGAAGATCATTAGTCAACACACTTCTGGGAGCCTCACCTTTCAGAATCAAAACAAAACAAACCAGATGAAAAGCAACTTGCTTTGATTTGTCAATGGAGCACTTATGTCATTAAGGAAGCTAGTGCCTCTGCACCTTCTCATCCTGTCTGATTCTTGTCTCTGCCTTTCCTTACATTCTCCAAAGTCTATCCAATGAGCTGGAGGCCATCTTTAGGATCATTTAGTAGTTTGCAGGTAACAAAGAACACAGACTCTGCATCCATTTTCCCCTTTTCTCAATATGCTAGCAACTCACCTCCCTTTCTAGTCATTACAAATTCATGATTGTATTTTTTATTCTGTTTTCCTCATTTAAGTCATCATTGCTAACATAGCTTATTTATGTCTGGCATATTATGACTTTTTCTTCAGGTGTATTTGTACTCTAGATAAACTTCTTTTTTTTTAAACATTATTTTATTTGGTCATTTACAAACATTATTCATTGGAAACAATGATCATTTTCTTTTCCTCCCCCCACCCCCTTCCCTCCCCCTCTCCCATAGCTGACACACAATTCCACTGGGTATCACATGTGTTCTTGATTCGAACCCATTTCCATGTTGTTGGTATTTGCACTAGAGTGTTCGTTTAGAGTCTCTCCTCAGTCATTTCCCCTCAGCCCCTGTAGTCAAGCAGTTGCTTTTCATGGGTGTTTTTACTCCCACAGTTTTTCCTCTGCTCGTGGATAGAGTTTTTTAGATCCCTGCAAGTTGTTCAGGGACATTGCATTGACCCTAATGGAGAAGTCCATTACCTTCGATTATACCACAGTGTGTCAGTCTCTGTGTAAGGTTCTCCTGGTTCTGCTCCTTTCTCTCTGCATCACTTCCTGGAGGTTGTTCCAGTTCACATGGAATTCCTCCACTTTATTATTCCTTTTAGCACAATAGTATTCCATCACCAACATATACCACAATTTGTTCAGCCATTCCCAATTGATGGGCATCCCCATATTTTCCAATTTTTGGCCACCACAAAGAGCACAGCTATGAATATTCTTGTACAAGTCTTTTTCCTTATTATCTCTTTGGGGTACAAACCCAGCAGTGCTATGGCTGGATCAAAGGGCAGACAGTCTTTTATCGCCCTTTGGGCATAGTTCCAAATTGCCCTTCAGAATGGTTGGATCAATTCACAACTCCACCAGCAGTTTATTAATGTCCTGACTTTGCCACATCCCCTCCAGCATTCATTACTTTCTGTTGCTGTCATGTTAGCCAATCTGCTAGGTGTGAGGTGATACCTCAAAGTTGTTTTGATTTGCATCTCTCTGATTATAAGAGATTTAGAACACTTTTTCATGTGCTTATTAATAGTTTTGATTTCTTTGGCTGAAAACTGCCTATCCATGTCCCTTGCCCATTTATCAATTGGAGAATGGCTTGATTTTTTGTACAATTGATTTAGCTCTTTGAAAATTTGAGTAATTAGACCTTTGTCAGAGGTTTATATTATGACTTTTTAATGCATTAAAGGTCATCCAAAAGTGTGATTCTTTCAAGATCACGGAATTCCCTAATTCACAGTCATATAACTGAATCAATGAGCCCTAGAAATTAGTAGAGATAAGAGCAATGGTCACTTAAAGCTTTTTGTCCTAAAGCAAATGATTGGAATTCTTGTGCCCTAAACCCAAACACATTTTCCCCCTACATCTAGAAACACTGTACTTCACCTTTTCTTCACTTTACAATTCTAGCTAAGCGCTTCCTTCCATTATCTCCTAAGCTACTTCAGCCATAATCACCCTCTATGGTTTCTCTCTTTATCCATTTGTTAAATTCCCATCTACCCTTAAACCCCTGGATTAAATACTATCTTCTTTACTAAGGAGGGAACTCAGCTCCACCTTGTGCTCACTATTATCTCAGTTCCCTCTGCCCACAGTTGGGTATCAGTGTGAAAGAATGGAAAGTACCCACTAGCTTTGGATGTCAGGTATGTTCTGGATCCAGCTGAATAAGCTGGAGCATCATTGTTAAATTTTCAATGTAAACATTCATACCTTTTAACAAATGTTACAAGCCTAGGCTTGATTTAGTGTTCTTTTGATTGTCTAGGTTTAGGAAAATTGTGGGGAAAATGTTAATAACAAAAATTAACTTTATTTATTTATTTATTTTTAAAAAAACCCCTACCTTCTGTCTTAGAATCAATACTGTGTATTGGTTCCAAGACAGAAGAGTGGTAAGGGCTAGGCAATGGGGTTAAATGACTTGCCCAGAGTCACACAGCTGGAAAGTGTCTGAGTTCAGATTTGAACCTAGGACCTCCCATCTCCAGACCTGGCTCTCAATCTACTGAGCTACACAGCTGTCCCCCAAAGACAAAATTTAAAAAAGGCTATCAAAAACACATTTTTTTTGGAGAGTTAGTTATTAAACATTTACTAGCACACTCTCAAAGGAACTGGATTTGTAACCTTTTTCTATTTATTAGCTAGGTGAATTTGGGCAAGTCTCTTTACCTTTCTAAGCCTTAGTTTCCTTTTTATTTTTTAAAAATAATGTTTTTTCCCCAATTATATGTAAAAACAATTTAAAAAATTTGTTTTCTTAATTGTTGAGTCCCAAATTCTCTTCTTTCCTCTCTGTCCCTTCCTTTCTCTCTCCTAAGATACCTAGAAATATGATACAGATTTTACATGCTCAATAATTTTTCTATATTAGTGATTTTATGTAAGAAGTCTTGAACAAAAAAGAAGGCAAGTGAATATAATATATTTTGATCTGCATTCAGACTCTGTACATTCCTTGTCTGGATGACTCATCATGATTCTTTGGCATTATCTTGGATCACTATTTTGCTGAGAATAGCTAGGTCATTTATACTTGTTCATCAAAAAACATTGCTGTTACTGTGTACAATATTCTTCTGATTCTTCCCGCTTTGTATCAGTGCATGTAAATCTTCCCAGATTTTTCTGAACTCATCCTGCTTATCATTTCTTCTAGCACAACAGGATTCTGTTTCAATCATGTACCACAACTTGTTTAGCCATTCCCCAAATGATGAATTCTCTGAATTTCATTTTTTTTTGCTACATCAGTTTCCTCTTTAAAGTAAGGAGAAAACTATTTGTATTGCCTACCTCACAAGGCAAATGCTTTGTAAACCATGAAACCCTATACAAAAATAACCTATTTACAACATAAGCTTCTTTCAGGGAGGGATTGATTTAATAATCTTTTGAACTTGTATCCCTATCACCTATCATAGTGGATGGCACATATTAAGCTCTTAATAGCTGCTTATCAAATTGTCATTCATGTAGTGAATAACTCTAAAAGGACCTGAATAATAAAGGAATCCTCCATGACCTGGGAGAAGTTGAGTGACCTTCTCTCCCAGTGCTATAGACATGTCCATTTGTAAGAAAAGAAGGACCTTTGGAGATTGCCATGTAAAATCAGTGGTCAGTGTAGCAGCAAATATGTTGGGACCTGGGATAAATATAAGCCCATGCTCAATGACTAGGACAACAGCCAGGAACCAGCATAAAGGATGCTAGCATAAAGAAGCATGGATTTTAGAGAAGGATGAAATGAAGCTGATGCTCTACCAGCTCTGAGATCCAGAACAACAAAGCATAGGGTGGGGACTTGGTTAGTTGATGCTGTGTGTGAGTTTTAGGGGTAGAATGGGCTGTAAACATATACTTACTAACTGGGTTTGACTGTGAGCATTTTTTCCTACTCTTTATATACTTTTAAATAAATCTGTTTTATGTTTAAATGCTTTTGTGTGCTTCAAATGCTGGGAAAGACTGGGGGGAAAACCTAAGGAGAAATAGAAAAGACAAATTCAGGTGTTTCCAGGGTTTGGGAAGGGATGGGGGTGGGCACAAAATGATCCATGGAGATTATTAAAGATGTTTTAAAGAATGATTACATTTTTGGGAGCCTAGAGCTATAGTTTTGGGTCATAAGTTATAGTATTATCTTTCCTTCTTCCAACTTCACATAACACTTAAAAATAAACTTTTGATCTTTTTGCTTTTATTTAATCTATATTTCCTAATGTATCACTCCCTGTAACTCTTCCCAGAGAGCTATCCCTTAATATCAAAGAATAAAAAAGGAAAACAGTTTCAAGAGATGCTAAACAATATATTAAAAAGCTATTGCTATACACAAGGAAGCATTCCATATCCATAACCCTACACTTCTACAAAAAGTAAGAGGAGGTACTTTCTCATATATCTTCTTTGGGGTCAAACTTCACTTTTATAACTTCACTGCTTTCAATGTTGATTGTGGTGCTCTTTCTATCGACATTGGTACAGTCATCATATATATTGTTTTCGTACTTCTGCTGACTTCATTCTTTACCTCCCTTTGCCCTTATCGTTTGATATTATATGTCATAGTTTTATGTGTTCATGGCCATTCTTTATTTCAGCTAATAGACCTTGATTTCCCAGAGAAAAGACTGGGTCCTTTCCAGGGATGTGCTAGTGAATGTTTAACAACTGGGCTCCCTGAAAAAAAAAGTGCCCTTGTCACACCTTTAAGTTAAATCTATGTTATTAACATTTTCTCCATCATTTTTAAAGTCTAGACAATCAATAGAACAATAGATCAAGCCCTGATTTGTGGCCTTGGCAGATTTCCAAGTTGTGAATGAGCATGATGAAAATTTAACAATTGACTCCATAAGCCATTACAGCTGCCTCCAGCAAAGCCCTGATTCTGTCTTTTAGTGCCTTAAAACGTATTTGTTGAATGAATAATAGGTACAAAGATTGATAGGCTAATGAATTCTCTGACTGAGAGAACAGAAGATACCAGATCAAGAGAAAGATGCAAAGGGTAGACGAGAGAACAAAGGTCCTGAGTCATGAGGAGGCATGAATGGGCACAAGGAGAAGCTGGGATGGGAAGCATTGAAGGGAGTCAGTGATGTTTCCTGGGAAGAGGGAAGCTTTTTTAAAAAAATTAGATCTTTATTGATATCTTGTTTCCTTTTTCCTCTTTTAGGTCATCTCTTAAAACCATTTTAAAAAACCCATAAAAAAAGAAAAATAAAAAGAGGAAGAAAGAAATCTAGCAAATCTGATCAATGCATTTAAATGATCTGAAATTATATGTAATACTCTACATCTGTAGACACCCCATCCCAATCTCTGCAAAGGGTTAGGGAAGGGTCTTGGGCTCCATGTCTTAATTTCACAGTATTTTCCTACAATAATTTTCATTTCTTTTGTGGTGGTTATTCTTTCCATTGACATTGTTGTAGGCACTGTGTATACTGTTTTCCTGGCTCTGTCTCTTCACTTTGCATAGTGAACCCCACTGTTCTTAGCTGGTGGTTGCTGCCTGTAATCTCCTCTTCTAACTCTTGGGGCTGTGGTATTTGAGGTCATATCCTCCTCCTTTCCCCACAGGTCTGCTTCTCCCCAAATACTCATGAGGGTTTCCCTAGATATGGCTAGACATCTCCTGGAATGATGCATCTTGATGCTTTTGGTTTCATTATGAAGTGAACTCTGGCAGCTCTTTTGCTTGCCTCTCTGAGCAGCTGCTTTGAATTGTCCTTCTATGTAGCCTCTATTCATCTACACCTTTGTGACTTCTGGTTTCATTTATAGCCGGAATGTCTGTATGAATGTATTTCACTTCGATGATATATCCATTTGTCTGTCAAAGATCTCACACTTAGAATATCATTAATTAAAGTCATATTTGTAGATAGTCTGAAAGCTGTGTGCTTGCTATTTCTGTCACCGTCTTGGCTGAAGTAGAAGGTGGTCACAAAGCAGGGGACCATTTTATATTTTCATATATTTATTTTTTATATATTTCTGTTTTGTGAGTGTCCAAGACCAAAGAAAAAAAATTCCTCACCTTGTGGCTAAGCTGCATGCACTGAACTTTTCCATTTACAACTTCACTGGTACCTCCTGACTTTTCTGCCCTTTTCTCAGCTTCCAATTTTGACCTTATTTTTCTTTGATCTGACATTTTCTGCTCTCTCAATGACTCACTTTCCACCCCCCATTTCAAATAGTCAAATGACCACATAAAAATACCTAAAGATTCTTGTGGATAAAAGTTGGTAATGTGATGTGTACAACATCTTCCTATTTCTCTTAAAATGTGCTCCTTCCATGTGCTAATTGGCTCATTATTTGATGACATAACATCCTCTGAATAGTCTGTAAGCTTTGTGGGGTCAGAATCTGAAACTCTACAAACCTCACCTTTTTTTGTGGGCCTCTTGGCAGTTTGGAAGAGGGATGGATTTCTTTCAAAATAATGCTTTTAACTGCAGAAAAGAAAATAAATGGAATTACAAAGGAAACCAGTCAAATTGAGTTTTATACATATATATACATTTATAACATGCATATATTACATAATAGAATACATAAATGTACATATGCACATGTGTGTTTGTTGTTCAGTCAACTTTGGGAGTTTTATTTTTTAATTTAATATTCTATTTTCCCAATTACATGGAATAATAGTCTTTTATATATGTTTTCCAAAATTATAATATCCAAATTGTTTCCCTCCCTCTCTTCTCTCCCCCTTCCCTGAGATGGAAAGCAATTTTATTTGGGTTATACATGTATGATCTTGCAAAACATTTCCACATTGGTCATATTATGAGAAAATACTCATATGAAGCCAAACCCCAAAATAAAAACACATATAGGAATAAAGTGAAAAATAGTTTGCTTTGATGTGCATTCAGATTCCATCAGTTCCTTCCCTGGAGGTAAATAATATTCTTTGTCATAAGTCCTTCAGAATTGTCTTGGATCACTGCATTGCTGAGAATAGCTGTCATTCACAGTTGATCATCTTACAATATTGTTGTTACTGTGTGCAGTGTTCTCTTGGTTCTGCTCATTTTACTCTGCATCAGTTCATGTGGGTCTTTTCAGGTTCTGAAGTAACCTGCTCATCATTTCTTACAACCATACACCACAATTTGTTCAAATATTCTTGGAGTATTCTTGGAAAAGATATTTGAGTGGTTTGTCATTTCTTTCTCTAGCTCACTTTTTTGCTTTTATTTTTAAAAAAGATAAATATTTTTAATAGAATTTATTCCCAGGTTATCTCACCCCCTTCCTCTCCTCCCCTCTCCACACTGTAGAAGGTACCACCCAACAAAAATATATGTATATATAAATTTGTATCTTTCATGTTTCTATTTTTCAGTTCATTCTCTGTAGGTGGATATTCACAAGTTATTCTTCTCACATTAATTCTATAGCTGTATACAATGTTCTCTTGGTTCTTCTTGTTTCACTCTTCATTACTTCATGTAGCACTTTCCAAGTTTTTAAAAAAAAATTAACCTGCTCATCCTTTCTTACAGAGCAGTAATATTCCATCACAATCATACACCCCAGTTTTTGCAGCCATTCTCCAATTGATGGATATTCTCTCAGTTTCCAGTTCTTTACCACTACAAAGAGAGCTGCTATAAATATCTTCGAACTTTTAAGTACATTTCCCTTTTCCCTGATCTTCATGGGAAACAGATCCAGCAATGGTATTGCTGGGGCTTTTCTCCAGCTCATTTTATAGATGAGGAAGTTGAGGCAGACAGAGTTAAGTGACTTTCTTGGGGTCACACATTTAGTAAGTGTCTGAGACCAGATTTGAACTCAGAAAAATGAGATACAATTAAGATATATATTTTTAAAAAGTTCACAGACTCTAAGAAATCTATCCTTAATCCCTCAGGCACACTGGCTATGTGACCTTGAGTAAGTCATCTTACTTCTCAGTGCTCTAAGCAACTCTCTAGGGGACTAAGGCATTGACTTTCATTACTGAGGGGAAATTTCTTTCCAGAGGGATCCATCTACCAATGAAATCACAGCATCAGTCCCTATCCCTTTTGTTGTTCAGTAGTTTCAGTCCTTTTCAACTCTTTGTGACCCTATTTGAAGCTTTCTTGACAAAGATACTGGAGTGTTTTGTCATTTCCTTCTCCAGATCATTTTACAGATGAAGAAACTGAGGCTAACAGGCTTAAATGATTTACCTAGGGTCATACAGCTGGTAAATATCTGAAGTCTCATTTGAACTTGTGAAGAATAGCCTGCCTGACTCCTGGTCTTGTTCCCTATCCACTGGACTATCTAGATCCTTATTAGCCCTAGTTTTTAACTAGTGTTGGCTCCACTATGCCCTTGTCCTAGCCCCTACTGTGGTCACCCTCCTATGACTCTAGACTTGTGGCACCTCTCCTGCATCAAATACAGGTTTCTGCATACAAAGGGATCTTGGGGGATTCAACCCTCCGAGAACATCCAATAGCTGAGGGATGTCCAGACTAATCCACAGTACACTATACTATTTTCCTTGGGATACTTCTTCAGATCCAAGTAGTGAGTCCTACACACTCTCTCCCCTTTGAATTAGTTCAATTATTATTATTTTTTAAACCCATACCTTCTTTTTTAGAATCAGAATCAATACTAGGTAGAAGAGTGGTAAGGGTTAGGCAATGGGGGTCAAATGACTTGCCCACGGTCACATAGCTAGGAAGTGTCTGCAGTCAAATCTGAACCCAGGACCTCCTATCTCGGAGCCTGGGTCTCAGTCCACTGAGCCATCCAACTGCACCCTGAGTTAATCCAATTATTTACATTGGTGAAGGGAATTACGAATGTGGAAATCCCTTTGCACCAAGGAAAAGCAGTAGCCACCTAAGTACAACTTGTAGTCTTAAAGTTTTGCCTGGGGGAACTGAGGCTTCTCTAGGGTTACAGAGCTAGAATATATCTGAGGTGAGACTTGAACCCAGGTCTTCCTGACTCTAAGACCTGTGCTAGTTCTGACATGCCATGATCCATGCTCTCTCTCTTTTCTTTGTTTGTTTGTTTGTTTGTTTCTTCATCTTTGATGATCATCATCATCTCTTTTTCACTCTCTGTCTGTCTGCATCTCTCTCTCTCTCTCTCTCTCTCTCTCTCTCTCTCTCTCTCTCTCTCTCTCTCTCAGATCGTTACATTTAGGCTCCTTCTGTGAGATTAGAAGTAATAGGGAAGGGGCAGCTAGGTGACTCAGTCGATTGAAAGCCAGGCCTACAGATGGGAGGTCCTGCATTAAAATGTGGCTTCAGACACTTCCTACCTGTCTGATTCTGGGCAAGTCACTTAACCTCAGTTGCCTAGCCCTTATTGCTCTTTTGCCTTGGAACTGATACTTAGAATTGATTCTAAGACAGAATGTAAAACGTTGATTAAAAAAGTAATAAGGAATCCACCGAAAGCTGAGAGATGCAGTAAAGACAGGTCTGCCAAGAATGAAAGGGGTTAAAGAAAAGAGAGAAAGATCTTGAAGTTGGGCTGGGTGAGGGAGGAGTTAGAAGCTTCCCTGGTGAAGCCAGTCAGAAGATCTTGTACACGGTAGGGCCTGAAAACCACCAGGGGTCAGTCTTTGGCTCTTTGAGAGGATGCAGAGAAGCTGGCCCTGAGTTTGATGCCTGAGGAAACTCACATTAGGGGGAAGATGCTCCTACTTTAATATACTATGGAATAAGCAGCTTTGAAATTCTGCACGACCAAGGGACTCTTAAAGGCAATGAAGCAGGAGACTATGAAATGATCCATAAGTTAGGAGGGAACATTTATAACTCTCGCTGTTTCAATAAAAGGTTAGTTTAATAGTGCAATTATTCTCTAAGCCTTCAGCTTGTGGGGAGGTGTTAGGTAACAAGACAGTCCAGCTGGTCTCTGTTCTCCATTATTAAAGGGTAGAACCTTTCCATTCTTTCCCTCTAGGTCTAGCCCTTCCACCCACCTACTCAAAGACAGGGGGTGTGGCATGGGAAGACTGAACAAGGACAGAGGCTGGCTCTGAGGCAGGGACAAGATGGAGCCCCAGCTGAAGTTTTTAAATAGAGAAAATAGACACAAGGACCTATGCCTTCTTTGGTATAGGGAACTCCTGGTGAGAAAATGCCCTCCACCAATGCACATCAACACCTTTTCTCCTTTAGGAGCGTGCCCAGAGTTAAGTGATTTACTCTAGGTCACAGAACCAATATATATTAGAGGTGGGATGGGAACCTAGATTTTCCTGACCCTGAGGAGAATTCTGTCCACTATGCCAATTTGCATCTCTCGGGGCTATTAACTGGGGCTAAAAAATCCCTAGGCTATTTAATATTTGGGTTTCATCCTAAAATAATTTGCTTTCCTGTCTGAAGAGTAAATAATGCACATGCATACAGACACAAATATAACTTGATGTATTTCTAAAAACTTTCTCCTTGTTTTATCAAATGATTTTTGCCTATGGACACTGATGAATTGGAGGCTTGTTCTCAGCTGGATGCTGGGTCTTTTCTCTTGTTTTATATATTTAGAACTAGAAAAGATTTTAGAATACATTTAGCCCCCACTCTATTTCATAGGTGAGGAAACTGGCTAAGAGAGTGACTTGCCTATGGTTTTACAGTGAGTAAGTGTTAAGAGGCAGGATTTGAGTCTAGTTCTTCCATACTCCAAGACCATATTACCCTATGCCACTTCTTTTAATGCTTCATCAGCAACATGATCTCATGGGGGCAAGCAATTGTCCAGAAATTCAAATTCCATTTTCAGAGACCCACTTGACTGCTTCCTCTTCCTTTCTTTTTCTTCCTTCCTTTCTTTTTCTTCCTTCCTTTCTTTTTCTTCCTTCCTTTCTTTTTCTTCCTTCCTTCCTTCCTTCCTTCCTTCCTTCCTTCCTTCCTTCCTTCCTTCCTTCCTTCCCTCTTTCTCTTCTAGACAATGGAGGTTAAGTGACTTGCCTAGGGTCAAACAACTAGCAAGTGTCTGAGGCCAAATTTGAACCGAGACACCCATCTCCAGGCATGACTTTCAATCTATTGAGCCATCTATCTACCCCTGCTCTTTATTTCTGAAGCCATTTTTTTCTCCCCGGCATCTATTGTTTTCAGGCAATGAAGAAAACACCTCTTTTTAGTTTATAATTTCTTGATGTGTGGATGAGAGAGAGACAATATATTGCAAAGACTGGATTTTACAGTGAAATCTCATGCAAGAAGGAAATAGAACTTTGACTGCCAACAGGGGATGGGACTGGAATCTTCAGCTAAGAAAAGTAGGTGGACAGTTGGAAAAATATTCTTCTTGTCCTTCTGAACTGAGAGGGAAAGGAGCAGTCTCATTGATCTTATCTGGCTACAATCCCTCGTTGATCTGAAGAGACCCAGATTAACCATCTTTCCTTATACGTGGTGGATAGAGACTTTTTCCCTTTGAGGAAAGCCAGAGACTATCCACCCTGAAGATTTTCCTTCAAAGCTGTATCTCTATCTCAGGAACTTACATAATCCTGACTCCACAAAGATCCTAAGGTCTTCTGAGACTTAGGTCCCTAGACCTGAGCTTCAACTTCTGAAGAAACTTTAGGTGGAAAATAGAATAGGGACTTCCTGTTTCCTTCTTCCCTAACCTACCATTCCAGACTTATCAACTAATAGATCTTATAACCTACTGAAGAAATATACATCTCTTTTTCCAAGTACTAAGGGGATCACAGATAACAATCATCTAAAGAAGAGAACAGAAACCAGAGATTAAAGGGGATTTCCTCCTATCCTTTCAGCTCTGGACAGAGATTCAAATTCATTTTCTCTGAGTCAGCTCCGTCTGGGAGAGGAAGCAGTGTTTCTTTTTATCTGTTCCTTCCCTCTCAGAGACCTGTCAAGCTTTGGTTCCAGATCTCCCGCTAGTACATACCTAACTCAATAATCTTCAGCAGGACATCCTATGTTCCTTGTGGCAGTATTATTTGTGTCCATGTGACTGATCAGATTCTCTCCTCTTATTGGGTTGACAAATAATTACCTCAGTATTTCTGATCAGGAAATAGCCTACCACCACAGTTCCTTTATTTTTTCTCTGGTCCTTATTGGATGATCTCTCTCTCTCATCTGATTGCTTCTGGGTCTCTGGATCATTCTTGGGAAGACCTGATACTAGCTAACATTTATATGGTGCTTATTATGTGACAGCTACTTTACCATGATTATCTCACTTCAATCTTCACAACAAACTAAAGTATCTGAGACTAGATTTAAATTCAGGTCTTCCTGACTCAAGGCATGGTGATCTATCCACTGCACCACATAACCATGTCCAAGCACAAATATTTGCATCCTTGACATGAGCAACCAATTCTTTCCTCTTGAAGAAAAAACTTTTAGTCTTTTTCTTTTTAAGTTTCATAAGTTTACAGCTATTCTCTTTCTTCTCCCTCATCTCTGCATAGCAATCTTCTATCTATACTCTAATATTCTGACAAGGCTTGAATCTTTCCTCCTCCACATTAGTTTTATTTTTCCTCATTGAAACCCTTTCCTTAGGGAATATTTCATTGTTCACCCAAATCTGGAGTATAAAGAAGTATTCCTCCACCCCGTTCTTCTTTTCTTATAGGAGAGAGATTAGCCTATTCTCAAAACACAGAAATAGTCACTCAGCTGTGACAGAAATACAAATATTGTATACTTAGTACAAGTTGCTACAAAAAATTCATATTTTCTTCAGGTTGGCTGAGATTTCCCCCCCAATTTATTGAAGTACTTTTAATGTTGTTTTGTTTACACTATTTAGTAGTTATTTACAATACTCTGCCTGAAGACAAAAAGATCACATTTCAATCTGGCTTCAGATGCTTACTTACTTACAGATGCTTCAGACCCTGGATAAGTAATTTAACCTCTGCCTCAGTTTCCTCAACTGTAAAATGGGGATCATAACAACATCTACCCCCAAGGTTGTTATGAGGATTAAATGAAATATTATTTTTAAAGTATTTTATAAGCCTTGAAGTACTATATATAGTTATATAGCTATGAAGGGATAGAGGGGAAAAGTGAAAAATTCTCCTTTAGACATTGAATTTCAGATATTGATTGAAAATTGAGGGGGTGATGTCTATAAAATAGGTAAATATGTAGCACTGGAGTTTGGAATCAAATTAGTGATGAACAGAAAGATTTAGGAGCCATATGTATAATGATGCTAATAAAATTTATGGAAGTTGATGAGATCCCTAAGGGAGATAGCATAAAAGATGATAAGAGGGCTCAAGATAGACAGAATATTGGGGACTTTAATGTATAGGGGATTGGAGATGCATGAAGTTCAGTTGAGAGGGAGTAGTCAGGTGAGTAGGATGGGAACCAGGAAAGAGCAAAGTCATGGAAGTAAAGAGGAAATAACATGTATAAGGAGAATGGTTAATGTCAAAAGATTCAGAAGAGGAAATGCCCCATATGACCTGGGAGAATCTCAATGAACTGATGCAGAGTGAAATGAGCAGAACCAGAAAAACATTGTACACAATATGAAGGTGAAAATTAATTGTTGGACAATAATTTTATGAAATTATGTGGTCAGCAATATTTATTATATCTCGAATCAGAAATTTATTTACATGTATTTATAAATAGAGAGGAAACAATAAAGAAGAGAAATGTGAGGATGATAGAGAAGTTATCAATCCTATCTCAACCAGGAAGGCTGGTGGTGAGTAACCTCTTCCAAGATGGAAGCTAGTCTCTTAGGAAACTAGTTAACCTTTCACCCATGCAAGGAAGTAGTCCAGGCATCAGAGTCTAAGCTGAAGCTGAGCTCCAAGGCCATGATCCAAGGTGCAGTCTCCAGTAAAGCTCCCTTGAAGACTCTACCCAGTTAGAAGACTTATCCCTTCAGACTATCTTCTCAAAGACCATCTTCTCTGAGGGGGTTTGGACTTGCTTTTATGGTGACTTCTTGTCTCCTCTCCTCTTCACAGGAGCCAATCAGTTTCCAAATTGTCTAGCACTGCCCATGGAGCAGTGTCTGTGGGATCAACTTCTCAACTTCTGAAAGTCAATTTCTCATCAAAAAGGTTCACAGTTTCCTGATTGAACAGTTTCTGAGGGTGCGAACTCTGAAAAGAATTCACAAGTTTCTGACTGATTGAGTAAAAAAAAAAGGGTGGAGTTCTCTAAGTATCTTGCTGGCTTCTGACCTAGCACCAAGTAGGGTGTGAATTCACTAAATGGTTTGTGAGCTCCTCCACCTAGTTCAAGCTTGTGTTGATTCAATCAAAAGGTAGACAAAGGAGAGTTAATCCTGTCTTCACAATCTAGTGAGGTACTTAAGAAAGAACTGTGGGAGTAGAAATGCAAAAGCAAAATATATGACATCACTTATCACACATATATGTGGGTATTTGACTTGGGGACTAGATTTTTAAAAAATCGTTCTATAGCAAAAATGAATAATATGGAAATAGGTATCAAGTGACAACATTTGAACAACCCAATAGAATTGCCTGTTGGCTCTGGGAGTAGGGAGGAAAAAAAGGGATGAAAAGAAAATTAATCATGTAAACATGGAAAAATATTTTTAAAAATAAATAAAAAATAAGAGGAAATGCCAATATGGACTGAGAAAAGACCAAAACATTTATTACTTACTTGTTAGAGAGAATTTGACTCAAAGTGGTAGAGTATAAGGTTCTGAAGGTACCAGATCCTAAATATAACCCCTGAAAATCAACAAAAATATGCACAAAAGTAAATTAGTAGCTCAATAATCACAAAAAAATTAAAAATCAACCAAAATAGAAAATGATCAAAATGGAGACAAAGGTCAACAATTTAAAATAGCAACAACAGAGGAAATAAAAACGCTTAAGTATCAAAAAACAGAAATAAAAATAGATTCAATGTAAGATATTCCAAAAGTTGTTTTCAAATAGATAAATTATAATTCTGAAGAAATCAAGCAAGGATGAATATTGATAAGATAATATCAAGGTCAATTAAAAGAAGAGCCTGTGGAAAGTAAAAAAAAAATCAAGGAAGTTTATCAAGTTAGAAACAAAATACTTTAAAGAAAATTCAGAGAAAACCGTGGAGAAAAAATATGGAGTATATGACTAAAACTCCTCCAAAACCTGTAGAAGCAAACAGCAAAATTCTATAGTCTAACATAGAAATGGCCTCAAAACAGAGTGATCAGAAGTTAAGGTTTAAAAAAATAGCTGAATTATCCAAAGAACTGGAAAACATGCAGAACCAAAGGACAGGAAAGATTGTTCATGATGAAGTAATTTCTGAATTATTGACAATGCTGAACATTTAGAGAAATAAAAGAACTAATCAATAATGACTTAGAGCATTTATTCATATATATGTCTGATTTCTTCATCTTAAAACTCTCTCTTCATATCTTTTGACCATTTATCAATTGGTGAATATGAAATATTCCAGAAATTTGTCAAAGAAATGTTTCCAGGAATAACAAAAACAAATAAGAAAACACTAATTGAAAGAATCCAATTTAACCTTCCTAGACATATTATAGCTAAACTTGAGCATTAAAACAATAAGATAATATACTTTAAACTTCCAGAAAAGATGCAGAAATCCTTTACCAAGAAGAATTGATAAGAATCAGAGTGCATTTTTCAATGAATATGAAGGATTATCAGAGAAATTCCTTCATTTCCCATCAGCCACATTGCTTTAATCTTCTTTGCACTCTCCATCTTCCCTCATGCCAAGTACCTTCCTCCCTCTTCCAACTTTTCAGTTCCTATTTTATATTGTCTTCCCCCCTTAGATGGTAAGTAAGCTCCATAAAGGCCAGGACTGTATTTTAATTTTATTTGTATCCTCAGCATTTAACGCAGTGCTTGGCACATAGCAAGCTCTTAATAAATGCTTACTGACTGACTGAAATTACATTTACCACATATAACAAATTAAGAAGACTGGACTATATAGCCAGAAGTTTCTACCCAGCAAAACCAAGCTCAGCTTAAAAGTAGGAGGTAGACATTTGAGATTAATTTAGACTCTGAAAAGTTTGTAAAGAGATGGAAATACCTTAAAAAATCCTCCAAAAATAGTTAAGCTGAAAAGATAAGTATTTAAAATAATTTACATTTCTTAAATCAAGTTGAATTACTTAAGATGATGTAAGAATCTTTATAGTATCTTATTAGCTATATTACTATTTCAGAGAAAGAGGAAAAAAAAGGAATGCAGTGGACAAGGTAATCTTTTTTTTAATTAATTGAAAAGTTTTATTTAACTAATTAATTTAAAATATTTTTCCATTGTTACATGATTCATCATCTTTCCCTCCCCTCCTCCCCATAGCCAACATGAAATTCCACTGGGTTTTACATGTATTACTGATCAAGACCTATTTTATTATTATTGATAGTTGTACCAGGATGATCATTTAGAGACTACATCCCCAATCATATCCCCATCAAGCCATGTGATCAAGCAGTTGTTTTCTTCTGTGTTTCTACTCCCACATTTCTTTATCTGGATGTGGATAGTGTTCATTCTCCTAAACCCCTCAGAATTGAACAAGGTAATCTAAACCTTTGATCTTTGATAAAGAGGAATCGTGATCTTAAAAACCAACATAGCTATTTATCTAACACAAAGGAATTTGACTTAGATTAGTTTTGCTAAATTGAGTTCAAAGCATAAATAATAATAATAATAATAATATGTGTTTTCCCTGATGATTACACAATTAAGACAGAAAGATAAAAGCTAACAACAGTAATACTAAATGTAAATGGATTAAACTCACCAATAAAAACTTTAAAAGTAGTCATATGTTGGATTAAAAAGCAGAATCAATAATGTACTGGTTATAGGAAATGCATTTGATTCAGAAAATATAGAATCCATAGAGAATGGCAACAGTAACAAATAACTAATTTTAAAAAATGAAAACCATTAATATTCAAATAAAAAGGCTTTTCAGCTCCCTTTTATATGTTATCCTCCCATGAAAGCTCCTTAAAGACAGGAATTATATTTATTTTTGCTTTTATTTGTATATCATGGCTTATCTTAGTGTCTGGCATGTGTTTTTTTCCTAAACCTTACTTTCCATCTTAGAATTAATACTGTGTATTGATTCCAAGGCAGAAGAGTGGTAAGGGCTAGGCAATGGGGCTTAAGTGACTTGCCCAAGGTCACACAGCTAGGATACCAGATTTCGGCTAAGGACTTCTAAGCCTTGCTCTCAATCCACTAAGCCACCTTGCTGCCCTCATAATAAGTGTTTAATAAATACTAGATGCCTACCTGATTGTCTGCCTTTGGGGATTACGAATTACTCAATAAATATCAACTCTTGGTTCTATCTGGCTCACTTATTCCTTAGAGTCTAAAGCAGAAGAGGAGGAGTAAAAATTATGTGACTTCCCTCAAGTTGTTAGTGTGTTCTTTCTCTGTATTTCTGTTTCTTTTTCCTCAAATTACTCCATATATCTTTGTCTGTGTTCATGTTCAGTCCCTTGACCACAGAGACTATCTGTTTTTTCCCCTTTTGTCTCCTTCTCAGGACCTGGTGTTTGTTGCATTGAGGTGGGAGAAGCCATTTTGCCTGGTGAGTGCAGGGATATTTGGAAGTAAAAGCTATTTCTAGCAAGAACAACTCTCATTATGAGAGGAAAGCTTGGCTCAGGTAAAGGATAGAAAGAAATTGGCACTCCAGCGACCTGATCAGAGCAGAAAGCTGAGCCCAAGTGCATTTGGAAAGTCTGCCCAGCAGGAGGTGATGATTTAAGTTGAAGACATATTCTAGGAAAGAGAAGATAAGTAAGTATTAGGATTGTTTAGCCAGCTATAGCTCCTTTGGAGTTTAAAGACATATGCTTATTTTGAAAGTAGTACTATTTGATTAGAAGCTTGATGTAGTAGGCAGAGAAGTAGTCTTTAATCTGAGAAGACCTGAATTCAAGTCCTGAATTTGGCATTTGCTGCCTGTGTGATCCTGGGCAAGCCACTTAAATTCTGAGTGTTCCAGGTGACTCTTTAAACCATTGAGTTTCAGAGAATTTGCCAACCTTCTTTGAGAGAGGGGTTTTCTCATGTAAGAATTATTTTTGCTAACAAAATCACAGGACCAGTCCTTATTTCCATTGATTGGTTAAATTATAAATGTAAGTAAGCTTTATTTATAAAGTGACCTGTTAGTAAGGAAAAAAATGGTTGTGATAGTGAAAGTGTATATTTCTGGTTTTGTCATATTTCCTTTTGCCAAAAAGTTGGAAAAATCTGATACTAGTGAAATGGATGTAAATGCCAATTCATGTAAATGATTTTAGAAATAGTGGAGGATGGGGCAACTAGGTGGCACCATGGATAGAAAGTCAGGTCTGTATTTGGAAGGACCTGGGTTCAAATATAGACACCTCCTATCTATGTGACCCTGGATAGGTCACCCTGTTAGTCTAGCCTTTCCCCTTCTATCTTAGAGTTGCTACTAAGACATGAAGTAAGAATTAAAAATATATTAGATGAGCCTACAGTTGATGACTAATGGTCAAAGCGCCTTGAAAACTACCATCATCTACCAGTAAGAAAACTAGGGTTGAAGAGATTTGGTTTTAATCTTAGCCTAATCACTAAAGTCATTGTGTAATAAGAGGTAAATCATTTCCACATCTCCTTTAGTTAATTAAGGCATTTGGGTTTATTCTCCATGATTCTTTCTAGTTCTGACATTCTGTGTCCCTCTAAGCTCTAAATCTATGCATCCTTCACAACTTCCAGGTTTTGTTACCATATTTCCAGCCCTGAGTTTACTACTTTGAAGAATTCCTTGATTTTTCATTCTATTTCACTTCTTGATCTAATTATTTGTCAAATATTAATTCTGACTCTATAACATTACTCACATATATTCCTTTCTTTAAACTAACCTAGGACTACTTTTCTCAACTGGACAATTGCAATAATCCCTTTGTTGGCCATGTAGCTTCCAGTCTTCTCCTTTTCCAATATATGTCACATAGCTATTAAATAAATATTCATGAGACATAGGCTTGATCATGCCACTTCCCTACTCAAAAATCTTCATTGCCTCTCTAATTTGTCTAGGATAAAGCCAAATTTCTTGGTGAGACATTTAGACCCTTAAAAAAAATCTAGTTCTCTTCTGTTTCCAACCCTATGTCATATTGTTTCCCTTCATTCTTTCCATATTCTGGCCAATACACTTACTAGCTGTTCTTTGAATCTGTAGTACCCTGTCTGGTCCATGCTGCACGGTGAGAAATGCTGAGTATACAAAAGGGACCAAAACCATAATTAGTGCTGAAAGGGACTTGGAGGTCAAATAGAACAATGCCCTTCTTTTATACATGAGGTTGAAGATGTTATATGCCAAAAGTCATGTGGTATTCAGCATCAGATGTGGGATCTGGGTGTATATTGTACAACTCCGTTTCTCCCTAGATTTGAGATGGTTTTTCTAAGGGGAAGCCCTGTGTCCTGAGAGGTTCATACTCAAAGGAAATGGGATTCATAAGAGAATGTTGAATCAGAAAATGTGTACTTGTATGAGTGGAGAAGAAATTTCAAATGCTTGAAGGACACACTTTGAAGACATTTGAGAGATAGGTATTCAAAGGAGGAACATATGCAAGTTTGAATGGCTAATAGGAAACTTGGTAGTCATAGACATGTGGAGAGAAAGCCTTCATCATGTCCCTTGACTTCTAACACTTGCGACTTTAGAGACTGCTGAGAATTCCCTGGTAAAATTATGTTCTTTTCTAGTTGGAACTGAGACCTTCTCTTGCTTTCAGCTGAAGAGCCCATTTACTCTTGTTTATTCTTTGGTATATCGTAATCCACATAATTTCTCCTACTTCTACTTATTGTTTGCTTAGATAAAGAAATGTACTAAATTGTGGTATATGTTGGTGATGGAATACTATTGTGCTCAAAGGAATAATAAAGTGTAGGAATTCCATGGAGACTGGAACAACCTCCAGGAAGTGATGCAGAGTGAGAGGAGCAGAACCAGGAGAACATTGTATACAGAGACTGACACATTGTGGTACAAGAGAACATAATGGACTTCTCCAGTAATGGCTTTACAATGTCCCTGAACAACCTGCAGCAATCTATGAGAAAAAATAAAAATAAAAACTATCCTCAAGCAGAGGACAGACTGAGGGAGTAAAAACACTGAGGAAAAGCAACTGCTTGACTACAGAGGTTGAGGGGACATGATTGAGGAGAGACGCTAAATGAGCGCCCTAATGCAAATACCAACAACAAGGAAATGGGTTCAGAGCAAGGACACATGTGATACCCCGACGAATTGTGCGTCGGCTAGGGAAGGGGTGGTGGTGGGGTGGGGGAGGAAAAGAAAATGATCTGTTTCCAATTAACAATGTATGAAAATGACCAAATAAAATAATGTTTTAAAAACTAAAAAAGAAAGAAAGAAAGAAAGAAAGAAAGAAAGAAAGAAAGAAATGTACTAGACATTTTGGTTGTCTTTTATATAACTGGTGTATAATGGGAGGGAGCTCTGTAAAGATTAAAATTTTGGGAAACTGAGGCAGGGTAGAAATTAGTTCCTCTCTGCAAGGAGTATTATATTTTTAGAGGTTTATTGAAGATTAAAATATAAAGAAAATACAAGTAAGAGAGGCACGTGTTTAGGCCCAAAGAGCCTATTCACGACCACTCACATCTTGCCTGCTTGCTAGAGAGCTGTGTCTGCTCCAAAGTGGAAGTAGGAAAAAGGGGCAGAGCCTTTTTACAACCAGGTTAAATACCCCATCTCGCTCTTGGCCCAGATGAGGTTACAAGGCATTCTGAGGAAGCGGAGCAAGGACTTCTGGGGATTGAAGTCCTGGATTCAAGTCTCCATTTCTACATTTCTCCGTTTGATCCTCTGGGAAGAAGGACTTCCCCAAAGGATCATAAAAACATAATCAATTTAAAGATTACAATAATTTGAGGATAAGAGAAAAAAAAACCCAATAATTGCTGGACCTATTGACAAAAAGCCAATTAGGGGGAAGTCTCCTTTGGCATGAAAGTATACATACAAATAAATGTTCAATCAACCACATCCAAAGTTCATTCTTGTGCAGCTTGTGACCTGGAGGCTTCTTCATCGTGTCTTCTCCAACAGTTCAGTTCTGGATTCAGAGAGGTAGCATCTTTCTTCACCTAAAATTCTTCTAAAAAGGAATTTAAACTTTGCAATTTAAATGATATTTTTTACATTCCCCCATTAAGAGGGTGATTGAAAAATACAGGATCACTTAGGGATGCATGGCTGAGGTATGAGGTATATGAATCAATTTGCAAGAGAAATTAAAAAGATATCAGAATAATCCAAATAAAAAAGAAAATACTGGAAGAAAATATAGACCATCAAAGTCTTATGTGTAAAAAAGGAGAGAAAAAAATAAAAAAACCTGAACTAGTATATTGCACATGCAAGAAAAATATAATAATAAAAGAGCTTTAAAAAATTCAAAAATATAGCTTATAATCATTGACACTCTGTGTCAGCTAAGAAAATATAGAATGCAAGGCTTTCTCAACAAAAATGAGATCCATTTCCTCTTCATATCTGGCCATGATCCACTGTAAGTATGAACAAATGAATTGAACAAGGTAACATTTTTCATTTTTAAAGAACAGTATTACAAATATGTAGATATCCATATCCCCCAAATTCTCAATAGCCCAATTAATTACAATAGCAAACAAACACACAATCATTTTTACACGAGTTGCTGTATAGCATTTAAAAGCCTATGAATTAATGGATATTTGTCACAATTTTTGCAAATGTATCAATCTTTCAACCTTGGTGAATAAACATTTTTAAACAAAGTAAAACTCATTTTGGGTTTAGAAAATAATCAAGAAATCTCATTCTGGTGGAAGTAAAGTAGTGAGCTGAAGAGTATAAATGAGAGGTGCTCCTTTTTTGGAGGCTTCTTAGGGGTACAAATGCCCTGAGATTAACTGCGCCAACTTCCATTCATATATTTAGAAATGCAGGAAGGTTGGGGGTTATAAAATGTATTTCACTTCAGCTACTAGAATGGGCCTTACCTTGTGGTAGGGGCAGGCAAAAATGACCAGAGATTGTTAAAAAAATTTCTAAAAATTATGTTTAAAAAAAAACCCTTAAAATCAATTGAGATATTTAGCACATTAAATTTTCCAAAGGTTGTTATAGCAATTGTAACCAGTTTTGATGAAGTCCATCTATCCTTTATGTGACAATTTACAAAGTCAAAATAGAAAGGCTGTTTTTTTTTTCCCATATATGGGCTTAATTACAATGATCTCAATATGGTTATAGGGGAAAAGCAACAGAATTTTATAGTAGTTAACCCAGTACATTAAAATGATTCAGTGTAACAAAATAATATTAAATGCAGTAATATATGAATTTAAAATCACAAAGTTAAACCTTAAACAAAGCAATCAGTAAAATACAATAGAACACAGAGATTTGTATAAACTATTGGTGTCTGAAATGCTTTAGAATATATAACCTCCAGTCTTTAAGTTCCTTGGGTTCTTATCCATTTAGATATCTATTGTCAGAAGGCAAATTGATAAGGGGTAAGCTATGAGGTCCAAGCGATCTGTTCAGGGCCACATGGCCATGAAGTGTCTCAGGCCAGATTTCAACCAGAGACCTCCCGTCTCTGGGCCTGGATCTCAGTCCACTGAGACACCCAGCTGCCTCCCCAAAGTTAGCTAAAAGGTTGTACAAAGCTGAATATTTTCCCTGACACTCAGGTGAAGTCAATAAAAGGATCAATGCAATTAAAAGATATCCTTGTAAAATAGCCATGCTTCTAAGTTCCTGCTTAGAAAAGTCTTTCTTCTTTCCCTCTTGTCTCTCTCCCTCCTATGCTCTGATCTGCCCATGTGGAGCCAATACTCCTGTTTGTTACCAGCTGGTAGAGATGAGTCCTGAGCAATGAGTGATCTGCTCCAAGGCTAGAGTTTGTTGGGCAGGCAGGTCACTAGGTGGTCAAGATCTGGGTTAAACAGGGACTGGGTGAGAGAGAAAGACCAGGAGCATCAGCCAGAACAGGAGCAGGCAGCCAGGGTGGGCAGATGAGCTGCAATCTGGGTCAGATGAGCGAGAGACCACTGGGGTGGGTAGGGCCAGGACAGAAACGCAGGAAAGCAGGGTCAGGAGCCAGAGCAGGGCCAAGATGAGTCAAAAGGCTAAAAAGGCAACTTAGAAATCATTATCTAGGCTATCCTTCTTTAAAAAAATTGAGAGTCTTTTGTCCCATTAGTTCGCCAACTGTTAAGATTAAAATTTTGGGAAACTGAGGCAGGGTAGAAATTAGTTTCTCTCTGCAAGGAGTATTATATTTTTAGAGATTTATTGAAGATTAAAATATAAAGAAAATACAAGTAAGAGAGGCACGTGTCTAGGCCGAAAGAGCCTATTCATGACCACTCACATCTTGCCTGCTAGGTGGAGAGCTGCATCTGCTCCCAAGCAGAAGTAGGAAAAAGGGGAAGAGCCTTTTTACAACCAGGTTAAATATCCCATCTCACTCTTGGCTCAGGTGAGGTTACAAGGACTTCTGGGGATTGAAGTTCTGGATTCAAGTCTCCATTTTTATAGCTCAGATGGTGGTGTTAAGATAAGTATTGCTCTCACCTTGAGAGGGATCAATGGAAAGTGACATTGAGTCTGGATGTTCCAAAGTATTATACCATTAGACTACTCACATTTGGATAGACATAATTCTATCCCATTAGCCTTCTTGGAGATTGGTGAGGGAAGGAGCAATGCCATTTTTTCTGCTCCCACAAAGGCAAAAATTGCAGTCTTCCTTGGAAAAGGGAAGGCCAGATCCAGATCAGACTTGTATTTATGACACATGACAACCACGTCTTTGTATTTAGACAGAAACCAAGCACATATGTTTTTCAATTAGAAGATCCTTGAAGGTCTTTGTTTCCCCAAAACCTAGGACAGAGACATTTTTGTAGAATTGGGTTGAATTCTAAGATTCCTTTCTGCTTTATAAGTCAAGCTTTAAAGTTTCATCTGATCCCAGAATCCCATATATCATATTCTATTTTCTAAGGTCTTCAATTCATGACATTCAATGCACTATAATAACTTTATATTCATATGGCATTTTAAGGTTTGCAGAGCATTTTATACACATTGTCTTATTTATCCTAATGACAATTTTGTGAGGTACGGAATTTTAGGATTATTCTCATTTACAGATGAGAATACTGAGGCCACGAGACCATTTCTGGTCATTTGGAAAAATAGCTGCTAAATATAAATAATAAGACCTGAAACCAAATCTTTCCAAACTCTAGGACCAATGTTTTCTTCTATACCATCCTGCCTTTTTGGACTCCAGTATCTTCATCTATATAATGAAAACATTGGACTAGGGGATAATAGAGAGGCAGATAGAGCATACAACATTCTAATTTCCCTTTCAACTCTAAAATCACTGGGCCATTCATATTACTCTATTATGACTATATCAGCCCCTAAAGGGATATCCTGAGTACTCATTACTGCCTCCCTTTGCTTAAGGAGCTATGAGCTTATTGACATTACCAAGGCACCAGATTTGCAGTCAAAGGACCTGTGTTCAAATCCTGATTATACTATTTATTACCTTTCTTGTGATCATAGCTATTTAATCTTGTTGGGTCTCAATTGCCATATTGTAAGCTGATGAAGTTGAACTAGTTGGTCTTGAAGGTCTAAATTTTAAATTCTAAACTTGTACTCCTATGATGTAGTACTTCAATTTTCTCAGAAATAAAAATTTCTAATTCTAATAGTTGTTACCTCAGTCAAAATTTCACAAATAGAAAGCCAAAGCTATAGAAAGACCTTTTGAGACAGCTGTTACATTCATCTCATTTTACATGTAGCCTAGTATTTCCAAGCCTGTAGAATTTGCATAAGACTTTCTTCACTGGTAAAGAGAATAGTGACTCAATGTTCCATGCAACTATGTGAGAGGAGTGGAGCTGGCATAAGAAATTTGGTGAGGAAAGACTTTCTTTATTCCTTTTGGGGAAGAATACATGTGATTCTAGATTTTCTTTAGAGAGATTCATGAAGGAAGAAAAAAAGACTTTGGGAAAGTAGCACTCATGTAGAAAAGCTGATGTATCAACATGCCCCTGATTTCCAGTTCATCTCCCTAGAGACTTCTTGGAGGTTTTCCCCAGGTGATACAGGGGGCTTTCTTGGTTAATCTGAGATATCTACTGCCAGTGGGAAAATTTATTCATTCTGTGTATTTTCTGGAGGAATTTCTTTATTTTTTCTTTGCTTTCTGCTTGGATAAATGGATTTATTCACTATTTGTTGTTTGTAAAGGTCTTTTGTATAATGAGAATTTGGTAGAAAGAAATTGTCTGCCAGGTGTAAGTCTGGGATTCCTTCTTTAAGGGACAGTGACTAGAGGAGTGATTTTAATCTCAAGAAGTAGTTCCACTAGATTAGCAATATTTAGAGGGGGGAGAATAAATATAATTCTAGTATAGTACATCTCAGAGGAGAACTGAATGGCCAGGCTCATGGCCCTTCTCTTGCTCCCCTTCAGGCAGGAATTAAAATCTCCTAGGGATAATGGTGTCTCTTTTCAAGATGCATTTAGACAATCCACATGAATACACATAATTTACATGGGCAACATTCACATCTTAATGGGATACACATGGGAAACTGTGTCTCAGAGAGAACTTCCTCAAGGTGATATAGTAAATTTGTCACAGAGTTAAAATCAGAACCCAGGCTTCCCATGTCTCACATCAGAGCTCTTTCCACCATCCAATACTGCTAATATTTCCTCTAAGTACAATCTTGGATGTTTTATCTAAAACCAGAATTCAGAATTGATTATTTTGAAGGACTCCAAATTATGTACTTGGCTTATAGCCTAACATAGATAAATATTTCATGAAAACAGTCTGGGAAATGTTGATTTTCCAAAAGAGGTAAATAATATTGAAAAATCATCCCCAAATACACACAATCTCCTGGGCTAGGGCTCTGCTAACTGGCCCAGAATCCTTCTGCCCCCAGGAGCAGAGATTTGGTCCTAGTACCACCTCAATCTTTCTCATACTATCCTCATGGGGAAAATTTTTCTGGCTTATGGATGAAAAGTCAATATAACATTTTCTGGACAGAAAATGAGAATTTTTTCTCTTGCAAAAAGGTTTCTTCTACATTGCAAATTGCAACAAAGGCTTAATTGGAGGTCTATTTTCCTAATGGGAGAATATATAGATATTTAGCATTTATGCAATGTTTTAAAGTTTTCAAAGTGCTGAGCAAATATTATCTTTCCACCCTCACAGCAATGCTGAGAGGTAGATGATATTATTATCCACATTTTACAGATGAGGAAACTGGGCCAGGTAAGGGTTAGATGACTTGCTCAGGCCACAGTTTTACAAAGTATTTGAGGCAGGATTTGAATTCAGATCTTCTGGAGTCTAATACTCTAGTCATGGTACCATCTAGCTGACTACATAGATCCTTTGGTGGAAATGCTTTTCAGAGAAACCTCAGAAAACTTATATAATTGATGAGAAGTGAAGTAAACAGAACCAGAAAAACAAGATATACAATAATTATGACAATGTAAAAAAAGAACAACAAAAAATTAAATTAAGTGCAATGTAAATGATAATGATCAAGATATATCCAAAGAAGTCATGAAAAATGCACCTTCCTTTCTTCTCTGAAGAGGTGAAGGACTATGAGTATGGAACATTGTATTGACTAATTTTATCAAATTGTATTTTCCTTATTCTTCATTTTTAAAAATAAGAATTGGCTCTCTGGGGGGGGCAGGAAGAAAGAGAATATATTTAGAAGCAAAAATGAAATAAGAACAAAGGATATCAATATAGTCTCTATCTATCTATCATCTTTCTTTCCTTCTTTCCTTCTTTCCTTCTTTCCTTCCTTCCTTCCTTCCTTCCTTCCTTCCTTCCTTCCTTCCTTCCTTCCTTCCTTCCTTCCTTCCTTCCTTCCTTCCTTCCTTCCTTCCTTCCTTCCTTCCTTCCTTCCTTCCTTCCTTCCTTCCTTCCTTCCTTCCTTCCTTCCTTCCTTCCTTCTCTTTCTTTCTTTCTTTCTTTCTTTCTTTCTTTCTTTCTTTCTTTCTTTCTTTCTTTCTTTCTTTCTTTCTATTTTAAAAACTCTCAGGAAGCAAGTTCTGATCTTGATACTAATGGTGACTTCCTTTCTCTTTGTTTCAGTTCCCTTTCAGGAAAAGAAGGGGTGAGGCTAAATGATCTGTGAGATCCTTCCATTTCTAAGAGAAGTTTCTTTGATTTTCTGTCCTTCCTCAGATCTCCCTGTATTCATTTGGTATATGTACTGTGTATTCTTGTATCTGTATATGCTATCTCCCCTGTTAAAATGTAAGCTTCTTAAGTACATATATTATTTCACTTTTGTCTTTGGTTCCCTAACAGTACTTGTCAGAGATGTACTTAATAAAATGCTTGTTGATTAATTCATTAGCTTGTTTTAAGGGAATGGAGACTGCTATATTAGGAATCACTTAAGGAGCTATGGATACTTACATTGAGAAGGGAAAACTTATGGGAGTCATGAAGGCAGCCAAGTGGAAGAGGGATTAAATATGTTCTTTTTGTCCCTAGAGCAGAAATTTGGGATCAGTGTGAGAAAGTCATAGGGAGACAATATTCAACTCAACATAAAGTCCTTTCAATTAAACCTAGCTCTCTTTTGAGGACACTAACAGGTCTGCAAATTGAATTATCCTTAACTCTTCATTTCTCCTTACCCCAATATTTGAGTACATTTTATTGAATTTATTTCCCCCCACTTCTTGTATAAGTCTCCTCTCCATTTTACCTAACCACTGCCCTACTTTAGACTCTCATCAATCCTCACCTGTACTATTGGGATAGCATCCTAATTTATTTCTTGACTTCCGGTCTCTTCACTTTCCAGTAACCAAAGCAATGTTCCCAAAGCACAGGTCTAACCATGTCACTATCAGGCTATGAATGCTTCTTTGGCTTCCTATCACCTCTATAACAACAGTCAGGTTCTTCTTTTTGATATTGAAAGCTCCACACAGTTTGACTCCAGCCTTTCTTTTTGTAATGATTTCACATTGGTGTTCATAATGTATTCTCTGCTCTGCAAATTGGTCTATTTGCTTTTCTTTGTGCATGATGTTCTGTCTTATTCCTCTGTGCCTGAGTGATGTCCTCCACCAAATGCCCAGAGCACTCTTCTTTCTAATCTCTTTCTTATGGAATCCCTAGCTTCATTCAAAGCTTAACTTAGGTGCTACTTACTGATCTTTCTAGTTATTATATTTACTTTGTAGATGATTTGTATCTGCTTATATGTGCTGATGTATCTCCTCCTGATAGTGTAAGCTTTTTTTAGGTTACTGACTGTGTTTTCCCTTTTTAAATAACTCCAGGCATGTCATCTCCACTTTTCACCACTGGAAAATTGGACCACAATTCCAGAACTTCTCTGGACTTTAGTAGACCAGATTTGGTCAGTTCCAGGTCTACACAGAACTGGCTGGGTGTATCACTGTAAAGTGAAATCAGTCATGCCACCAAAACTATAACTCTTGTTTTCTGGCTTCCCTTTATGTGTTGTCTTCTCTCATTGGAATTTAAACTATTTTCCTTCCTTCCTTCCTTCCTTCCTTCCTTCCTTCCTTCCTTCCTTCCTTCCTTCCTTCCTTCCTTCCTTCCTTCCTTCCTTCCTTCCTTCCTTCCTTCCTTCCTTCCTTCCTTCCTTCCTTCCTTCCTTCCTTCCTTCCTTCCTTCCTTCCTTCCTCTTCTTCTTCTCCTTCTCCTTCTTTCTTCTTTCTTCTGACTAATATGGAAAAATGCTTTACATGATTATATACTAAAATCTATGCCATATTTCTTAATGTCTTAGGGAGGGAGGAAGGGCATGAAGGAGAAAGAATTTAGAACTCAAAATGTAAAAAATGAATGTTAAAAATTGTTTTCACATGTAATTGAGGGAAAAAATTAAAGAATATAAGCTCCTTGAAAGTAAGAACTATCTAGTACGTTTTTTAATTTGGATTCCCAGTGTTTATCACAGTGCTCAGGACATAAGCACTTAACAAATGCTCTATCCATCCATCTATCTATCCATCTATCCATCCATCCATCCATCCATCTACCCATCTATCTATCTATCTATCTATCTATCTATCTATCTATCTATTGATTTATCTTTAGGTTCAGCCCATCATAATGCCTTTCTCATGCTAGATACTTAATAAATTCTTGTTGATTTGAATCATAGCTGTTTGATAATGGAGTGGGCTGCTTCATGATATAGTGAGCCCATTGAATGCCTCCAAGAAGAAGCTGGATGATGACTGGCTTAGGATGATATAAAGGAATTCCTTGAAGTGTGGTTAGTGGGTGATGTAGGTACTGTTTCAGGCCCCTTCTGGCTCGGAGACATTATTTCTATTTCTTCTGCTGGGGATTCCCATTCTCCCAGTTCCACTTCACCATCAAGACTTCCCATGAGCTTCCATATCCTCCACATAGAAGCATTTTTTTCCCCTAAAGCATCACTGGAGTAAATTTTTGCCCAAGATAAGGAAGGCCTGAGTTGGGTCTGAATTTTAAGGGCAGAATCTAGAGCAGGACCTGTCCATCTTGTCTGATGTTTGGGGGGGGGCGGGTATGTAAATTGGCAGATGTACAGTAGATATTGATCTGTGTGTGTACTCCCCCTGTCTAGTTTGATTTCTAGATGGCTATTTGGATGTGATGATGATAGGGGTGGTGTCCTTGGTTTCACCTGGTCATGGGCACTACTTACTACTTATTTACTGAGTCTGCTATCTTTCTTTTTGGTTCCCAAGGCAAAGTCTACTCCCTAGGCCTTCCTCTTCACCCACATACACAAACTCCCTCTCCCCCCCATCTTTCTTACTGTTAGACATCTGATGGTGGGGAGATGGAGTGGATAGAGTACAGGGCTTGGAATAAAGATAGTTTGACACATACTAGCTGAGAATCCCTGTTAATCAATCAATTAAGCATTTTAAAGCACTAACAACATGCTAGGAGATGTAAAAACAAATACATGGAATGTAACAATACCTACTCTCAGAGAGTTTGTTTAACATCTATGAGCCTCAGTTTTCTACTTTGTAAAGTAGGTATATTAATACCTATACAACCTATTTTATGAGGTTGTTATGAGGCTTAAAGGAGATAAGTAAAAATATGTCACATAAGTATTAAATACAGTGTTATAAATAGAAATGCTATAGTGCTATACCAATGCCTGCTGGAGTTTCTTCAGTCTTTTCCTCTTGCCTGGGTCCTTTTCTTCAAACTACAAACCTTTTCAGGTTTCCTTTATAACCTTCCCTTGACCCAGCTTCTATTTAAAGTTATCATCTAATTTATTTCCTCCTTTTCAATCACTTGATCAATAAATCACTCAACAAGCATGTATTCTACTGCCAAACTTCCAGAGGAAGTCAGCTTCATTTGATGTCTCCTCTTTCTCATCATCCATTTGCTATTCAGCCTCCTGTAATCTGGCTTCCACTCCCACCACTCTGCTGGAACACTTCACATTTGAGGTCACTAATGACCTTCTTGTCTATAAATCCAGGCTCATCTGCTCCCAGAACTTTAATAATCATCCTTGTGCAGATGACTTAAATCTTTGCCTCTACCCTCAGAAGCCCCTTGGATAATGAGTACTGTATTTACAACTGCCTGTTGGACAGCTCCACAGAGACATAACCAGACCCTCAAGATTGCCATATTTAGAATTGAGTTCACCATTTCTAAAACAATGGAACCTTCCCATTTCCTAATTCTTTGTTTGTGTCAAAAGTACTACCCAGGCACCCAACACTCAAAATCTGTCATCTTCAACTCTCCCCTTCCCTATATCCAGTCACTTGCCAAGTTCTACTATTTCTACCTTCATAAGACTGCTCACACCCATCTCCTCTCCACTTGGCCTGGATAGGCAGTCACAGTTAGCTGATGAAAATCATTAGTTTGTGGTTCCACATTTTGTTACTCTTCTCTTCAAAGAAGCAATTATTCTTATCCAGAGACTTAAAAAAACCAAACAAATGCCCATACCTTCCATCTTAGAATCAATACTGTGTATTGGTTCCAACGTGGAAGAAAGGTAAGGACCAGACAACAGGGCTTAAGTGACTTGCCCAGGATCACACATCCAATCTACTTTAACAGATTTTGGGGGGTTATACTTTCCCACTAAACTTATTTAAACTTCAAGCTAAACTAGATTACTTTCCATCTTTTATTCTCTTCCTATTTCCTGTCTATAGTTCCTTATTCAAGTAATCCCCCCCTTTTTTTTAAACCCTTACCTTCTGTCTTGGATTCAATAATGTATATTGGTTCCAAGGCTGAAGAGTGGTAAGGGCTAGGCAATGGGGGTTAAGTGACTTGCCCAGGGTCACATGCTGGGAAGTGTCTGAGGCCAGACTTGAACCTAGGACTTCCTGTCTCTAGGCCTGACTCTCCATCCACTGAGCTACCCAGCTGCCCCCCCCCCCTTATGCTTTTAATGGACTCCTTCCTGCTGACATTTTCATGTAAGGTCTAACTTAGATGCCTTCTCCCTCATGACTCCTTCCCTGATCCATCCCTTGGTGAAAATGATACATCCTTAGGAGAGTTCTGGGATCAGCTTGAATCTTCTCCTAAGAGGCAATTATTAAAATTTCAGTGCAAATATTGGAACCTTGTGTGAATCTTAGAAATCTGACAAATCTACAAACAAGGGCTTTATTTATTATTTTGTTGCTTTTCTAAACTTCAGAAAGTAATAGAGACAATGTTAATAATGGAGAGTAAAATGTTATTGTGTAAGTTTTTGGCGAGCTAGTTGTTAAATACCTACCAACACAGTCTTGCTTTTCCTTCATATTTAAAAAACCCCACAAAAACCCCAAAAAACCCCTTTGCCTTCTATCTTAGAATTAATACTGTGTTCCAAGGCAGAAAAGCAATAAGAGCTAGTCAATGAAGTTTAAGCAACTTGCCTTCAGGGTCACATAGCTAGGAAGTGTCTGAGGCCAGATTTGAATCCAAGACCTTCTGTTTCCAGGCCTGGCTCTCAATCCACTGAGACATCTTGCTACCCCTTCTCCCTCATATTTTTCATAAACCTTTACCTGAAATTCTCACTCTCACTTACCTTACTGTCTCTTATATCAGTTGATTGGATATATGTTTTTCTATCTGCTTGTGATCTTCTTAAGGGTCCAGTCTATATTGTGAATATCTGTGTACACTAATATTATTAACCCCAGGGCTTTATATATAGTAACTGCCTAAGAAATATTTCTTGAAATCAAATTAAGATAATGGTTGGGGAGGAGAGTTGGATTAGGTTCTCTGGGAGTTCCCTTTAAACTTTGAGTTTCTTTGATTCTAAGGGTCTCAGATTTAGTCAAAAGAAATGAACATATTTGAAATTTATAATGAGGAAAAATAATGGATACAAGAAGATCCCTATCTCCCAAAGCATCCAATACGTTGAGAGTATGTGACAGTTGGTCTTGTCACTAAGAAACATTTCTAAGCTTGAATACAAGCAAGAACTCATTCTGAGGCCCTGAAATGACCACAAAGTTGATAGTGCCCATGTCATTTTTGGTATGGGTGAATATATACATTAAATAAGTAAAGCCTAGACAAACATCACCCTCCATCCTCTCTGAAGGACTCAAAAGGAAAAAAAAATCCCTCATTATTAAGACTGACAAGGAAGCTAGTAAGTAGATACCTTGGGACCCAAAAAGAGAGATAGATGTATCATTCTTCTCCCCTTAACAGTTATGTATACTTTGCAGAATCTACAAGGACATTGTCCCTAATACAATCAGAACTGTCACAGAAGGGATAGAATTAAGGGTCTAGGTGGAGTGATTAGCTTTATACACCTTGGAGGAGGAAGTCAGCTCTTCCTTTAAGACTGAAAGGAAGTGGTAGAGGGGTGAAAGCATGGAGAGATTTAGTGAAATAGAAGAGGGGAATGGAAAGAATTCATGCAGGCTAACTGCAATTATCTCAATAAAGGATGAATTGAGATTGGCTGCTGATATGTATTTCATGAAAGTACTAGTATAACTTATATTAGACTATTTTCTACTTTAGTAATGGATGGGGAAGAGAGTAAGGGAGGAAATCTGAATCCTAAAATGTCAGAAAACAATTGTCAAAAATCGATTCTACCTGTAACCGAAAAAAATTAACTAATTAGGAAAAAAAGAGAGATTGGCTGCAGAGACAGTGTGCCACTGTGGCCTTATGGACAGAGGAGATTTGAGCTAACCACTATTCTGAGTAGAGTGAGAAAATATCCTGTAGTATGAGGATCAAATCAATTCAATTTCCACAGATATTTACTCAGCATCCATTATGTGCAATGCACTGTGCTGGACACTAGGGCTATATAGACAAATATGAAATGGTTTCTGCCCTCAAAGAGATTAAGTTTCCATTGGGAAGTTATAGCATCTATACAGATAAAACAGCATGTTTAGGGTGTTCCAGAGGATTGGCACCTCTGCTGTGAGGGTTTGCTGAGTCCTTTTCAGGCCTGCTAGCCCACCTTTGGTGTCCTCTTATCACCCAACTTTCAGTTATGGCTTCAAGAAGCTATAGCACAGTGGCCATACCCCTTTAAAACCATCATCAGATGGACTAAACTAGTTTGAGGAAAACTGACTAGCCTTAAACCCATCAGTGACTTAGGGAGATGCCTACCTAAGCATAGGAAGACTTTTCCCAGGAAGAATGGGCAGATGAGAACAATGGCCATGAAAGTGGTTGATGCTTGGTCACAAAATGGACAACAGGGGGGCAGCTGGGTAGCTCAATTGGATTGAGAACTAGGACTAGAGATTGCATGTCCTAGGTTCAAATCTGGCCTCAGACTCTTCTTTGCTGTGTGACTCTGGGCAAGTTACTTCACCTCCATTGTCTAGCCCTTAGCACTCTTCTGCCTTAGAACCAATACATAGTATTGCTTCTACGATGGAAGATAAGAGTAAAAAAAAAAAAAAAAAGAAAACAGACAACAACTGTGTACTAGGCTCTGTGCTAAACTCTGAGGATCCAAAAGAAGGTAAAAACCAGATGCTGACCTCATGGAACTTATAATATCAGACCTAATTCCCAAAGTATCTCAACACTCCTGTTCTTAGCCTTATCTTCTTCCCTTTTAGTTGGGAAGAAAGAAGAGAAAAAGTATTCAGTAGGTGCTTACTATCAGTATCATCTCATTTGATCCCCTCAACATCCCTATAAGGTTTTGTTGTTCATTCTTCATTTTTGAAGACAACCAATGGCATCACAGAGTGATGTCTAGACTTTTGCTTGAATTATATTTAAGTGAGGCAGAGTTGCACAAATCCATCAGACTTACTGTCTCTCTTCCAGAGTTATCAAAGTCTAGTGGCAAGACAAAAGTCAGGATGACTCGTGACAGCCCAGGATGCAATTGGTGACTGGTTTCTGTGAGTATTTTTTTTTTTGTAGTATGAGGGGAAATGTCGATTAAATAAATAAATTTAGAAGGTTGATGAATTTAGCACAAAGGTGCTTCTATATTAGTTTGAATTCTCTGAACCCATCACATACCAGGGCAGCTAGATGACAAGATGGATAGAACACTGGGCCAAGAGTTGGTTCAAATTTGACCTCATCTTCCTGAGTTCAAATTTGGCCTCAGCCACCTCCTAGCTGTGTGACCCTGGACAAACCACTTAACTCTGTTGGTCTCAGTTTCCTCATCTGTAAAATGAGCTGGAGATGGAAATTGTAAAACACTCCAGTATTTTTGCCAAGAAAACTCCAAAAGGGATCAGAGAGCCAGATATGACTGAACAAGGACTGAAAAAAATCACATACCAAGTGTCAAAATAACTTGCCCTTGATTATACAGGAAGCAAATAAGCAGTTTGGACTTTTGAATTCAGTTCTTCTGATTTCAAATCTACAGTTCCCCTTGCCCCTACCCCACTAACATTTGTCTGCTCAGGCAGAAGAGCAAAGAAGCTAAAGTCTCCTATAGCATTTGCTCAAAGACTGTTAAGAGATGACGGGATCACTGTCTTGCTTCATCCTCCTCCATTTTTGGACAGCTGCTTAGTTATATGGAACTCTCAGGCAGCTTCTGGTTTTCCTTCCTCAGTGAATCCCTCCCTTCTATAATAGGGGTTCTTTATGGGCCTTGGCCTGAAACTGGACTGGACTTGCTGCCTTCAGACCTAGGAGCTAAAGAATAGCCCCTTGGGGAGGTGGGTGGAAGTTTCTCTAACCAGTGGGAAGTTCAGACAGAGTTTGAATGTGATGGATGCATCACCAGCTGGATTTTCAAGTGGAAACTTCAAGATGGATAATAAGGAAGTCATTTTTCAGAGCGATCGATATGATGAAGGATTAAATGATGAAATGAGGCCAGTAGTTAGATTTAGCTGAGCCTGAATTACATACTAGAAAACCCAGTGAACCAGAAGAGGGGAAAATACTTTTCTACAGAAACAGGCTGATCCATAGATGAGACTCTGCAGGGCAGAGGCAGAAAATGCTGAGTCTTGGTCTAGCATTCAATGCCTCCACAATTTGACTCAATCTAATTCTCCAGCTGTTTTTTAGCTCCATAGTCCAGCCAGCTTGATGTGCTCAGATGATGTGTCAGAACATAGCCTGAGTTTTCTCCACTTCGAGTCTGTGTACATGCTGCACTTTCTACTCTCATCCCTCCTAACCCTATCATAATTTCCATTTCTTTCTTTCTTTCTTTCTTTCTTTCTTTCTTTCTTTCTTTCTTTCTTTCTTTCTTTCTTTCTTTCTTTCTTTCTTTCTTTCTTTCTCTTTCTTTCTTTCTTTCTTTCTTTCTTTCTTTCTTTCTTTCTTTCTTTCTTTCTTTCTTTCTTTCTTTCTTTCTTTCTTTCTTTCTTTCTTTCTTTCTTTCTTTCTTTCTTTCTCTCTCTCTCTCTTTCTCTCTCTCTTTCTCTCTCTCTTTCTCTCTCTCTCTTTCTCTCTCTCTCTTTCTCTCTCTCTCTTTCTCTCTCTCTCTTTCTCTCTCTCTCTCTCTCTCTCTCTCTCTCTCTCTCTCTTTCTCTCTCTCTCTCTCTCTCTCTCTCTCTCTCTCTCTTTCTCTTTCTTTTTCTTTCTCCCTTATTTTCCATCTTAGAATGAATACTATGTACTGGTTTCCAGGCAGGAGAGTAGTAAGGACTAGGCAATGGGGGTTAAGTGAGCTGCCCAGGGTCACACAACTAGGAAGTGTTCTGAGGTCAGTTTTGAACCTAGGACCTCCAGTCTCTGGGTCTGACTCTCAATCCACTGAGCCACCTAGATGCCCCCCATAATTTCCATATTCCAAGGGCCTTCCAAAGCCATCTCTTCAAGGAAGCTTTGAACCCCTGTAAAGAATTTTTTTCTCTCCTCTGAAACCCTCTTCCCCTCTCTCCAACACTTGCTATACACCTCTCCTAGTACACAATAAAGGTTTATTTTATTTCATTTATTTTTGTTTCTTTGTGTCTTAGATATCTTGACAAACTGAAGAAAGATGTTTGTTTTCACTTCTGTATTTCCCCCTACCAGGTCAGTGGGAGGATGTGTTAAGATAGTAAGTGGAGAGCAGCTAGGTGGCTCAGTGGATACAGATTCTTGCCAGACATGGAGATGGAGGGTCCTGGGTTCAAATCTGAACTCAGATACTTCCTAGTTATATGACCCCAGGCAAGTCACTTAACCTCAATTGCCTGACCCTTATTGTTCTTCTGCCTGGAAACCATTACTTAGTATTCGTTCTAAGACAAAAGCTAAGGGTTTAAACATTTTAAAAAAAGAGAGTGAGTAGGTCAGTTCCTGGGTCTCTAGGCAGACATGTCACGTCTAACTTTGATGTAAGAAGGCTCCTGACTGAAAGGGAAACAACTGGCACACATCCCATGTTAACCTCTGACTTTGGAACCATCTGGAGAAAGATGTAGGGAGTAAGAGGGGAGGGGCAGGCTAGCCCTGGGATTGAGTTCTAGGGAGAGAGCTCCCAATGGGCTTTGCAGGAGAAACCTATTTCTATGCAGACACTGGATTTTGTTTATGTTCATAGATACCTCCAAATGAGTAGATGGTGAGGAGTTGGAAGTTGCTAGGTGATGTAGGAAGCCTAAATGTCTGTCTTTGGAACCAGAAAGACCCGAGTCTTCCTGTTTCAGATGCTGGCTAGCAAAGCGGTCCTCAGCAAGTCACTTGACCCCTCTCAGCCTCAGTTTCCATTGACCTATCATGTATTAGACCTATTATGTATGCTTAGTTTAAGATTGGCAGACAGAGAGCCTTTTCTTGTCTCTGGTAAGGGTCAGAGATAAATGGGGGAGCCTCCTGTGGCTTAAGGGAACTTCTGACTCCATGAGAGCCAGGCCCAGATATCTCCAGTAAATCTCAGAAACTAGACAAGTTTAGGAACCCAGGACTGGAGGTCACTCTCTCCTGGGGCTCCAGACAAATCTTTTTCATGGATTCTCTTTGTCTGAGATATCAGAAGACTGGTCAAGTGAGATAAGGCTTAATGATGTTTTGAATTCAGACTGTAGAGTGTTCAATGTCCTAAGGCATTTGGACTTTATCTTGTATTATAAATGAACAACAACAGCCTACTGCTACTCAGCAAATGCTCAGAGTTCGAACTCACCATCACGAACACTGTGTTCAGAATGGCGAACAAATATAAAACAACGTGGATGCACCCAAGATCAAAACAGTGGCATCTCATTGACTACATCATTGTACGCCGGCAAGACATCAAGGATGTAAAGATCACCAGAGCCATGAGAGGAGCTGAATGCTGGACAGACCACCGATTGGTTAGAGCGACTCTTCAAATGCGCATTGTGCCTCGCCATCCAAAACGCACCCAGACAGTTCACGCATTTTACAAAGTGAGTTGTCTTAGAGATCCATCTTATTTGCAAACATTCCAGTCCTGCCTGGACAACAAGCTGTCTGCCAAGGGACCACTCACTGGAAGCTCAACCGAGAAATGGAACCAGTTCAGAGACACAGTGAAGGAAACATCAAAGGCAGTCCTAGGCCCAAAACAACGCAACCACCAGGACTGGTTTGACGAGAACAACACTGCTATTGAAGACCTATTGAGCAAGAAGAACAAAGCCTTTATGGAGTGGCAAAATAACCCAAACTCTGCTCCTAAAAAGGACAGATTCAAGTCTCTCCAAGCCACGGTGCTGTGTGAGATCAGGAAGATGCAAGACTGATGGTGGGAAAAAATGGCAGAAGAAATCCAGCGGTTTGCTGATATGAAAAACTACAAACAATTTTTCAGTGCCCTCAAGACTGTCTATGGGCCATCAAAACCCACCACCACTCCCTTGCTATCCTCTGACGGTGACACTCTCATAAAAGATAAAAAAGGCATCAACAACAGGTGGAAAGAACACTTCAGTCAGCTTCTCAACCGACCCTCTTCAGTCGACCAAAGCGCCCTTGACCAGATCCCCCAAAATCGCTCCATCCTTCAATAGAGGAAGTCCAAAAAGCCATTAAACAAATGAGTGCAGGCAAGGCACCCGGTAAAGATGGGATCCCAACCGAGGTGTACAAGGCCTTAAATGGAAAGGTGCTCCAGGCATTCCACATAGTGCTGACCAGCATATGGGAAGAGGGAGACATGCCCCCAGAACTCAGAGATGCCTCCATCGTAGCCCTATACAAGAACAAAGGCTCACGAGCAGCCTGTGACAACTACAGAGGCATCTCACTACTCTCCACTGCCAGAAAGATCCTCGCCCATGTTATACTCAACAGACTCCTGTCATCTGTTTCAGAGCAGGACCTGCCTGAATCACAATGTGGCTTCTGACCAGATCGCAGCACCATCGACATGGTCTTCACAGTGAGGCAAATGCAGGAAAAATGCCTTGAGCAGAACCTGAGTCTCTATATTGTCTTCATAGACCTGACAAAGGCGTTCGACACAGTGAACAGGGACGCATTGTGGGTGATCCTCAGCAAGCTCGGTTGCTCAGCAAAATTTGTCAAACTGATCTAGCTCTTTCATGTCGACATGACAGGGGAAGTCCTATCTGGTGGAGAGACTTCCAATCACTTCAACATCTCCAATGGCGTGAAACAAGGCTGTGTCCTCGCTCCGGTACTATTCAACCTATTTTTCACCCAATTATTACGACATGCTGTGATGGATCTAGACCTGGGCGTCTACATCAAATATTGGCTGGATGGCTCACTATTTGACCTTCGCCGCCTGACTGCAAAAACAAAGACAACAGAGAGACTCATCCTGGAAGCTCTCTTTGCAGATGACTATGCTCTCATGGCCCACCAAGAAAATCATCTGCAAACCATTGTGGACAGGTTCTCCACCGCAACAAAACTGTTTGGCCTGACTATCAGCCTCAGCAAAACAGAGGTGCTGTTCCAACCTGCACCAGGGAGGCCAATGAACCAACCGTGCATTACAATCGATGGCATGCAGCTTTCTAACGTCAACACCTTCAAGTACCTGGGCAGCACCATCACCAACGACGGATCCCTAGACCACGAGATTAATGCCAGGATCCAAAAGGCCAGCCAGGCACTTGGGCGGCTGCGCTCCACAGTCCTCCAACACAGAGGTGTAAGCTCTGTGATGAAGCTCAAAGTGTACAACACAGTGGTCCTCAGCTCGCTCCTGTATGGTTGTGAGACATGGACACTGTACCGGAAGCACATGAAACAGCTGGAGCAATTCGACTAATGCTCCCTCCGGTCAATCATGAGGATCCAATGGCAGGACCGAATCACCAACCAGGAAGTCCTCGACAGAGCCAACTCCACCAGCATTGAAGTCCTGGTCCTCAAAACCCAGCTACGATGGTCTGGACACGTCATCCGCATGGACCCACAGCGAATACCAAGACAGGTATTCTATGGTGAACTGTCAGCTGGACTCAGGAAACAAGGCCGACCAAAGAAAAGATTCAAGGATCAGCTAAAGTCAAACTTGAAGTGGGCTGGCATCACACCAAAGCAACTAGAATTTGCTGCCTCTGTCAGAAGCAGCTGGCAAACCCACATTCACCATGCCGCCACCGCCTTTGAAGATAAGTGATGTCGACGTCTTGCCGCTGCACATGAACACCGACACCAGGCCACAACTGCACCTCCCGTAACAACTGGAGTCCCATGCCCCATGTGCCACAAACTCTGCGCCTCAGCCTTTGGACTCCAAAGCCACATGAGGGTACACTGTAGATGAAACTGCACAAAGACAATAGTCATTCTCGATCACCAAGAGACTACTATATAATAGGAAACCATTAATGGATTTTTGAGCAGGGGAGTGATGAGGTATCTACCTTCTGAAGATATATACATAAGGAATTTATTAAACCCAATATCTTGGAGTAGGACGGAATGGAGGTTAGTAGGTCAGATTTTGGAGAATGCTACAGAGAAAATCCTCCTCCTTTCCCTTATCCCCCTATCCAATGCTTCTCATCGGCCTCCAAGTTTCAAACTCTCATTTCCCATGATTTTTCCCTCCAAATCTCCTACCTAACCTAGCAACTAGGGCTGAACTCTGTTCAAGGATGGGATTATGGTCTGCTCTTGTCTTTTTATGTAAAGACAGTTTGGAATATCAGCTGGAGTGCTTGACCTGGTACAAGGAGAAGTAGGTTCAAATCCCACCTTGAATATTTACCAAATGATATGCCTTAGACTGATGAAGTGACTTCAACTCTATATGCCTTAGATAATTGTCTAGGGCTTATCTTTTAAATTACATAGTCCTAAAAGGCAAGAATATGTTACCATCTGCATTTGGGTGAGATTATGGATGTGTTGGAGTGTAATTTAAGCCACTTGGTGCTTTCAGAGTTCCTTTGAGGATTACAATCAATCATTCAATTGATTTAGTGTCTACAATGTGCCCTGTACCAAGAGCTGAGAATACAAAAAGAGGCAAAAGACAGTCCTAGCCTTCAAGGACTCCCCAATCTAATGAAGACCATATAATTTAGGTAATGCATTGTTTTCTTATATTGGTAAAATAGTCATTTGCTTCAGGGTAAAGTAGAGAGTAATAATGGTAATAGCACTCTTTGGGAGGTGGGGACCTCTGATTGCATTGGTATCAGGAAATCCCAAGGAAGGAATTCCCTAAATCAATGTACTCTGAGAGTTGTTTCTCTTTAGTGTGGTGAATAGGTAACTGATATATTAAGGATCACACAGCCAATATGTGTCAGAGGTGGGGCTGGTCTCAACTCTGAGGCTGCCATATTGCCATCATCCCCATCACCAATACCACTCCTACCACCATCCCCATCACTACCACCACCATTGCTGGTACTGCTACTTTTACTGTTCTCCCTCCTCTTCTTTCTGATGCTGTTGTTGCTGCTGCTACTACTATTGTTGCTAACACTGCCACTGTTATTATTGTCTCAGTCATGTCTGGCTCTTTATAACTCCAGTATATCCATAATCTTACCCAGGAGCAGTGGGCAACATATTCAAGCCTTTTAGGACCATCTCTAATTTAAAAGATAATCCCAAGACAATTGTCTAATGCATATAGAGATGAAGTCACTTGCCTAGAGCACACCATGTAGCAAAAATACTGGAGTGTTTTGTCATTTCCTTCTCTGGCTTACTTTACAGATGAGGAAATGGAGACAAATAGGGTTAAGTGACTTGCCCAGGATCACATAGCTAGTGTCTGAAGCCAGACTTGAACTCAGGAAGAGGACTCTTCCTGGCTCCAAGCCCAGGGTCCTATTCACTGTTGGACTAGTTGCCCAAAAGCCCTGGGAGGTAGATGAGAATCTTTATATAGCACCCACTATGTGCCAGGCATTTTAAAATATCATGTCATTTGATCCTCACAACAACCCCGGGAGATAGATGCTCTTATTATTTTACTTTTTTAGATGAGGAAACTAAGACCAAGAGGGTTAAATGACTTGCCTCAAATCTAGTAAGTGTCTGAGACTGATATGAACTCATGTTTTCCTGACTCCAGGCTTGGCACTCTACCCATTGTACCATCTGGCTACTCATTATACAGTTTTATCATACTGCATCTATACATGACACTTTCAAGTTTATGGTACACTTTTCTCCACTCCCCCCCAGGTGGACAGAGCAAATATTATTCCCATTTCACAGATGAACAAACTGAGTCTCAGAGAGAAATGATTTGTGTGGAGTCATACAGCAAGTAAACGCTGGAGCCAGAACTTTCCCCTCTGAATTCAGAGTTGTCTGTAATATTGCATTTTTTTTCATAGCTTAAGGAGCCTAGTGATTCCTTTTGCAGTAGGAAGGGTAATTCATACCTCTGTGATAACTAATGGGGATAAAGGGTATATTACCACTACCAAGAGAACTGAGGTGGCCTTGGTGGCCCAGATTTAGTGGGTCAAAGCACAGCAAACCTTCTGACAGGCCCTGGGTAAGTCAGATAGCTTAGGAGAGGGAACTTTGTGTCTAAGAACATTATATATGCAGACAGGGTCCTGCCACAGAGATGATTTGGATTGATGGGAAAGCCAGACATTGAAAAAATGATTGTATTAAACTCTGGGGCATTAGGAAAGTAAATGAGGAGATGCTTATGCAGATTATAAAGAAAAGCTAAGCCTCGAGATCCTGGTAAACACATCGGGGGACTTTAAAGCAGGTCTTGACTATTTAGGGAAGTAGGGATCTTGGGGAAGGGGATCAGATGACAGAAGACCCTAGGAAGGGTAGTCTTAGTCCTTCAGGGGTCACCCTTTCTTTTTATTGTATCCTCAATGGTCTAGCTGTAGCCACTCTGCTACTCAGTTCCTTTTCCCAGTGTTCTTCTGGATTCTTAAAAAATTCAGAGTAGCTATTTTAGAGTCAAGAAATATGGAACCTTAGTCCTTAGGCTACCTTAGAAAGGTATTAGCATAGTGTCCAGATGTGGGAGGTAATGATACTAGCTAGTTTGATACTTTAAGATTTGCAAAATACTTTACATATATTATTTCATTTGATAGTCACAAAATTTCTGTGAGGTAGATATTACTATTATTCCCATTTTATAGGCAACTGTGTGGTGTAGATAGAGAGCTGTCCTTGGAGCCAGGAAGAATTGGGTTCAAGTTTTACCCCAACACATCCTGGTTATAGATGACTCTGGACAATCACATTAAGTGCATTAGGTAACTCTCTGTGTTATAAGTTACAAAGAAGGGGCTAATCTATATTGGTAGAAGGAGGTTCCTCATCTGGGAGTCCCATAGATAATGAAATCAATTCCTCTCCTATTCTGCCAATGAGGAAACTGAGGTTAAGTGACTTCCTCAGGCTTATACAGCAAGTGTCTTAGGCAGGATTCAAACTCAGGTCCTATTGATTTCAAGTTCAGCATTTTATGTACTATGTGCACTTTAGATTACTCCACCCTACTTAGTCTAACAAAAATCAGGAAATTGTGAACTTTAGATTACTCCATCCTACTTAGTCTAATAAAATCAGGAATGTCTATACCTATACTTAAGGATTAAGTATTTAGAAGGATGGCCTATGACAGACATGTGCTAGCAAATGACAAATCAGAAACAACTGACAGACCCCTGGGCTGTCCTAAGTCAAGCCTAAGATATCATTGGTACATGTGAGATGCAGGAAAGTGATGTAAAACTGTCTATATATTTTTCATCACTTCCTCTCTCTGGCCTCTTTTGCGGCAGAGAGGTGGCTGGCAGCAGCTTGCTGAGTGTGTCGGCATCTTGGTGTGCTGGCTGCTATTGTCCGGTTTTTAGTGGTGAGTTTTCCCTGATACCATACTGGAGGAAGCCTAGTAACCTAGTTCAATGAGGCATCTTCTCTGAGATCTCTCAGAGTTTTAAGCTTATTCTTTCTCTTTTACCTTCCAAACACTATCCACTTAGAAGTCTCTAATCTTCTTCAGAAACCTTGTGGTGGAGGATTTTGAACTCTCCCTGGCACAGGGGAGAAATCCTATACCCTCTTCCTCTCTCTTCTCCTTGATTTCTTCCCTATATATTGATTAAACCACCATATATTTCCAAATTGACTTGGGTATTTTTATTTGGGATATCCCCTGGTGACCAAAAATTAAATTTAGATTAGGTCATGACCCTAAATTATCCTTACAACTACACTACCTAGTTGCCTCTGGAGAATGGTGGTCCTATTATTTTTTGCATCTGAAGTATTCTATGGAGATATTGGTGTCAAATTATAGGAGATATTCACATTATAGGATGTAATAGGAAGGAAAATCCCGATGTTGGAGTACATCCAGAAGATGGTCAAAATGGGGAGATTAGACATTAAACCACAGGAAGATTTAATGAAGGATGTTTAGCATGGAAAAGAGATTTGGGAGAGAGACTATTCCCTGTCTTCAAATGTTTGAAGGACAATAATGTGGAAAGGGGAATAAGGGAATAAACTTGTTCTGCTGAGTCCCAGAAGGTAGAAGGAGGGAGTCATGGAGAAGTGTCCTCTTTCACCAGGGCCAGTGCTCTATCTCTGGTACCATATGGACTCCTCACTGCCTTCTGGCATCCTGCCACCCAGGAGAGATTTCTCCTTTCTCAGTTCTTTTGTATCACTTTATTTGGACTCATCACCAATAAAAATTGTATTATAGTTGTATATGTTTCTATATTACATTTCCTGTGAGACTGTGAGCTCTGTGAGGTGAGGAACTCAATGTTTCCCACTACTCTATCCCAGTCAGAATGGAGGTGGGGCCCAAATGAATACTTGTTGAATTGTGTTGAACTGAACAGACTGAACATTGACACAGGACACTATTATTCTTTCGAGGTTGGACTTGATGGCCTCTAATCTTCCAGTTCTATGTATTCTGAGTCCCTTGTTCAATGGCAAAATGTGCTGCAGCTCCATCACAAGCAAGGATATTAATTCAAATCAGTTTCCTGGGAGGAAGGAGGAAATTGTGAGGATTGGGCGGTAGAAACAGGGTAGAGAGATTCACTGACATTCTTGGAGCTCTTTTGGACACCAACTACACAATCTCAGCTCCATGAAAAGCTCACTTCCTCCATAGAGTCCTCTCAGAATCCTCTAATTTGTTGGGATTTTCTCAGTGTCCTCCAAGACTCACTCCCTTCCCTCCAGCACCACAACCCTCAACAAACAGCTCTACTTTGTTAGGTCTTTGGGATGTACTGAAGAAAGGCTTCCACTCACTAGTGAAGGCTAGGAGGAACTGTCCAGCATTGCAATGGGCTGATAATACTTACTGTCCCTATTTGGATTAAGAGTTAAGACACACATGATGCTTTCCTTATAGAAACCCTGTGAGTTGGGTTGTGTGTGTAACCCATTTGCCCAATTTTATCCAACAACTCAAACACCTGCTAGGATAAACAGCATACCCATGTGAGGACAGACACTAGAGTTTGTTTACTACCATGGACATGGTGATGGAACGTGTTGAACAAGGAGCTGGCATTGTGCCGTGGAATTAACTGGATTGATTAAAGTTGTACAGATAGTTTTGGATGAGGGAGTCTGGAAAGACTGAGAATGGAGAGCAAGATGACGAGGGCCAGGGCCGGTATGGCACTGGTAAACTCTACCTGTTCATTGAACTCTGGGCTGGAAAGAGACTGTAGGTAGAGAGACATCTTGAATAGAATGATGCATGATGAGGATAGGCTGTGGTGTTGTACCACTTACTTGAATACAGCATTTAGTGTGCTTTCTTAGTTTATTTTAGGAAAGGAATACCTGGTGGATGTGTGTGTATATATGTTGGCACACATACACACACAAATGTGTATTTGTGTATGTTCCAAAAGGTGACATTAGCATTAGTTCCAAAGCATGCCTGACTGGGAGTGATCATTTTATGACCTTTTTATAGGTGAAGAAACTAAAGCTCACATTACTGAATTGACTTTTCCAGAGGCATATAGCCAGTAAGTAGTGCAGCTGAGATTCCAGCTGAGGTTTTCTGACCCAATTCCAGCATTCTTCTCACGATACATTGCTGCTTGAGGGAGTGAGTACCTTGTACCCTGGAAAGTATTCCAAGCACAATATGGATGCCTACCCATTGGGGGCGTTATTGAAAGTTTACTGCATTGGATGAGAGATTAGTCTAAATTACTTCAGAAATTTCTTTCTAGTTCTCTGATTTCTTGATTTTTTTATATCCTAAAGAGGACTCCTAAGGACAGAAACCTCATTATCCTTACTTTTATCTGACTCTATGGTACCATGCTTAGAACTTTGCCCAAGAGGAAGATCCATTGAAAAGAAAGATGAGGCTTGGAAGGCTATTGGTGTGTCTGATCTATGGACTTACTTTCAGGTGTCTGGTGGACTTGGTCTGCTAAAAAATGGGTAACAAGCATATGAAGAGTCAGATGTGACAACCCTCTACTAAGATGATTTCAGGATCTCAAACAGTACTAGTGAAAGAACTCTATTTGCATTTCATCACAGATTCAGATATGCTAGAGCTAGGAAGGAGTTTAGAGCCTTAGTATTGTAACTACTCTGTGCTCCAAAGCAAGGGCTCTATATTTGTCATGGATATTTGGTAGTCTCCTGAAGCCTTTGAATGTCTTCTTGGGATACTGCTTGAAAATGTATAATATAAAGCACATAGCATCATAAAGAAAACCAATTGTAATGAAATAAAGCTACAAATTATTTTTAAACCAAATTCATGGACCCTACACTAAGAACCTTTGCTCTAGAGAAAACTCCTCACTCTGATCTTTCAAAGGTGAGTTTTTTTTTTTTTTGAGTGATGTAATTCTGGAAGCCCATTCATGCATTTGCCTCTTTCAGAATGCACACCAATGCTGCTACTCTTATAGCTTTCTCTCTCTATTGAGGGCCTTCCCAGATAATTTCTGAGCTGCAAGGAATCTTAGAACATAGAATTCCTGGTTTGGGTGGCACCTTAGAACTCTCTTTTCACCTGTGTTTCTTGGAACTCTCAGCTCCTTTTGAATCTCTGTTCAGACTTCCTTTAAGAGGACTTTTCCCAATCCTCTGATGAGTGTTCTCCCATCTCAGATTATTTTGTAGGCTTTATTTATTTTTTTTTTGAGAGTGAGTCTCCCCCTGAGGCTGAAACAAAGGGGGGCTAAGTCCCACTTTTGATTGACACAGCTCTTCCTTCCTTCCTTCCTTCCTTTCTCTTTTCCTTCCTTTCTCTTTTCCTCCCTTCCTTCCTTTCTCTTTTCCTTCCTTCCTTCCTTTCTTTCTCTTTTCCTTCCTTCCTTCCTTTCTTTCTCTTTTCCTTCCTTCCTTCCTTTCTTTCTCTTTTCCTTCCTTCCTTCCTTCCTTCCTTTCTCTTTTCCTTCCTTCCTTCCTTCCTTCCTTTCTCTTTTCCTTCCTTCCTTCCTTCCTTCCTTCCTTTCTCTTTTCCTTCCTTCCTTCCTTTCTCTTTTCCTTCCTTCCTTTCTTTTTCCTTTCCTTTCCTTTCCTTTCCTTTCCTTTCCTTTCCTTTCCTTTCCTTTCCTTTCCTTTCCTTTCCTTTCCTTTCCTTTCCTTTCCTTTCCTTTCCTTTCCTTTCCTTTCCTTTCCTTTCCTTTCCTTTCCTTTCCTTCTGGGTAAGGGAAATGAAGGCAAAGGTTTTTCCAGAGTTTGGGATCTAGAGCTCAAGGTCCTTGCTCCTCACTCAGAGTTCAGAGGGCAAAGACCCTTTCTTTCTTTCTTTTCAACAGCTTCTCCCACAAACCTCTTTTCTCACTTCAACTCCCCCTCCTGTCACATTCCAAATGATGGGTGCTAACTCTCAGTGGGAAGAAATACAAAAGTTTGATTCTCAGTTTTCCTTTCCACAAACTGAAGTGATAACCAATCTCAATCTCCTTCTTAGTGAGAATTACAAATGTGTCCAATCACACCCAGTTAGAGCACATATCCACAAAACACAATTTACTTATCTGTACATGTTGGACATCTCCCTCCATTCCCATCCCACCTCATATTGTAAGTGTTTAATAAATATTTCTTGAAATTTTTAACTGAAAGTAGAATGGCAGAGGTGACCTTTGACTATAGAACAAAGAATTTCAAGGCAAGGAGAGACCCTCCAGATCTAGTCTGGTTGTTCCCAGTCTTTTGAAGTTTGATCTTTTTAATGTGATATGTGATAGAGTAGCTTTCTGTCATTGGGCATTTTCTCAAAGTTAAAAAATGCTTCTAAAGTTTGCATTTTATTAATCACAACAGCATTGGTATATTTTCATAATGTATATATAAGGAACAATAATGCATCTATATGAAGAGTACTCATTCAGCCTCTAACAGGTATGTTTATTTATTACTCTGAATAATTTAGTGAGATGATAATGGTTGATATATGGGATGGGGGAAACACTGAACTAAGTCAACCATGCCATTTTACCAAAAGAGAAACTGAGGCCAGAGAAGGAATTAAATGCTTAATAGTTTTTTAAAGCTTTAAAATCAAGTAACAATCTTATTGAACATTTGTACCATGGATGCCTGCTTTTTCTGGATAGAGAACAAAGTTCTTCCATCACCCAAACTTATGTACTGGCCTTCGATCTGGTAGCAGGTCTATCATCAGATGAACACTGGGAAGTTACATGGATGCCCAAAGTTCAAAAGTACAGAAAGTAGAAGCTCATTAGGCAAGACATTCAGTCCTCAGAATCTCAGAATAGTCTTATTCAGTACCTTTCATCCTCTAAGCTCTAGCTAGTCATTAGCTAATGAAATGAGCTCATTAGGAAAAGGGCAGAATGACAGTGACTGCAGTCAGCAGGAGAGCTTTGGGACTCACCAAATCAGAGGTCCCTAGGTGGTCCCTGATTTGCAGTGGAAGCAACTCCCTGTGGGGTAAAAGGAAGGCAGGTCACTTAGCTGTGAAGCTGCCTTTATGACAGGCAAGACAGAGAACGGCTTGAAGCTCAGGAGATGTGGAAGTTTTCTTTAGCCTGTAGAGGAGGTAGTGAGTCGTAAAGAAAAGAAAATTGCATCTGCATTCAAAAGACATATGTTTGAACCCCAGTTCTGTCATTTCCTGCTTATGTGACTTTGGGCAACCACTTAACCTCTGGAGATCTCAGTTTCTTTATCTGTAAAAAAGAGGCAGTTGGATTAGATGGCCTTTGAGCCCCTTTCTAGATCTAAATCCTATGTTCCTAGTGCTTGGCAGTGCATCTACCAAAGCTGGAGGAAGGAAAAGGTGATTCCCTCTTTTTTCTCCCCATTCTTTTGCTCCTGATTTTTTTCCTCCTTTTACAATCTAGCAATCATTCAGCATTTATTAAAGGCTTTCCATGAACCAAATACTATATAAAGTACTGGAGAATAAAAAAGAAAATGAAACAGGAGTCAGCTAGGTGGCACAGTAGATAGAGAGCCAGGAAGATCTGGGTTCAAATTTGGCCTCAGACCCTGCATAGCTGGTCCCTTTCTCTCTTTTGTCTTAGAATTGATACTAAGACAAAAATATAAGTTTTTTTTTTTAAGAAAGTGAGACAATCCCTTCACCTAAAAGAACTAACATTTTATCTGGGAGTAGAGGTTTAGAGATAGAAGGCACCTTGGATATCACCAGTCCTGTCCTTTCACTTGCTTAGCTTAGTCAGTCATGTCCAATTTTCTTTACTGAATTTCCAAATAACCTTTAGCAAGTCTCTTTGTGCCTCTGATTCCTCCCCTTCTTCTTTGTTAAATTGAGATTTGTTCTTGGAAGATGGAATAGATAATCTTTCTGCTTGGCCCCAGAGGACAAAACTAGGTCCAATTCTCACTGCTTTTAGGTTTTGGTTCAATGAAAAACAGCATGGGATACTGAGCCCGGAGTAAAAAGAGACCTGGATTGGAATCCTTCCTTTGACTCCGTACTAGTTGTATAGTTTTGGCAATGGGAAATCATGTATGTTCCACTCATCTTAGGTCTTCACATATGTAAAATGGGGATAGTAATAGCTATGATACTAAATTTCACCTAGTTTTTGTACATGTAAAATATTATGTACAACTTAAATCACTATACAAATATCTGCTTTAATCAAATTATTAAAAGCTAGACTTTTAAATGGTTAGCACTGTCCAACAATTGAATGGCCTTTCTGGCATATAGCAAGTACTTCAGTGATTGCTTCCTTTATTGGAAGATGGGGTGGCTACTCAGGAATGTGTGGCCCCACTTGGAGTCTTTCTGAGATAGGAGGCCCTGTGGAGGGTGTTTTAGAGGGTATTCATCACTTGAAGAAGGTAGTTAGGACAGAAAGGAGTTATTAAAACTGAGAACCTTGCCCCTTTCCCTCTAATCTCTAGACTAGATGCCTAATGAAAGCTTGGAATGGGGAAGGAGGATAGAAGATTTTGGAGAAAATGTTTCAAAGGAGCTATTTGAAGAAAGAGGGTTCATACTAGATGATTAATAAATGGTTTTGGTGTATTAATTAATTTATCCCAAACTTTGATAGCAGGAAGATGAGTGGGTAATGGGGAAATACACCATTTGGAGAATTAAACTTAGACCTAAATGACATAAGAGGATTGACTTGATACAATCGACCTCTCCTGAATATGTTATCTATAAGAGGAGAATTTTTGGTGGGCAGTCCAGCCATGGGATGGGAATAGGACACTGTTCTGGAAATATAAATGACTCCTTCAGGAAGGCAGGTACCTCAGCTGATGATTATCATAAGATCATAAGATTTTATGCTGGAAAAGACCTCAGAAATGATCTAGGTTAATTCCATGATTTTATGGATGGGGAAACTGAGGCCTAAAACAGTTAAATGACTTGTATAAAATAATTTGGGTAGTAAGCAACAGAGCCAAGATGAAAACTTATTTCTTCTAACTCTGAGGATTGAAGAAGAAATAACTTACCGAGGTCATATGACAGTTATATGATGGGAACTAGAAAACACTTTAAAACATTTAGTAAATCATAGAACCTTAGAACTGAAGGTTACCTAGTACAACCTAGTAAATCTTTAGTAAATTTTTATCCCTCCTTAAAAATGAAGACTTCCACACATTTTTGTGTCATGGACCCCTTCGGAAGTGTGGTGAAGCCTATGGATCTTTTCTCAGCGCAAAGTCTTTAAATAATTGAAGGAAATGCTAAATTTTAGTTAGATTAGTGAAAACAAAACTATAACACTTTCTTCCTCTAAGTTCATAGATTCCCTGAAACTTAAGGGTCTGTAGATCCTCTGCTTTAAAACTATTGGGTTAAAAACTCCTCACTTTATTTCAGACCTTTGGACCCAGACATCAGATCTCTTAACTCACATTCCTGAATGAATGCTGAGCCAAGATGGGAAAGTGGGTGAGCTGTGTTTAGACTCTCTATATCTATTGTCAACCTCTCCATCACTCCCTCACAGTGACAGCCATGTCCAGGTTCTGTGACCTCTGTGGCTTTTCCCACATTTATATGGTGGTGGTATGATGGAAAGACTTTTAAATTTGGAACCAGAAGACTTGGGTTCAAATCCAAAGTCTGCCCCTAACTAGGTAGAAGACGTAAAACAATCACTTCTCCCTTCTGAGTTCTAGTTCTCCCACTAGGATCATCTCTAAGTTTCCATCCCACTCTACAATTCTATTCAAATTCAGTTCTGATTTTATATTTGGCCTGAAGCATTGAATGTAGGGCCACATTGTCACTGCTTCCCCAACCTTCCATATCTATAGGGTCCTGATAACTGGGGGAGAAGTACCATCTGTATATGTGAGCACAAAGAGCTTCAGTCGATGTATGTGGGGTTATAAAGTCCCTCAGGGAATTAAAAAAGCAGCATGTTTCCCTGCTCCGTTGATTTATTGAATTTGATTAATGATTCTAATGTCCTCATTATCATGTCAAATTTTGCAGGCAACAGTCTGCTCTGAAGCCAGAGAGCACTGAACTCCCTCCTTCCCCCTCCTTCCTTTTATTTTACCCTTTCCCCCTCATTACCCTCCTTCTCTCATTCTTGACTGCTCTTTTCCATTCTCTGTAATCTTTTCTCCTTCTTCTCTTCCTTCCCTCATTCTTTTACTCTATCATTTTATCAATTTTTTTACCTCTCTTCCTCTGTGATTTTCTCCTTTTCCTTTGATTCTTTTTCTCAATAATTTTCTCTTTCTATTCAATCTTTCTATTAATTAATCTTTCTATTCAATCTTTTTCTTCTTTTCCCTCTGCATCTCCTTTTCTCTACCTTTCTCCCTTTGTTCACCCCTATTTTCTCTTTCTCCTTTTCTCTCTCTCTCTCTCTCCCTTTATCATATTTCCCTGTTTCTGCTTCTTTTTCCTCTTCATCTTTCCCTTCTCTCTTTCTCCCTCTTTTCCTAATCCCGCTCACTTCCTGCCTCCCTTGCTGGAAGATTCAGGACAGGCTCCAATGCATGTGGCTAACTGAGAATTCAACATTGGAAATGCCAAAAATACATGTTCTGTATCTCTTTCCTGGCTGGGAAAGTACTGTGGCCAATTAAGAATGAACTTTAAAAGAAATGAACATCTTGCATGCCAGGTTTCAGCTGAATGTCACTGAAATGGACTAGATTACCACCAACCGAAAAAAAAAAAGCATCTTAATTATGAAAATGCTATTAGGAGCAATTCTTATTGCCCTGGTTGCAGGGGAAAAGACACAATGACCCACATTCTTCAACACTTAGTCCAAATTTGGGGAAAAGGCTGGGGAGGGGGTACCATATGAATGTTTTCCCAGGGCACCCACTGTCTATTCCCCAGAGTGCATTCTCTTCCCACACAGTGCCAAGAGTATTTGAAAGAATACCAGACTGTGGAACCTTTCCAAAATCCATGATTCTCTCCCACCGCCATTTCTTCCCCCTACCCCCAAAGCTCAGTGGAGGTGGCAGGCAAAGCACAGAGACAAGGAGGGTGGGCAGGGATAGAATAAATGAGCCAAAGAGGCCAGAATATGGGAAGCAGCTGTAGCCATGCAGCTGAGACAGGGGATTCATTAGGTGCTTTTCCCTTTTTATGAAAGCATTGTCTTTAAAACTCAATGGCAATCTTCCCCTCATGCTGGTGATCTGGTCTGGCTGCTTTAGGTGAGTTATTATCAAATGAACTGTTTTGCATTGTGTAGCTGAGAAACTGACAAAACAGTGGGAAACAAAGGGTTCCTTATCTGAGAGCTGAGAAACTCCTCTTTCTGGCTCATGTGAGTCTGTGTGGTCCCTTTGGAGCCTTCCTGTTTGAGTCGGGGTTTGGGGAATCATGCCTCATCCCTGCATTTATTGAAGAATAGAATTCCTTGAAAGGGGGACCTATTACATAGTGTCTATCTGGTTCATAGGGACCTATGGGACTGCTGAGAACTGGCCAGATTTTTACGGTTAAGTCATCATTTATAGAATCTGTTTCCAAGCTAGGGTCCATTAGCTCTTGTATGAAAAGAGAAGCTGAGGTTGTCCCTACTGTCATTGTTATTCTTTATGTCACTCAAGAAAGAAATGAGGCTTCTTATTCACTGAAGTCTTACACTCACTGTCTCTTCCTTCTGCTTTCTTTACCTAACACAGTAAGCAAGGATTAGAGAAGGAGAGAAAACATAGTACAGAAAGAGAGAATGCTGATTTTGGAGCTGGATGATAGGGACATTGGAGCCAGATGTCCTGGTTCTGCCACTTACCACCTGGTCATTTTGAGCAAGTGATTTTACCCCTGAGCCTTAGTTTCCTCATCTGTAAAATGAGAAAGTTGGTTTAGGTCCATGTTGGCAAACCTATGGAATGTGTGCTGGAGGGGGCTACTCCCTTCCCCATCTCCATGCACACTTGATGACATCATACTTTACCTGTCCCTATTCCCAGCAGCCCAATGGGAGTGCTTCCTCCCTCCCCTGTCTGGGGTAAAATGAAAGGTTCACATACAGCATGAGGGTTGTAGTTTGGTCTCTAAAAGGTTCACCATCACTGGTTCAGGTGGTCTCTATGGTTTCTATCAGCTCTAGATTTATTATCATATGCTCTCCTTTCAAGGCAGTCTTGGGCAACTGCCCCTCTGGCATAAGATACTAGAAGACCTCTGGACCTGAAACACTATATGAACTTGAGGGTTCTTTATTCTGGGCCTAATTTCCTTCCTCTATAAAATAGTTGGGAAGAGATGATCCTTTAAGATTTTCCTCAGGCCTAAATACTATGCTCTTATGACTAGCTGGGAGTACTATTGTGTGGAGTGGCAGCTGTATTAATAGGGCAAATATCTCTCTCTTCTCTGGTTTCTCTGGCAGGGCTTCCAACTGGAGCAAAATTGCTTCAAGAGCTTTTAGATTTCCTGGAACCCTTCAAAGGGAAAGATTAAGCTAAGCCTGAAAAAGAAACCCCACCCACCCTGCCATGGAGGATATTATGAATTTAAGCTGCTATGATTATTTAAGCTAGGGTAAAAAAGAGAAAAATGTGACTAAAGCACTCTAAAAATCCACTTGATGTATTTAGTCAAGATGTGTTGACAACCCATAGTTTCCTTTGATGGTTTCCCCCTCCTCTGCTCTTTGATATGTGACAGTAACAACTGGTCAGGAGCTCTTTGAGTCATTGTGTTGCTTCATAGACATGGCAAGGAAATGAGGCTGGGCAGCCTTGACAGGGGACGGTAGAGAACATGGATAGGTGAGTGTGACAGGCATCAGAAATTTGCCTTAGAAGGATGGGAATGGAGAAACTTGACTGTTTGGGTCTTAGAGGGGAATAAGAATAAAGGCATGGTGTGCACCTTCAACCCTTCCTGCTTCTTCTTCCCTGCTAGGATTTACCTGGGTCTGTCAAAACAGTGAGAAATAAGAAATTCCTCACCTGAATGGTTGAGACACTATATTTTCTGGTCTTATGTACATTAACTTATTTGGGAAGTGAGCAAACCAGGAATGCTGTCAAGTTTTCTTCAAAATGGTTGCCAATTCTCCTCCTCCTCCTCCTTCTCCTTCTTCTTCCCTCCTTCTGTTTTAGAATCAATACTGTCTTTTGGTTCCAAGACAGAAGAGTGGTAAGGACTAGGCAATGGAAGTTAAGTGACTTGCCCAGGGTCACACAATTAGGAAGTATCTGAGGTCAAATTTGAACCCAGGCCTTCCCAATTCTAGACCTGGCTCTCAATCAAATGAACCACCTAGATGCTCCCTCCCCCAATCCATCTTTTTCTAGCAGCACCTGGGTGTACTATTCTCTTTGGAGCCAGCATGCTGGATACTGGTCTGGGGAGGAATGACTTGACTCCTGGCTCAGCCACTTACTTTGTGACCCTGGTCAAATAACATGACCTCTCTGGGTCTTGGTTGGTTCATTACCTAGCTAACCAGTTTGTTCATCCTTAAAAGAGAGCTAGTAACAAGTATCTCTTTACCTGAAAATGAAGAGTTTTAACCTCGGCTTGATGATCTTTATTTAAAAAAAAACATTTCAATAACTATATTTCAATGTAATTAACATTTTTTATAATTCCAATGCATATTATCTGCATTTAAAAACATTATCCTGTAAATGGGTATATAGGTTTCATTAGACTACAAAAGCAATCCATCCCTTTCCTCTCCAAAAGCCCAGAACTCCTGATGAAGGTTTTAAGATCAAAAGAGTTATATACCGTATCTATTCAAATATAGACTATAGGCTAACCTCCTCGTTCCAATTTAACATTTAAAACCCGAATGCAGCATCTAATTGATTTTTATGTATATATCCACTTACCTTTGAAAGAGATTTCATTTTAGGTTTGGCCTATAACATAAGAAGGTAGCCCACATTTGGAACAATTTCATATGTAAAGTACTTTGTAATAATCATGAAGGCTATTTACATAGCACTATCAAGTTTGTGAAACAAATTATGAACATTATCTCATTTAATCCTCCAAACAACCCTGAGATTCAAATATTGCCAGAGTCCCTATCTTACAGAAGAGGTAAGTAAGGGTCAAAGAGATGAAGGCAGCTAGACTTAGGCAGTTAAATGGCACAATAGAATAGAACATTGCACTTGAAGGTAGGCATGTTGCTTAACCTTCAGCCTCAGTTACTTAATCTATAAAATGGGGAGAGTGATAGCACCAACCCTCCTTGTGAGGACTGAATGAGAGAAAGTATTTTGTAGCCTTAAAGAACTATGTAACAACTAAAATAAGCTTAAGACTCTCTATAACTTCCAGCTATTATGAAGCATTTTGCCCCCAGTCACTAAGTATCTGAGGTCAAATTTAAACCCTGGTTTTCTCGACTCCAGGTCCAATACTTCATCTGCCACAAATGCTGCCTTTTACCCAATAGTGCCTCTACTATAGAGAAATGAGTCATTATTATAATGATAATAATCATTATTTAATAATTTGGATCTGTAATGTCAATCCATTTTCCATGAAGACTAGAAACCCTCCTTTCCTGCCCATCCCTGTTTAACTTGTCTGTGTCTTCCTACAAGCCTACTAAACACAATATTCCTTCTTCGTGTTCATTTCTTTGATGATATCCTTTAGGAAGTTTCTCATTTTCCCTTCTTCCCTTGTAATGTCTTACAGCCTGTTCATAGTTCTTATTCACCTTTTCAATATTTCCATTATGATTATTGATGGCCATGGTTCAGACAGAACTATTAGAGAGTGTAGGGGTGTGTGTGTGTGTGTGTGTGTGTGTGTGTGTGTGTTTGCACTTTACCATTGACTGGGAAGAGCCCCCTCATTCATAAAACTTGCTGTGGCAGGCAAGGGGGCTGATTTGCAGACATAGATAGGAGTCAGAGACCAGTCAGTGTCTGTAAGCTGAAGCACTCTGGATAATTTGGATCATCAAACTGGAAGAAGGGAGAATGAAGGGTCTAATGTAATTGAAGCTGAAGGACAAATCCAAGAAGGAAGGTCTGGATCCAGCCCAGGATAAACAAGAGCCTGTGTCCCAGGACATGCTACACTCAGAGGCAATAGTAATTAATGGCAGAATTGTCTTCGGGTAGCCCTTCTGTCCAGATAATTTGTAGTATATTTTATTTTTTGTCCTAGTTCATCTTCACCCAGATGTTGTCCATCATACTTTTCTCTCCAGATTCTTGATTTCCTTCCATTTTCTTCCTTCTTAATTACCAATACCACCTCATCCTCACTTTTTTACCCTCTATCTTTTCTTTTGAATAAAATATACTCTTTAGCACCCTATTTTAGTTATGTATCTAATCCCACAAAGTCTGAGTTACCTTGATAATGTCAAATTTGTCTTCTGTTAAAACCTTTAGGTTTTCTTGCTTAGTGTCTATACCGTGTGAATTCGAGTGTAGACATTTGAGGTTGCTTGTCTTGCATTTCCTCCTTTCTTGAATTTTTGTCTTCTCTGAACTTTTGGCTACTCAAACCAACGCTGCTCATTTCCCAAATCTCCTCTTCTCTCTTGCCTTAAATAAGCAGCAGGAATAGAAACACCACCTGTCCCCAGTGTTATTTAATTACTTGACCAAGACTTTGTAATCTCTGGCACTGATTTCTAGGTTCTTTTGGGCAGGATCTCTTATGCTGACATGAATCACCAGAAATGGATAGTTATCATCTGTTTGGGCAAGTCATGGGATTTATTTTTCTACTGTGTTTTGTACACATGTACTTTCAACCACTTGTCATATATAGGGTTGATTATGAGAATTATAGGCAGACTGAATGGGATCAGGATCAGAGCAAGCCAGTGATGGGGACTCATTTTTGAGTCCCCAGAAGAAAGTGGAGAACTTGCTTTTTTACTTCTGGTCTATCTGAAAGAAAGAGAGATTTGTGCAAACTTGGCTCTTGACTCCTGTCAAATAGCATCATTTCTAGGGAGGGTGGTGACCTGCTATTCTTGATCACTACTGTGGATAAAAAAAGAAGAAAGGCAGGATTTTAAACCGGAGCATCATGGAGGGTTTAAGTTAGCAGTGAGGCAAAATTCCCTGGCAGCAAAAATAATTCAAAACCAGAATAGTCAACCCAGGGAGATGAAGACATCTTCAGACAAAAGTCTTTTAAAAAATGAAATCTAGGATAGCTTTAGTCTAGTCTTTGTGAAGGCAGGGGAATACATGTGTCATAGAACAGTTGAGTTGCAGAAGTCCTCAAAAAACTTGTCCCATACCCTCATTTTATAGGTAGGGTAGGTGAGTCCAAGGGAAGGTGCCTGTCCTAAGTTAGTTACACATTAAGTTCATGTCTCAAGGAAAGAAAGCTCCTTAATGAATAGTAAAGGCACTACAGAGACAGGGAAACTAGATATTTGTAGCAAGATCAGACACCAGTAAAACGATGATGTTGGCAAGGTTTGCTTATGGCAACTTGGCATCATAGATCTAAAGTTGGAAGGGACTTCAGAGGCTGTCTAGTCCAATCCCCTCTTTTACATGTGAGGAAACTTTGGCCAAAAGAGTTGGGGCCACCCTGGCAGAGTTGTCAGAGCTTATTATCCTGAGTAGCATTGTTGGTGTCTCAAATACCCTTGTCTCCATTAAGTTTTCCTCAATCCCAATCAAAAGGTTTTATCAGGAAAGTGTCAATTACATGTTGGTTTAAATTAAAAAAATTATTATTAGATATTTGTGGTTGGAAGGCAGATCTGCTTAATGAACTCTAATCTCCCATCCAAATTAAGAAACTCCCTTCCCATAACATCCCTGTAGGGAATCATCTAGCCTCCATTCAAATGACCAGTCTATAGTCATTTGATACACAACACTGTGTATTGATTCCAAGGCAGAAGAGTGGTAAGGGCTAGGCAATGGGTTTTAAGTGACTTGCCCAGGGTCACATAGCTGGGAAGTGTCTGAGATCAGATTTGAACCTAGGACCTCCCTTCTCTAGGCCTGGCTCAATCCACTGAGCTACCCAGCTGCCCCCTATCTTTTAAAAGGAATTTCAGGCACAAATGATCAATGGATAGAGAGGACTTTAGTGGTCTCTTTGAGCCTACTGAAAGTATATCTTGTGATTTGCAGAGATTCGAGTGAGTCTATCTATATGCCTCAATCTAACCACCAATAACTCCCCTCCCCACACCTACCCCACTTCTTCAACCCTCTTTTGAAATTATTCTCTTTATTTAGATGTAATCATAATTATTTTTTCTTGTCTTCTAGATTGTGATTTTTCTCCAGTGCAGAAAATGTGTCTAATCATTGTTTTGTCCTGTTCTCCCCACCCTCTTTCCACCCCTGAGTGCCTAGCATAGTGCTCTGCCTCCCTTAGGCTCCTAATCATTACTTGTGGACTGACTGACTGACTAATTGGGCCTGAAGAAACAATTTCCCCCACTCTTAAATTTCAGCATCCAGCTGTGACCAGCCGTGACTGCCCCAACTCCCTCTCCCCGCTTCCCAGGGGAATGTGTGCCTAGTTCTCAATCGTGTCCATGCATCCCAATGTAGTAGACTTTGGTTTTGAGCATCCTCTCTATCCTATCCCCAATTGCAGAGAAAACCAAAAACTTGAATGGCAAGGCACAACCCAATAACGGCAGTTCTATTGAAAGTCCCCTTTATATTTATCTGCTCTGGCTTCTGTTAATGAAAATTTCCCAGGTGTGAGTGTACTCCAAGATTGCAATTTGTAATGAAGGTGACGATATATCAAACAGATGTTTCCAATTGTGCCTTTATCGAGCTTCTACCCTCTGCCTGGCACCTCATGGCACCCCCCTCCCATCCCTGTTCCCTCCCTCTCCTCCCTGGATGTTGGCTATAAATCAAGGATTCCATCCTCATATTGTAATCACCAAAATAAGGAGGTGATTTATAAGGGATTCTGAAATAGTAAATAGTATGCTGAGCACTTCCATTTAATGCTGGTAATAAGTCAGAGGCCTCCATGCTTATCAGGCTAGAGGTGGGAGGGGGAGAGAAATTGCCTCAGTCTCTGTTGTTTCCAAATGACAAATGCTCTTTGGTAAGTTGTGGCAAATCAATTATGCACATGTTGTGAACTTAACAATTCCTTTTCAAGATGTACATTTATGGAGACATTAACAAAATATCCCTGGGAAGGAGAGAAACAGAACCCTTCAGTTATTTTTCTCGTAGAGAAAAATAAGGAGATGGAATTGGTAAAAATAACTTCTCACAAGAAAAAGTCATCAGAAAATTCTATAAATCAGAGGGTACAGATGTCAGGAGCCCCACGACAGAACAGGCAGCATTTCTTACCTTCCTAAATAAGGACCAAAGGCCAAAAAAAAAATGACAAGTAGTCACTTTGCCTGACTGTCTTGAGGCAAGGATGGGATTACATTTCCAAGGACCCTTCCAGTCCTGAGATGCCATGATTCTTCTATAGTTCACCCAAGAATGCTCTGGGTAACATTGTCTAGTTTAGGGAAAAAAAAAACAATTGAGTGACATGCTTATAGATTCACTAGAATTGAAGAGTGGGAAGGGACCTAGAGGGCATCTACTGCACTGCCTACCCAAATATAAATACTCTGGTACACCATTCCTTACCAGTAGTTATCAATTTCTTGCTTGAACACTTCTAGTGAGGGGGAATTTGCTACCTCTTAAGATACCACATTCTACTTTTGGACCACTTTATAGATGGATCAGGAGTCTATTTCTCTGAAATTTCTACTCCTAGTTCTTGTCCCGAGGTCAAACCAAACAGGTCTAAATCCTCTTTCATGGATATTTGAGATATTTGAGATAAAAATTCTAACATTTTTGAAGGGATGGTTTGTAGGCATTCCGAAAGTGAAGCAGCAATCACTAAGAAGGGGTGGTGGTGGATTTAATTAAGAACAGACTATGGCACAATGACCTCATTTCCTTTTGTAATAGTTATTAGATATTATATATCATATATATAGATATTAGATATTGGATAGACTTATGGAATACCTTATACTAAGTATGCCTAGATTTTAACACTGCACACCTGACAGAGTCTCTCTTCCGAATCTTTATGCACAAAGACAGTTGTAAGCTAGATGATAGCACAGTTAGAGGGAATTTAGAACTAGTCAAATCATCAGCTCCAAAGAGGAGTAGTGATTAATAGATAGATGTTAACTTGAAAAGTTTCTAGTGGAATGCTTTAGAAATCTACCTTTGACTGTCACCTTTGACACATCTTTATCAACAATGTGAAGGAAGGCACAGAAGTAAGCTGGGAGAGATAGATAACAAAGATAACAGAAGCAGGCTTTAAAAAGATCTTGACAAAATGGAATGATGTGCCAAATGTAACAAGATGAAATTTAGCAGGGGTAAATGTAAAATTTTACATTAGACTAAAAAAAAAAAAAAGAAACTGGGATTAAGAAAAGAGACCAATTACACAAATATGGAATGTGAGAGACATGGCTCAACAGTTTATTTAAAGAAGATATTGAGGTTTTAGCAGTCTATAAGCTTGCCATGAATTTATTGTATGACATGACATAGCAATTTACAAAGTTAATACAATTTTAGGCTACACTAAAGGCATAGTATCTAGGATAAAGTGATAGTTTCAATATAGTCTTTCCTGACCAGATCCAACTTGGAATATTCTTTTCTTTTTTCTTTTTAAACCCTTACCTTCCATTTTAGAATCAATACTGTGTGGATCCAAGGGAGTAGAGTGGTAAGAGATAAGCAATGGGGGTTAAGTGACTTGCCCAGGGTCACTGGGATAGAATTGTCTGAGATTAGATATGAATCCAGGACTTATTATCTCTATATCTGGCTCTCAATCCACTGAGCCATCTAGCTGCTCCCTTGGAGTAATGTTTTCAATTTTAGTTGCTACCTTTTAGAAAGGATACTTTATATATCTGGAGAAGAGTACCTGGAGACTATGATATTAGAGGTCTGGATAAAGGAGCTAGAGTTATTTAGACTATTAAAGAGAGGGTCTTGTAGGAGGTGGCAGGGATAGAGTAATTGTCTTTAGGTTTTTAAAGAAAGAAAAGCTTGGAGAAATGGGGGGAGTTTGCCCAGAGGCAGGTTTCACTGTGGGATAGGGGAAAACTTCCTAATAATTGGGGCAGTTCAGAGTAAAATGGACTGAATATGGGGTAATGAGACTCTCTTCATTGAAATTCCTTAAAGAGAGGATGTGAAGAAATTTCTAAAGAAGAGTCAAATTCTAGTCCATACTGAACTAAATGAGCTTGAACATGAGTCCTTCTAGTTCAAAAATTGATGTTTACTCATCATCTTGCTTAACCATTCCTTGCCCCCATCCAAGGGCAGCTAAGTGGTATAGTGGGTGGAATATCAGGCCTGGAGTCAGGAAGACTTGAGTTTAATCCAGCCTCAGACATGTACTAACTGTGCGACCCTGGGAAAGTCATTTGACTTTATTTGATTCAGTTTCCTCATCTGTAAAAATGAGTGAGAGAAGGAAATGGTAAACTATTTCAATATCTTTGCCAAGAAATGCCATGAAGAATCTGACATGACTGAAAAATTATTGAACAACAACAAAAGACCCCCAACGAAAGTTTGATATCTCTAGTTCTTTCAATCAAATCTCAGATGATATGATGTCCACGGTGCCCTGAACTGATCATCCTTCTCTAAACAACATCAATTTTCAAGTATTTAAAGGTGTTATATAGAAGGGGGATTAGACTTGCCTTCTTTGACCCCAGAGGTAGAAGGAGTGAGTGTGAGTATGTGTGTGTGTGTGTGTGTGTGTGTGTATGTGTATGTGATTACAAGGAGATAGCTGTCAATCCATTGGTATTTGTCTTTAGCTCCATATAAAAGCATTTATTAAACACTTACTGTGTACTTACAGTTATGACTTCCTCCAACAGAAGGAAATTATAAGAATGATTTACTCCAATGGCTATGAAGCAGGCACTGTGGAGCACATAGAACTTGATCAGACATTGAAGATGACAAGGTCATCAAAGTCACTGGAAGAGAGAGTGAGGCTGATGACTTTGCACAACTTTGCCTCACTTAAATCCAACTTGAGTCAAAAGACAATGCCAGTGCTGTCATTTTGGTCTTTTTCAAATATGAAGGTCAACAACCAATCAACTAATGAAGGCACTGTGCTTGGCTCAGTAAAGAATGAAACAATCCTTGCTCTCAAGAAGATTATATTCTTTCAGGGAAGCATATACAAGATAATATAAAAAGAATAAATGCAAATATATACAAGGTAGTTAAGTACAAAGTATTTGGGAAGGAGGGCATCTGCAATTGAGAGTGAGGATCATTCATGTAGAAAGTGGTACTGAAATTGGAAAGAGAGGGATTGAAGGAGGCTGAGGTGAGGAGGGAGTACATTTTAGGCAGAAGGGACTGCTAGTACAAGAGTTGTTCATCCTTCATTTCAAAAAAGACAAATAACATCACAGGGTGATATCTTCACTTGTACATGAATTGGATTTAAGTGAGGTAGAGTTGCACAAAGTTGTCTGCCTCATTCTCTCTTCTAGATCATTGAAATCTAATGGCAAGACAAAAGTCAGGATGACTTGCAATGGCCCTGGGATGCAGTGGATGATGACCTTAGTATCTTTGCTGTCTGACCAAACTCTGAGTGCTCCATAGTGACTACTTCCCCTGCCTTTGTGACTATTGGAACAAATTGTTCTCATCTACTCATTCCACTGGGGGAGGTCTTCACACGCTTGGGGTAGACATTCCCCTAACTCACTGATGGGGTTTGAAGCCTGTCAGTTACTTCCAATCTGGTTTAGCCTGCCTGCCAACATTGTTTACTTGGATGTGGTCTCTGAGCATGCTACATCTTCTTGAAGGTAAGAGAATTGTGTCCCAGTGATGTGGTTAAGGTGATTGGGTCTCATTCAAAGAATTGATTGATGGCTCAAACAGACTCCATTTTGAGGAAACAAGCTTTATTATAAGAATATAGCAATAGAGTAGCTAGTATAGTAAATAATTAAAGTAAGATAAAGGGGTAAGGAGTTGGGATAGAGAGAGAGAGAGAGAGAGAGAGAGAGAGAGAGAGAGAGAGAGAGAGAGAGAGAGAGAGAAATAGATGATGTTAGGGGTTTTCAGGAAAGCTTTTTATCTTGATTAACTAAGGAAGGGTCATTAGTTTGGTCAGTTGTTGCCTTGTGTCTCCAAGGAACTGATGCCACTTTACCCATGATCCACTTTGATTTTTGTGGTTTTACCTGTGGTTTACTATGTTTGCCCAGTGGAAGAAGCAAACTACAATGTAAGTGGATACTAATGATATAGTAAAAACTCCGGGGCAACTTGAAGTCATTTTGCTTTTTTCTGTATAGACTTTAAGACAGTGAATGTGGAAATTGAGCATTGTTTGAACCTAGTCCTGTGTGACTGGGAAATGGAACCACCTGTGTTTGCTGTATAGCCACTCTCAACCAAGGACCTAGGTTATGTCTAAAGATCTACGTGAATAGTTTTCTCATAACTGTGATTCTAAACAACTCATATGTCTTGCCTGAAAGGTAGCTCCATCCTAATCAACTAGTTATTGTTTCTATGTTCTTTTGATTGTGTATAGCTACTTGGCAGGATTTGTGGGACATTTCAGCCCACATCACCAGGTGGAGACCAAAGATGAATGAGTAGCCTTGAAAGGGGGGTCAGCAAGCCCTCACACCAGAGTTGACAGTACTCCCTGAACATCCCATACACCCCAGTATAAAGGTATAGAAAAGTTGAGAGTATTTTATGTGTAGAACCCTGAGAAAACCAGATTGGTTGAATCATAAAGCACTTAATAAAAGGAAGGACTAGTTAGCAATTAGAGCTCTGCAACAATGGAATGTACTGCTTCAACACTCTTGGTGAGCATCAAGCAGGGGATGAATTCATCAGAGATTCCTGTGTTGTGTGGGAAGTTAGACTAGATGACCTCTCAGGTCTCTTTCTGCTTTGAGAATCTGAGTGCCAATCCACTTAAGAGTAAAAGCTTTCAGCATTGGCATTTACATTCCAGTAATGATGCTGCTAATTATAAATGATTTTTATCTCTTTGTTAGAATCTTTTCAAGGTTTTCTAGCACACAGTGTTCCCATTCCCGCCCCCTGTCAGCATCGTGACTGTACGAGTTGAATATAATGATGGGCCATGCCTTTACAAATGTCTGGCTACTCTGACTTATCTGTCATTGGGATCCTTGGCCTACTCTATCCTCAAGGGAGGGTGAATTAATGAAGTCCAAATGTCTTTAAACCCAGAGAGCAAGAAATGAAGTCCAGAGCACTTGGATTGGGAATGGAGAGTGAATGGAGGTGGGAGCTATAGGGTCAGAGGATTTAAGAAGAAGAAATGAAGAGGGTGGGGGATTCTAAGGGAAGGAGAGAGAGAGAGAGAGAGAGAGAGAGAGAGAGAGAGCGAGAGAGAGAGAGAGAGAGAGAGAGAGAGAGAGAGAGAGAGAGAGAGAGAGAACAAAATTATCAGAGAACTATAGTTATAGACTTTCATAGCTGGAAGCAATCTTTAGAATATGGAATGTTAGAATTACAAGGGATCTTGGAGGATGGAAACCCCAACTCTTCACTATCCTTCATCTCATAGTTAATTGTTTGACAAATCTTGTGGATTCTTTCTCCATATATCTCACATCCATCCCATTCTCTCCAGTCAGATAATCACCTCTCTAGATTGAGGTCTCATCACTTTTTGCCAAATTATTGCAATAATCTCCTGATTGATTTGTCTATCTCAAGTCTATGCCCCTTCAATCAATCCTCTACAAAGCTTCCAAAATGATATAGCTAGGCAGCTAGGTGATGTAGTGTCAACCTTGAGGTCACAAAGAATTGAGTTCAAATCCAGTCTCAGACTTACTTATTAACTGTGTAATCCTGACCAAATCATAGTTTACCCAAATTTCCTGATCTGTAAAACTGAGATAATAATAACACTTACCTCCTAGGGTTGTTGGGCAGCCAGGTAATGCAGTGGATAGAGCATTGTCTTATTTTCCAGTCTGGCCTCAGACATATACTATGTGACCCTGGGAAAATCACTGAAACCTGTTTGCCTGTTCCCTCATCATTTGTAAAATGATCTGGAGAAGGAATGGTGGACCATTCCAGTAACTTTGCCAAGAAAACCCCAAATGGGATCATGAAGAGTCAGACACAACTGAAACAACTAAACAATAAACCAGCCATTGCTGTGAGTTTCAAATGAGATAATAATTGTAAAGTTTTCAGCATGGTACCTGGAATATACTAGATGCTGTATAAATATTAGTTATCTTCATCATCATCATCATTTCCCCAAGGCACACAGTCCTTTGTTTTTGCAAATATCCATAATGGTTAAGAAACAATGAACAAATTGATTTTTAAAAAACCTGGAAAGAATTACATGAGATAATGAACAGTGAAATGAGTGGAACCAGAATATTATACATAGTCACAAAACTAATACTAAAAGAATAAACTGCAAATGTTGCCTCCAGAAAGTGAACAGAAAGATATAACATGAAAGACTTAATTCATATGAACATGGTGGTGTCCATGAAAATATCCTATGTGATGCAAGGAGGGTGGGAAGGGATAACTAGGGGATGGGATCTATTATGTAGATACAAAGAAAAGTAAATTAAACATATAAGAGATCTGTGATTTCATTTGTATATCGGTTTTTGCCTTTTCTATTCCTTATACCTTCACAATGCTTGGGTCTAGCAGATGCTTAAGAAAATAAATGCCTGTTAATTGATTGATTGACCTTAGAGACTGCTGTCTCTCACTCTCTAGATCTCAGTTTTCCCATCTATAAAATGAGGAAATTGAGAGTCAGCATTTCTAAGGTCAATCAATCAACAGACATTTAGTTAGGCATTCACTAGTCCTAGGAAATGACAGACTTTACCTAATGCTTTCCTGGAATCTTGGTAGAAACCACACAAGAGAGGCAGCATAACATTGTTCAGAGGATTCAAAATCAGGAGAAAGTAGAGTTTGAATCCCGCTTCTGATCCTCATAAATTACAAGTCACTAAGGTCTTAGTTTTCCCATCCACAAAATGGGAATTCAGTGAGAGGCTTTGGTAAGGATCAAGTGAGAAAATGCAATTGATCAACTTCAGGCATCAGATAAATATCAGCCTTTATAAGCACACACAACAAGCCTTTCATAAAAAGGACATGGGCAGAATTTTGCAGCTGATATTCTGCAACCCTTCTTCTCTATCACACAACTGACGATTGACTAAAAGGTGTAGTGAATGTGATTCTAACATGTCTGTTTTGGTTGCATTTTTTTAAAAAAGCATTTAACTCAAGAAGAATATTGTTCAGTCTTGAATGTCCTTGTCAGACCAGGTATCCTCTATTCATATGCTAAGATCTTACCACATGCCATGACCTATGACCATGGGCAATGGAGCTAACTTTGTTCAGCTATCTTCTGAATGTTGACCTTAGGAGACATAAAATAGGGAGACATACGCTTACCTCTGGTGTTTGCCATAGACTTGTAGAATGACAACCCATTTGGAATCCAAACAAAGAATGATTAGAGTTAAAGATGAAAAGGACTTTATATATGTCTAGTACAATGTCCTCTGTAAAATAAGGAGGAAGCTAACATTCCAATAGGTTTGCCAATCTGTACAAAGTTAGATAGTTATATAGAACATTCAGACCCAAGTCCTCTGGCTTCCTTTCTCACACTTCAAACACTGCCAAAATGAATTCATGCTGAGTTTCTCTACATAGGTTTGTTTGCATGTGACAATATAGAAGTCAAATCAAGTCCCAGAACCCTATAAAGTCTTCCAAGTAAAATCTACATCAGGGTGATAGATATTTCTAGTAGTCTACAGTGGATGAACAGATTGAATGAAAAATATGTATTATCCAGAAATGATATCCAGCTGGTTCATTGATTGGGTAGAAGAAATGACAAGCATCTCTGCATCCTGGTTCATTTGACTAACTAATCCCAAGAGGCTGTATCTTTAATGCCAATATTCTTTCAAAGAGCAGATGTTTTGTAAGTGAAGGCAATGTGGCACAAAGGAAGGCTCTCTGGGTTAAAATCAGTAATGTGCTGGTAAATGTTTAATAACACTATCTGGGAAAATGTACATGGGACACACTTTTAATTTTAATCTACATTACTAATTTTTTTCTCACCCCCTTTTTTTTCAACCTTTATCTTTGATCTTAGAACCAATACTAAGTATCTGTTCCAAAGCAGAAGAGTGGTAAGGGCTAGGTAACTGGGGTTGTGACTTACCCACGGTGACACAGCTGGAAGTTTCTGAGGTCAAATTTGAATCCAGGATCCCCCATCTCTAGTCTTGGCTCTCTTTCTACTGAGCCACTCAGCTACTCCATTTCCAACACTTTCTTGTCTAGACAGTCAATAAAACAATAAACCAAACCATGATTTGTAGTATTTACCCATTTCTAAGATATAAATGCTCACACTGAAAATTTAACAACTGTCTCTTGGAAGTTGGTTTGAATGGACTCCAGTGCACCCCTGGAAGCTGCCTCTTTAACAACTGTAGAGCTCTGAGCCTAATGGATGTGTGTGAACCATTACCACAGAGGGTTCTAATCATTATTTTGACCCACCCTTGGAGATAAGCAGCACCCTATCACTAGACAAATTCCTGATCTGTGTCCTGGCTACTTCCCTAAGAAATCAGGGCTCTCCATGTCCTCTGTGAGACATTTTTCTATTTCTCTCTAGCTGCCAGTTCTTCCTTGGCCCTCTTTCCCCCACCCTAAATACCTTGCATTTTCTTTCTGTGTATTTACATATTGTCTTCCTCTATAGAATATGAGCTCCTAGAGAGTAGGGTCTAGTTCCTTCTTTTTTGAATCCCTTGTGCCTAGCATAGTACCTGCCACTTAGGTTCTATACACACATAGACACAGACACACACACACACACACACACACACACACACACACACACACACACAGAGTCTTCTCTTGTTCCTATGTTGTTTAAACAGAAGAGTTTGGGTGTGATCTGTGTCCCCAGCTTCCTGTTTTTCAGCCCAGCACATAAAATCACCATTAGCAAACGTGTTCTTGGAGCTTGTGAAATGTTACAGGAAGGATTATTTTGGGAGGATCTGCATCCCCTGGAGGGGGTGGGTATGGTGAGGAGATGGTAAAGGGAAGAGGCTATTAATACAACTCCTCCTGTGAAATAAGATAGGCTGGGTGGGCAGCAGGTGCCACCTGAGCAGAGTTGGTGCAGTGGAAAGGATCCTGGGCTGGGAAGCAGTGGACCAGGGCTTTATTCCCAGCTCTGCCATTACTTTTCTGTGTGTTCATAGGCAGGCAAGTCACTTTCTGTGTCTCATAAAATGAAGACTCTATGCCTCCAGGACAGTTCTATGTGGTACAGTGGATAAAAATGCTGGACTTGGAGTCAGGAAGACCTGAGTTCAAATTCATCCTCAGAGATATATTAGCTATGTAACCCTGAGCAAGTCACTTAACTTCAGTCTACCTCAGTTTCCTCATCTGTAAAACTGGGATAAAAATTAGCATTTACCTCTGCAGGTTGTTGTGAATATAAAATGAGATGTCTGTAAAGTGCTTTGTAAACCTTAAAGCACTATAAAAATCTGCTGATATGCATCTCTGCATCCTGGTCCATTTGGCTGAAGCAACTTTTCCAGCTGGTTGCCAAGGCTGAATATACTGGTAAAGCTTGGTCTGCTCTCCATTGGTTGGGGATTCATTTACCTTTCTGCTTAGTTTTCCCAACGGTCTCACAGCCATATGGCTGGTGCTAGCTATGATGGATGGAGCTTCATCTTGTAATTGCTTGTCCCCACTAAAATGGGTTGGGAATAGGTTGTGGGTGGGTCCCCTTCATAGGTGTAAGGCACAGCTCTTTAGAATGGTGTTAGATAAAACCTTTTCAAGTGAGCTAAAGGTAGGTGAGAATGGAGTCAGTGATACCTTTCTAGAGCAAGATATTAGATAGTATATTATGGGCCAGGACTAATGCTAAGGACATGTTAGAACAGGAAAAGGCATTGCAAACAGGGACCAGAGAGGAGTTGGGAATGGCCAAGCCAGTGGTAACAACCAGAAGCAATCAGAGGTGAGTTGGGCTGGCTAATGGAGGCTTCTCTCTTGGGCGACCTCTTTTAATAGGGGTGGGTAAGGAAAGATTGTCACCTCTAGGATTTCATCTTTCTTATCTAGCAATCCTTGGCATATAAAGATGGAGGCAATGCCTTGTCCTTGGGGCACCCAGAGAACTTCACCATGCACTGAGTTCAGATGGGAGCCATCTCCTTGCATTACCAGGATCATTAATTTAATGTTGTAGAGGACCTTAGAGGCCATCTAGGCCAATCCTTTTCTCTTTACAGTTGAGGAAACTGACATTCTGAGAGGTTAAATATTGTGATTAAAGTTGTACAGGTTCTCCTGGTTTGGATGAAAAGCTTAATGCTTCTGCCCTACCCCAATTGTCCTGCAAATACTCAAAACACTGATTGTGTTCCTCATCCCCTCCACTTAAACATTTTCCTGATTTCATCCAATAGGATCCTCCCTCCGAAATGTAGATCTCAGCTTGTGTGTGTGTGTGTGTGTGTGTGTGTGTGTGTGTGTGTGTCTAAACCAAGAACATTTTCCCCTTTCAGTTTGTGGCCAAAACTTTGATGATAGGCTTTTCTGAACTTAACTATACTGGTCTTAAGGTGACAGACATGCTATCAATTACCAGATCGGAATATTAGATCTTACCAGTATGGTAGGATCTGCTGGATCTGCTGCTGTGCTAACATTTCCTTAAGAGCCCAGAGTCACTTCCCTTCCATAAGGAAGCATCAGAGAAAGGATTTTAAGAAAAGAAACAAAAATTCAAGGTAAGAAAGGAGAGAATTAGAAGAGAAGCTTGTAACCTCTGACTTCAAATGCTGATCGAACTGATAGTGGGAGGGGGAAGAAGGGGGAAAGGGAGGGGGTTCAGATTCTGGATCTTGCACAAGCTCTGTTGAGAACAGAAGAATTTCTGTCTGAACCAGACAAGCCCTTAGCAGTCTCAGCAGCTACATGGGTAGCCCTCTGCTGATGAGGCAGCAGCAACTCTGTCCCTCATCTGGGAGTGTCACGTGATGGGAGCTCTCCAGCTCGTCTTTTTGTCTCGGCTGGTTCTTTTCCAATTAAGATGAAAATAGCTGGTGTATTTATATTCATTTCTTGGACCTACAATTCATGCCCCATTTCTCAGAAGCTGCTTGCATTATCTTTTGCTGTTATCTGCTCATTTATCCTCCTGGAAACATCTATTTGTGTCTGGGATGGGTTAAGAAATGTTTCTTCATCCCCCCACCCCCAGCTCTGGAGAGCAATGACCTACATATGCTCCTTGGGATTGGGGGGGTGGTTGGGTGGGTGGCTGCAGTAGGAACTAGAAGCAGTGGTGAAAGGATAGAACAATTCTGGGCACAATCTTGGTTAGGGCTCAGAGAAGGCAGTCTGATCTTCACCTTCTTAGAGGTTTCAGTAGAGGATAGGTCCTTTAACAGGGCTGCCACAATAGGACCCTGGGTGAGGGTGGAGGTTACATTTGTTTCCCTGGGAGAGGAAACATCCCTCCCCTGGATATTGATACATTGGGCCAAAGCTCATTTGTTCCATCTTAGTTACAGTTCTGGTGTGATATCTTCTAATTTTTCTCTCTCTCTTCCCCTCTCTGTCTGTCTGTCTGTCTGTCTGTCTCTGTCTCTGTCTCTGTCTCTGTCTTTGTCTCTCTCTCTATTTCTCTCTCTGTGTCTCTGTTTCTCTCTCTGTCTCTATGTCTCTGTCTGTCTGTCTCTCTCTCTCTGTCTCTGTTTCTCTGTCTCTGTCTGTCTCTCTGTCTGTCTGTCTCTGTCTCTCTGTCTGTCTCTGTCTTTCTCTCTCTGTCTCTGCCTCTGTCTATCTCTGTCTCTGTCTCTGTCTGTCTCTGTCTGTCTCTCTCTCTGTCTCTCTCTTGCTAGATTGAGGGGAGGTAAAACAGGTATGGACCATTTTCTTCCCTATTGTATATAACCCTAGTACCTTTCCTTTCAGAGAAGGTAGGTAAGATTCTAGCTCAGGGTGCTGTAAGTATTGATTTTCTGTTGATCCCATCCCTACTTGGATTCCCTCACTGATGGAGTATGCTGGACTTAAAAAGGCTAATCTTTGGCCTCCTTTCCTATAGGGGTTTAGAAGTTCCAATATCTGAATCTTGAAGTGGTGCTCAGAAAGTGGCTAGAGTTACCATCCTATGCTAGGGGGCAGGGGTGGAGGTGGTAAGAGAGGAGCCATTGGTTTCCTGGGTTAGTAGGGGAGCAATCGGAACAATATGTCTATGTCTAAAGCTCCAGAAATTCTTCTGGATTGCTGAGTGTCTCATTTCCCCTGGCCAACATATTGAGAGATGTTCAGTTAGCACCAAGCTTTTAGACCAATTTGCCCTGCTGATGCCTAGAATGTCCTGATGCCTGTTCAAAGGAGAGTTGATGGGAGCTGAGACTTGGAGATCATGGCACCAGAGAAACAAGTCAGTAGCTTCTTTTTGATGAAATTCTCATTATAGATAATATTTTTATGTTGGACATTATGTTTGGAAAATTCAAGAAGACTCCCTCATGTTATTAGTTAATGATACTAATAACCCACATGTATATATGACTTTTTCACACTTGCAAAGTACATTATTTCATGTGATTCTCCCAGAAGCCTTGTAATGTTTTATTATTATTATTATCCCAATTTTATATATGAAGATTCTGAGGCTCAGAGAAGTGACATCAGCCTCCCAGGGTCACACAGTTTCTGTCACATACTGCTGTTCGAGTTACCTGGGACAAAGTAAAATACATTTATTCATTTATTTGAGGCATATTTATTGACATAGAGTGATCCTTACAACTTTTGCCGTCTTTGTGAAATCTTTAATAAACAATGTTTTAATTAATTAAATTCAATTAAAAGAAGTCTCCTTTAATTCATCTAGTTAATTAATAAGTCTTTGCTACAACTGTCTGTTTTACGACACTTCAGACTTGACATTGAATTCAAATAATTTTGATGCCTCTTTCTTCATTCTTTATATTCATCACAATTTTTTAGCACTTCTAATATTTTGTTTTATAATATAATAAAAGCTATTTTATAGGATACTTGAAGGTCTTAAAGGACTTTGCTTATGTTATCTTATTGGATCATACTATTATGCTCACAGGGTAAATTGTTCTCTTGGTTCTTATCCTTTCACTTTGCATCCATTCATAAAAGTCTTCCCATATTCCCAAAGGCCTCTTTGACCATATCACATTCCTTTAGTAGATTCTACCACCATCTCCCAAATTGCAGGTGTAATATATATTGGGAAAGGAAATAGGAAGATAAAAGGAGGTTTGTATGGGTATGGAGTAGTTGAGGGGAGAGAGGGTATATTGCTTGGAGAGGCAAGGGAGGGAGATGCCCCCTGCTGAGAGGAAACAGCAGGGGTCCAATGAGGTCTGTTTGTCTTTGAATGACTGAAACTGAAGTTTAGCTCCCTTTATGACCAGAAAAGATAGTCCACTTATCTGACTGCGAATTTAATAATATAAAGTTTAATCACTAGTTGGGCTTGGAGTTTTTCTCAGCTTCAGACCTGAGGCCAGGCCCCAGAGGCTGGCGGAGAGTTTGTCCCACTCCCGTCTACTCTCGTTGTTCTAATTCAGAATCTTAGCAGTACACAGAAAGCAAACAAGAACAATTCTAACCTTTAGAAGCCTGTGTCTTCCGGCTGAACCAAGAAGAGCATGCCACTCCAGACGGGGCTGAACAAGCTCCTCTCTCCTCCAACACCAGGAACCAAGTTCCCCAGGCAGGAAGGAAGTGCTAGTCACAAGACCCAACTGCCACTCCCAGTTGGCCCTTCCCCCACACAAACTGTTAGTCTAGTTTCCTTTCCACACAGGTCATAGAAAACCCCTCCCATATCTCTTAAAGAATGGTTTATGGCTGATTTAAAGGTGTTTTAAAAGTTATGTCTAGTTATGATTTATATTTGTAACTAGGAATATTAAAACCAGAGCACTTAAGTATCTGACCAGGTCTGATGGTTGCTATGGAAATGACTGAACAGAAATTAATCACTGAATACCCAGCAGCTAGATGCGCTTGATGGGAAGAGAAAGCATTTAGGCCAAGAGATGAGAGAAGGAGGGGACAAGGAAAAGGGGCTTGTAAGCTTTCTGCAGTCTCTCTTTGTCTTTCAAAGAATGGAATTTATATTTTAAATTAAAGTGAAAAATTTAAAGTATCTGTCTCCCAAACTCAGCAGCATTTTTGGATCCACCAAGCAGCATTAGACTAGGAAGGGTGTTTTCTCCTCTGGGACTGGGGTTTGGGAGAGACCCTTTCACTTTATCCACTTTTCTTTGTTGGAATCAGAGTCATTTGCTTGGGCAGTGCAGGATTGCTGTAAAGGAAACTCTATGAGGACTTTTGAAGAACAATGCAAATAACTCAGACATTTGGCCAGAAATATTAGAATTTGTGAATTGAAAGGAACATTCACATTTGGAAAGAGATGAAAGAATGATTGACCTTAGTTAAGTATTAGTGAAAAAGGAACCCTAATTGTACCCATTTTGCTTTACAAATACAGGCAAATATTTGAAGTGAGTAAATGCTATTGGAAACTTCCAATGAGCAAATTCCCTCTACCAAAACAGAGCAGCACCTGCTCTAAAACATAATTTTAGAGAGTTCGGGTTTATGATGGTGACACTGAAAGGTTAAGGATCACAAAGACAATAAATAATGTCAGAAGCATCATTTGAATCCAGGTCTTCCTGACTCAGAGGGAAGTTCTTTATGAACTACCAAAAACGTCAAACTCATGGAAGAGCAATGTGGTGACAATTAAAACTTATATATGTTTTATACATATAAGTTATATGTAGTTACTATTTATATATTTTATATTCAATAATATTTATATTATATATGTTACATATAACATATATAAGTTATATATCAGTTTACATCAAGAGATAGAAGGTCCTGGGTTCAAATTTGACCTCAGATACTTCCTAACTATGTGACCCTGGGCAAATTACTTAACTCCCATTGACTAGTTCTTACTACTCTTTTACCTTGAAACCACCAGTATTGATTCTAAGATGGAAGTAAGGATTTTAAAAAATGTAACTGGGAAATACTTAACAAAATAAATAAAAATAAAATATGACACCAATAATGTTAATTTGTAATTTTCTAAGTCAGTATACAATCTATATGGATCAGTTTCACAAAGTAAAGTGAATTATTCTCTTTAACTCATATCCATGGAAGGCAACAAGGTCTTCACCAAGTTAACCCCAACCGTTTGGTGACAGTTTACCCTACCTGAAATACAACTATCAGGGAAGATAGAAATATCCTCTAATGTGCTTGTTTTACAGTCAAAAGGTAAAGAACAATGGCAAAAGTTGCACAAATCAGGACAGATTTGGAAGTCAGGCAAAGGACAGATGGAGACTTCTTGCATCTTGATTGCTGCCCTCAGGATCCCCTTTGGCTGCATGTTTTCAGAATTACTTTGGTTTCCTAGATTTGGGGAAATGTCTGGGCAAGTCATCTAACCTTTGTGTACCTCATTTTCCTTATTTATAAAATGGGGATAACATGAGCATAGGCAGCTAGGTGGTATAGTATGGTTAAAACACTGGCTCTGGAGTCAGGAAGATGTGAGTTTAAACCTAGCTTCAGACACTTATTAGCTATGTGATCTTGGACAAGTCATTTAACCCTGTTTGCTTCAGTTTTCTCAACTGTAAATGGGGACAATAATACCATCTATCTCCCAGAGTTGTGGTGAGGGCTAAATGCAATGATATTTGTAGAGTACTTAGCACTCTACCTGGTGATGAATAAAATGCTCCTCCCTTGCCCCTTCCCCACTCCCAGTTCCTAGGGTTGTTGTGAGGATCCTAGCACATTGTTGATATTCAGTTATGTAGGACCTTTCTGACCCTATTTGGGGTTTTCCTGAAAAAGATACTGGAGTGGTTTGCCATTTCCTTTTCCAGCTCATTTTCCAGGCGAGGAAACTGAGGCAAATGAGATTAAGTGACTCCCTCAGGTCACACAGTTAATAAGTGTCTAAAGCCAGATTTGAACTTGTGAACATGAGAATTCGTAACTTCAGGGGCATTCACTCTACCCACTGCATCACTTAGCTGTCTAGCACATAGTAGGCACTTAATAAGTACTTGTGCCCTTCCTTACTAATTATGCAAATTAGATTCTTATTATCTGAAATTAGCCTAGCAAGGGGAGAATGATTAAATGCTTTATTCCTATTCCATTGTTTTCTCTAAAAACATCTCCCTACATTTTTTCCTGTTGTCTCTGATGTTAAATCTAGAGTTATTCACCAGTAAGATCTGACTCTCTGGAAAATCTTTTTTTTCTCAGGAAAATCATCCTGGATTTTCTCTCCTGTCTTTCTTCTTCAAAATTCAAATTTCATTCACATTTGCTCTTCTCCTTTGGAGGCAGGAGAGTTCTAGAGTTACTAACCACGTTTTATAGAGGTAGAACCTAAGGCTTAGAAAGGTAAGATGACTTGTTCCCCTATGGCAACTCAACAATTACATCCTTTAATCCTTTAAATACCCTGGACAGTTAGGGACTCAACATCTCAGAGTGACTGATAGTGTTGTTAATTTGAAATCTAAAGCTTCTACTAGACCTTGCCTTTGTGTTGGTCACTGGGGAGTCAACTCTTTCTGGAATTCTAATTGATTAATTATTTGAAAGTCTGAAGAACATGGTGGAAAGGACTTGAAGTCTGGTGAGTTAGACTCTAGTCTCAGTGCCAATATTTATTTTCTATATGACCTTAGGCAAGCTATTCCTCAGCCTGGAATCCTTTCTAATTTTTCCCCATGGAAGTGGTCTTTGGGAATTCTTTAGACATTTCCTTCCCTGGAATCTTTCTCTCTCTCCCTACTTATTCAATTAATATTTATTGTTTGTGGATCACTAGACCTAGTCAACTATAGTGTTGTTGTACCCTTCAGAACTGAAGAGGTCATCTTGCCATGTGCCCTGATGCTACACTCTAAGGATCCTTGGGAATTGCCATCTACATTACAGCTTTACTCTACTCTAAATGTTGCTTCCCCTATTAGAATATATAGGCTTCTTGGGAGCAGGGTCTGTCTTGCTTTTGAGCTCCCCCCCCCCATATTTGGTACAATTCTTGGCACATAGTAAGTACCTAATAAATACTTTATTTATGTGTAAGGCACTGTATGAAGTATATCCTTAGGACACCAAACAACAAAATAATAAACTCTTCAAGGAGTTAACATTTTACTAGTAGAAGGGGACAATATGAATATGGATAATGCAGGGCAGGAAATGAAAAAGTAAAAGTCAAGATGAGATTAAAATGAATATTTAAGGAAGGAAAAGTCAATGAGAGATGAGTGGATTAAGTGGGGTTGGGGCAGGGCTTCACATAGAAGGTAGCAACTAAACTGAGCATTGCCACCTCATACCTAGCATATTGGCCAATATAACAGTAAAGGAAAATAATAAATGTTGTAGGGGTTGTGTAAAAAATGGGGTACTAATGCATTGCTGGTGGATTTGTGAATAGATCCAACCATTCTGGAAGGCAATTTGGAATTATGCTCAAAGGGCTTTAAAAGATTGCCTGTCCTTTGATCCAGCCATACCACTGCTGGTTTTGTACTCCAAAGAGATAAAAAAAATTGTACAAAAATATTTATAGCTGTATGTTTTGTGGTGGCAAAAAATTGGAAAATGAGGGGGTGTCCCTTGATTGGGGAATGGCTTAAATGACTATTGAAGGATGATAGAATCCCAAATCCTAGACTGTTGTTGTTCAGTTGGTTGACTCCTTGTAACCCTTTTGGGTGGTTTCTTGGCACAGATACTGTACCCCAGGGGTGGCTTGATATTTCCTTTTCCAGGTCATTTTACAGATGAGAAAACTGAGGCAAACAGAGTAAAGTGACTTAGCCAAGGTCACATAGCTAGTAAGTATCTGAGACCAGAATTAAGCTCAGGAAGATGAATTGTTCTGTTTCCATGCCTCTATACCACCTTCATCCCTAGTAGTGCTAGTTTTTAACTAGTGGTGGCTCCACCATGCCTTGTCCTAGCCCCTATTGTTGTTATCCTCTCATATCCCTAGATTTTATCCATTGTACCACCTAGCCACCCTAATCCCATATTTGGGGGAATATATTCCAGTCATGGAGGGAGACATAGCGATGAGAATTCATATTCCAAATTCATGGAAAAGGCCAGTTTGGCTAGAAAGCAGAGCACATAAAAAGAAGTACTGTGAAATAAAGTGCAGAGGTAGGTTGGGCCAGGTTGGGAAAGGTTGTAAATGCCAAGGCTCACAGTGCTATATTTTATCCCAGAGGTAAGAGGGGAACCTCTGAAGGTTTATTTGTGTGTTTAGGCACCTACCTGCTCTTCACACAGGTACTGAGTGGGGCTAAGACAATGTAAGGGACCTGTCTCATTTCTAAAACCTTTTAAGGTGATATTTGCCATTTGTGATTCTCCAGGAGCTCTTATGGGATTGAGGAGAGCCAAGCCAATGGTAGCACCAGTTTGGACCTTGCCTTCCTCTTCAGGTGGCCATCCTCACCACCTAGAAGCCCTCTCTGGCTGTAACCCTGAGGTAACGCAGATTCCATCAGGCCACCACTGCTTGCCAGCATTGCCTTCATTTGGGGCAGCTAGATGGCTCAGTGAATTGAGATCCCGGGTTCTAATCTGACTAGTCACCACTCCCATTGCTTAGCCCTTACTGATATTCTGCCTTGGAACTAATACATAGCATTGATTCTAAGACAGAAAGTAAAGGCTTAGAAAATAAACAACGCCCCCAAACATTGCCTTTATTCCATTTCCCCTTCATTCCCATTCAGGGCATGGCTGGAGTCACTTGGGGACGGGTGTGTTGTTCCAGATGAGAAACTTGTAATGACTACACAGCCTTTCAGGAGAGAGAGAATCTTCAAATGTTTATCACCGTGTAAGCTTCACAATAATAACTTCTCTGACTGGTCGTCTTAATGGGCAACGACCAGAATACTAAGAGTGTCTGCTTTGCTTGGGGCCCTTAATTCCATCCTCAGGGAAGGCCTGCTTGACTCACTTTGACAACTTAAATGTGAAAAATCTAGCAGGACATATTTCATATGACAACACCTCGCATTCTCCCGCTGCCTCGCTCTGTCAGCAAAAAGGTTATATTTCAATCTTTTTTATGGTATTTATTACCAGCAGAAGGAATAGATGTATTCTGGGTGTTCAACGACTTGTCAAAACAAGCCTGGGAAAAACTCCCTGAGGCTTGGCTTTGGTACCTGTTTCTGAGCAGAGAAGGTGAGCTGGTATAGGCGGCGGCAGCAGTGAGGGAAACAAGAGGAAGGGAAGAAGAGAGCCAGGCTGAGGTCAGGGCTCAAGGCTACCATCACCATCATGGAATAGGCAGGGAAGGACCCAAGAGGTAGAGAGTGGGGGCATCCCTCCACTTTGGTCCAACAGTGGAACCCTCGTCAGAGCCTCTAGCCCAGCCCATCTTCCACCTATGCTAAATCCTCAGGATCAGAGCAGTCAGTCAGAAAGACCACCACCTCTATTCGTTTGTTCTCTGGGAACAGCTGGGTGTTGTCAGAAGCACCATGGAAGGATAAATATTTTATGGCAGATTAGCTAACTGTGGCATAGCTAATAACTTCCTGGGGAGGAAACCAAGTCTAGAGCTACTGGTGTTTGTACTCAGAGCAGCATGGGGGCCATAAGTACACAGGAGTCTGGGGCTGGAGCCTTTGGAAAAGTAACACAAAGCCGCCATCTCACTGGTTAACTAGTTGACTGACTGACTGACTAGTGGACTGACTTATTTGGTAAATGCCTGACTGATTGCTTAGCTGGCTGACCCAATGTTTGCTGACTAGTTGACTGACTTGCTGAGAGACTGACTGGATATCCAGTGGTTTGTCTGGCTTGTAGGCTGACATTCTGAGTGATTGACCATTTGGCTAGCTGAGTGACAAAGTGACTGAGGGACTGTTAAACAATAAAGTCTTTTGCTTTGCATTGATAATCGCCTAATTCTGATGGCTAGTTTTGGTCTTACCTTAACTAGATCCAGGCCTCCTCTGATAATTCCCAGACATCACCAAGTCATTTGAGTCTTACTTGGGCTTCTAGCTCCAATTCTGCCCCACCACAACTTTAGACTTTGCCCTGAAACCACTCTGGAATAGGACTGGCAGTCTTTCATTCCATCTTCCCTAGAGCCAGGCCTCGCCAGTTCTCTTTACAACCATTTCCATTCCGTCATGCTGGGTATGAATCCTAGCTTCCTTTCCAGATCTCCTTTATATATTGATTTACCTCACTAGACTGTAAGCTCCTTGAGAGTGAGTGTCATGTTGCTTACTTGTATTTGTATCCCCTACCTTGGCAGTGCTTGGCATTGTAAGTATTTTTACACTATATAGAAAGCTTTCTTGATCTCTCTCTCCCTCCCTCCCTGCCTCCCTGCCTCCCTGCCTCCCTCCCTCCCTCCCTACCTCCCTGCCTCCCTCCCTCCCTCCCTGCCTCCCTGCCTCCCTGCCTCCCTCCCTCCCTCCCTGCCTCCCTGCCTCCCTCCCTCCCTTCCTTCCTTCCTTCCTTCCTTCCTTCCTTCCTTCCTTCCTTCCTTCCTTCCTTCCTTCCTTCCTTCCTTCCTTCCTTCCTTCCTTCCTTCCTTCCTTCCTTTTTCCTTCCTTCCTTCTTTTCTTCCTTCCTTCCCTTCTTCCTTCCCTCCTTTCTTCCTCCCCTCCTTCTTTCCCTCCTTTCTCCCTCCCTCCCTCCCTTCTTTCCTTCCTTTAGAAATTAGAGGAAAGGGGGCAGTTAGGTAGCTCAGTGGATTGAGAACCAGGTCTAGAGATGGGAGGTCCTGGGTTCAAATGTGGCCTCAGACACTTCCCAGCTGTGTGGCCCTGGGCAAGTCATTTAACCCCCATTGCCTAGCCCTTATCACTTTCCTGTCTTAGAACCAATACATGTATTGATTCTAAGGCAGGAGGTAAGGGTTTATTTAAAAAAAAAGAAATTAGAGGAAAAACTTTATAAAACCTCCTAAATCAAGTCAATATTTACCTTGATACTTGGTAATTTCAGTGAAAATATGGGTATAGAGAAAGATGACCAAAAAGCATGCTGGAAAACATAGCTTCACATTAAATAATAAATGTCATAAACTTAGAGGTTCCTCTGAAGATTCACCTCTATATCATAAATCCTCTTTCAAAAAAGAGGTTGAAAGGCTTGGGAATGGCAAGCCTTAAAATTAATTTGACTCTAGAGAATTTTGTTTCCAATGTAGGGATTCACTCTTGATTAGTTAGCCAGTCAAGCATTTGTTAAGCACCTGGTATGTGCCAAGCATCATGAGAAGAGTGAGAAAAATCATTTAGTGCAGAATGGTTCTGCCCTCAAGAAGCCTACATTCTAAGAGATCAAGAAAAATAAAAAGAAAGTTGAAAAAGGGGGAGGAGAGCACAAAGGTGAACTATGGGCATGGTAGATAAAGTTTGGAGTTTAGCCTACAATGAAATGAGATCTGGCTGGCTTAGGTTCCTGCCTTAAATATAGGTCCTAGGAGGAGCCTTCCAATCAGGGAGAAACCACCGGGGTGGAAAGTGCTTCCAATGTGAATTCCAGGACTAGAGTGAGGTTTCAGTTTAAGAACTGGGCATGGTAGAGGTAGTCCAGGAAGCAGCCTGAATTAGAATTAGCTGTAGAATTACATTACTGACTGGCAAGAGCAAAGGTCAGAATCACCACTAAATTAGGAGAAAGGTAAAGATGAGAAGGTATTGTATACAAAAGGTGTGGAGAAGAAAACATGGCTATAGGAAACTCAATCATTTTTAAGGCTTTCATAGATGAAACTGGAAAGAGGACAACACATAGCTGTGAATTGGAACAGATTTACTAGGAATTATATAAGGATTTCTTCTCATCACTGATTACAGGGATCTGCAACATTTGGATTGTAGCCTTTTATACTTAATATATTATGTTAAGGAGTCTAAGTAGTATTTCATACAGAAATTGGGAGGAATGACTGGAAATGACCATATACATACAGAGCAAATCCAAGCCTGGTATAGCACCATCTTTAGAGTAGTGAAGAATCACTTTTCATAAGTTCAAATTGAAAAGATTAACAATAACACTCTACAAATGGGTGACTGAGAAGATATTAGCCACTACCAGATGATTATTTTAATACTCTTCAAGGTATTTTCTTGACAAAGATACCAGAGTGGTTTGCCATTTCTTTCTTCAGAGGATCACTTTTTGTCCGAACTCCTGACTATAACTTCTCCTTCTTGGGTAATCCTACACAGCATAGCTCATAGCTCCATTGAACTACAGAAGCCCCTCTGTCACAAGAAGGCAGTGATCCAGATTTTCACTGGAAGGAAAAATACTTTGACCACTTATAAGAAGTTTATTGGAATTGTTGGAAAACACCCTACTGGAGAAAGATTGAAGGCAAAAGGAGAAAGGGATGGCAGAGAATGAGGATAGAGAATATTATGGAAAGAGTGAACATGAACATGGACAATTTGGGGGAGATAGCAGAGGATAGAAGGGCCAGGTGTACTATAGTCCACAAGATCACAAATTGAATCATGGAATCACAGACCAAATAACTGAACAGCAACAAGAGCCTATTCATTACACTATTTCCCTTCTGTGGCTCATACTTTCTTCTCCAGACCAAATGTCCCTTTTGCCTTCAATGGAGTCTCTCTGGTATGCTTTCCTATTACCTCAGAATGGTGGTCATCCTCCTTTGGATGAGCTCCAGTGTGGCAATGTCTTTCCTAGAATTTGGCACTCAGAATTGAATTCAGCACACCAGATGTGATCTCAAGAAGGAAGAAGATGGTGAAATGGTCTACATTGAGATCTATGAACCCTCTTTGATTGAAGGCTGGATGACTCCTTTTCCAGGATGTTATATTAGAATATTCCTATTTGGGCAAAGAGTAGAAATTGTCCCTGAAGTTCCTTCTGATTCTGAGATTCTAATTTTGTGTGTGTGTGTGTGCATGTGCATCATCCGAGTCTCTGCAGAACTGATGCTTTGTAGGTAATCTAGCCTGTGAGCAGATGGGACCGTGTAGTTCACTGACTTCATTTTACAAATAAGAAAAACAAGGTGAAGAGAAAGGATATTTTAAAACTAGTTCCAGGGTACAGATTGTACTCTTGTTTGTCTCCAAATCTCTCTCTAAATCCCAAGCTCTTTAAACTGGCCTGTTACTAAGAAAGAAACTACCTCCTTGACCACAAACACTGTGTACTGATGAGAATTCAAGTGGGTGGACAGAGAAGCAAGCTTTCCTATAATTTAAGTGGGGGTGTGAGGTGCTTTAGGGAAGAAGGGAACCACCTCAGAGAGAAACAGACCTAACAAATCAGATAAAGAACTGATTTCCTCAGACCTCTCTATTTCAAATAGAGTCTATTTCAAGTCTATTTAAGTCTATTTCACAATTTACTCTTCCCCTTGGCACCCAGGGCAGGATTGCCTGTCAACATTTGATAAGAAAGTTCAAACATCTTCATGGTCCAGAATATGAGCTTCTTTGCTGTTGTCTCTATTATCACAAGCAAGTACTTTTGGAATTTCAGGCCACTGGATTGTGCCATTAAAAAAATGTCCTCCTTATCTGCCCTTGCTTTATGTGCCGGATCTTTTAAAATCTGATTTTTTTGATGAGCTCCCTGTGTGGCCACATTGATCTCCTTCTTACCTCTCTCTTTTCTTCCTCTCTTGTATTCATTGCCATTACAATGCCCTCATCTGTCTTGAGCCAATTTCCTTTTTAGAGTCTTAAGCCTTGCGATCTTCTCTCTTCTTTTTCTGAATCCCTGGAGTTCAAATCTAGAATCTATGATGTGAGTCAGTCTATGTGCAGATCTTTTCTCTTTCCCTAGGAAACTTTGACCACTGTCTCTAAGGTTCTTTTCAGGTCAATGACAAGTTTCCTGAAATGGAATCAAAAGACTTAGATTATCCACTAGGTAACTAGAAGGCACAATAGATAGAGAGCTGGGTCAGGAGTCAGAAAGATCTGTATTCACATTCAGCCTCAGAGGGGCAGCTAGGTGACACAGTAGATAGTGTGCCAGGGCTAGGGTCCAGAGGACCTAGGTTCAAATCTGACCTTGGACACTTACTATCTATGTGATTCTTGGTAAGCCATTTAACTCCTGTTTTCTTAGCTCTTACTCTCCTGTTTTAGAGTTGTTACTAAGACAGAAAGTAAGGGTTTAAAAAAAATCTGGTTTTACTTGCTAGCTGTATGACCTTGGGCAAGTCACCTAACTACCATTTCCCACCATTATTTCAGGGTAATAATAATATCTTCTGATTAGAGTTATTATGGGGATCAAATGAGATGTTTGTGAAGCACTTAGCACAGTAACTAGCACATAGTAGGTGCTAAATAAACATTTCTTTTTTTCTCTCTCCTCATATACTTTTTTTACTTCCCAGCTGTATGCCTGGGTAAATCCCTCCTCTTTAAAACAAATAAAATAAATTATTTTAAAACAAAATAATAGAGGCATCCAGGTGGTTTAGTGGAAAATAGAGCCAGGCTTGGAGACAGGAGGTTCTTGGCTCAAATCTGGACTCAGACAATTGTGTATCCCTGGGCCAGTCACTTAACCCCAATGACCTAGCCCTTAGCTCTCTTCTGTCTTTTGGAACTGATACCTAGTGTTGATTCTAAGGCAGAAAGTAAGAGTTTTTAAAAAAATGAACAGGGGTTTTTACTGCATCAACTCTAAGGTCCATTCCAGCTCTAACTTCTCTGATTCTTTAATCTCCTGACCACTCTGGCTACCTCTTCTCTCTTCTTTTTCAGATAAAGCAGGAAGAAGAGTGGTAAAATGGAAAAGTCACTGGAAATTGGGAATTGGAGGACCTGGGTTCACATCCTTAGTGTGACTTTGTGAGGCCTCCTTGGGCCTCAGTTTCCTCATCTTTAAAACTCCAGGGCCTGGACTCAGTATCCTCCATTGTCCCTTTCAGCTATAAACTTATGATCCTGGGATCCCTATCCATGAATTGTGTTCTTGCTGGCTTGCTGACCAAACTTATACTCAGCTGAGTGGATTACTTAAATCCTATTTAATGGAGAGGAGGCTTTGGTTCCCCTGATCCTGCCTGCAGGTCAGCAGTCTGACTTTCATTGCTGACTAATTGAATTGCTGTCTTAGACATCAAAAGCAGGGCCCAAACCCTCTCTGCAAAGTGCTCACTTTAATTCTCTGTTTCCTCTTCTTGGAAATGGGAGTGGGAGGATAAGACAGTGGTGAGCTTCACTGACTGCCTTGGGGAGCTGCAGGCAGAGAGAGATGGACCTGCTTTGGTGAGCAAAGAATCCTGGGATGGCAGGACTGGGGCTGCTGGGTATTCTTTCTTATTTTCTTTCTATTTTTCCTCATTTTCTTTCTTATTTCTCCAGGCCTGGAAACCTTACTCTTTCCCAAACAGCAGCTCAGATTTTCCTGGCATTATTCTAAAGATTTTCCTTGTCCATCTTATTTGGACTTCCCTGTGCTACTTGGGGGTGGGTAGTGTAAGGAAGATGATTCCTTATTTACAGATGGGAAAACTGAGGTCAAGAGAAAGCAAGCTCTATGCCCAAGGCCACATAGAAGTCCTTTTTCTAGATATTAAGGGGGGAAAGGTCTTCATGCTTAAGAGTAGGTCTGCCCCTGCCTGCCAGCTCAGTCTGTATCAAGAACAGACTTGACCAGGAGCTTAGATGGGATTGTGTCTTAGAGGGTAGAGAGGGCAGAGGGTCTTGGCTTCCTAATATATAAAATGAGGGGGTTGGAATAAATGAGCTCAAAGACAATCTCATCTGTAAAATGAATTGTAATAGGAAATGGCAAGACCCTCTAATATCTCTGGTTCTCTGTCCTCTGAAGATCCTCAGGGACAGCCAAGGCAAGTTTGAGGCCACTAGAAGTGGTTCCATCTTTACAAGGAAGCTGGGGGGGGGGTGTCTCAGTGGATAGAGCACTGGGTCTATGGTCAGGAAGACCAGAGTTCAAACATGACTTTAGATACTTACTAGCTGTGTGACCTTGGGCTAATCACTATTCTGTCTACCTTAGTTTCTATATCTATAAATAGAGATAATAATGTAATAGTACCTACCTCCCAAGGTTGTTCTAAGGATCAAATGATGTAATTTGTGAACACAGTGCCTGACCTGTTCTTGTTGTCATAGAGTCAGTGTTCAGTTCTGTCTGAGACTTCATAACCCCATTTGGGGTTTTTGTGGCAAAGATACTGGAGTGGTTTGCCATTTCTTCTGGCTTATTTTGCTATTAGGCAAACAGGGTTAAGTGACTTGTCTAGAGACACATCATAAGTATCTGAGGTGAGATTTGAACTCAAGAAGATGAGTCTTAAGCCCAAAGGGCTTTAAAAGACTGTCTGCCCTTTGACTGAGCCATAACATTGCTGGATTTGTACCCCAAAGAGATAAGGAAAAAGACACACTCTGTGGCAAAAAATTGGAAAATGAGGGGATGCCCTTCAATTGGGGAATGGCTGAACAAATTGTGGTATATGTTGGTGATAGAATACTATTGTGGTCAAATAATAATAATATTGTGGAGGAGAATAATAAAGTGGAGGAATTGCACGTGAACAGGAACAATCTCCAGGAATTGATGCAGAGTGAAAGGAGCAGAGCCAGGAAAACATTTACACAGAGACTGATGCATTGTGGTAAATTCAAATGTAATGGACTTCTTTATTAGCAGCAATGCAATGACCCAGGACAATTCTGAGGTACTTAAGAGAAAGATGCTATCACCATCCAGAGAAAGAGCTGTGGGAGTAGAAACACAGAAGAAAAACAACTGCTTGATCACATGGTTTGATGGGGATATGATTGGGGATGTAGACTCTAAATGATCACTCTATTGCAAATATCAATAATATGGAAATAGGTCTTGATCAAAGACACATGTAAAACCCAGTGGAATTGCTTGTGGGTTATGGGAGAAGGATGGGAGGAAGGGAGGGAAAGAACATGAATCATGTAACCATGGAGAAATGTTCTAAATCAATTAATTTTTAAAAAAAGAAAAGATAAGTCTTCCTGACTGTAAGCTGAGCACTCTATCCACAGCACCATCTAACATTCCCTGACACATAGTAGGTGCTTAATAAATGCATATATCCTATGCTCTTTCCTTCCATCTTGTTGGTCCTGTGGATTAAGTCCATGGTACTTGACATCACACTTTAGTCATTTTTCACTGTCAGAGGACCTAGGTTTGAATCCAGCTCTGCCACTTGTAACAGAGAGTCCTCTTAGGGCCTTAGTTTCTTTCTCTGTGAAATGGGGGTCTTTCCAGTTTTAGTGCAATGAATTGTTTGTCCACATTCTATTTCTAGGTAACTATCCTTGGTGTTAGGGGTTGGCTAAACAACTAATTACAGTCAGGGTTAATGCCTTTGGTGTTCTGTGCTCAATGAACCAATGCTGATAAGGTTTTATTTAGATGATGGCCCCATCTCCCCTTGCCAAAGCAGCCCCTTCAAGGGCTCTAGAGCCCAGGCTGATGGCAGAATTTTAAGGGGTATAGCTTCCCTAATTGCTCTGAGGCCTGGCATTCTTGAAGGGGTTGTGTTCCTTCATTATTCATTACTTAGAGGAAAGGACTTGAAGACCTTTCAAGGCATTTGAAATCCATTGTCATCACCATGATTGATCATGCCATTTACTGAGAAAGTCAGGGAGGGGAAGGGAACAAGCAGCTAGGTGGCTCAGTGGATAGAGAACCAGGCATAAAGATGGAAGGTCTTGGATCCAAATGTGACCTCAGATACTTCCTAGTTGTTTGACCTCAGGCAAGTCACTGAACCCCAATTGTTTAGCTCTTAGCACTCTTCTGCCTTCAAATGGATATTTAGGATCCATTCTAAAGACAGAAGGCAAGGGTTTAAAAAAATTTCAGGCAGAAGTCCAAAGGCCTGGGTATTGAAATCTTATTCCTCCCTCTCCATTCACCATGAGGTTTAGAAAAGACAAGAAGAAAGGACATTCCATGGAATACTAAGAGGTACTTGACTCCTTAAAGCAAAATAGCTTGTAGCCCCCCTTATAACCAATGAAAAATATGCAAAAGAAATCCACTTCTTAATCAGATTTTGGGAATCTAGGGAAACCCTAGATCTTAGGTCAGACATTACAGATGGACAAGAAACTGGGGTCCTTATTGACTAATAGGAAGAGAACTAGCTGGGTTATAGCTGTGAAATGGATTAGCAGCACTATTGACATTCCCAAGCAGCAACAGTCTCACCATTTAGAGATCAATATTCTCCCGGTAGATGTTATATGGTTACAAATCATGCAAAGAGTCAAAATTATGCATGATTCAAATAATGGGGGAAATAGGCATAAAATATCTCTCATTCATATCATACTTTGGGTTTTGCAAAGAGCTCTCCTTAGAATGACCCTGTGAAGTAGGTAATGCATGTACTATTATGTCCATTCTACAGATGAGAAGATGAAGACTTGGAGAGGTGAAAAATTGGAGAAAGGACTCTAACCTAGGTTTCCTGACTCTAAGCCCAGCTCTCATCCTATTTTGCTTAGAGCTCTTGGTCTTTTTAGTGTCTTGGACCCCTTGTGTAATCTGGAGAAGATTAGGGGTTCCTTCTCAGAATAATGTTTTTAAATGCATAAAATAAAATACCTAGGAAGGGCAATAAAATGCAAAAAACCCTATGATATCAAAACACAATTATAAAATATTTTGTATTTTATTACTTTATTCATATATTATATTTTGTATAAAATGTATTACAATATTAAAATATTAAACAAACAATAAGTTTTATGGCCCCCAAGTTAAGAATTTGTACTATGCCATACTACTCCCTCATAAAGCAAAGCATATTGCCAATGAAGGTTCATATGTAAGTGGCATAATTGACAGAATTCAGGAAAATAAAGATGAAAGAATAAGTGAGTCAAAAATATAATGAGGAGAGAAAACAAATGGACAGCCATAATATTGTTGCATTGTTACCATGGAAGATGGAAAGACCTGAAGGAAGTTCTCAAGGGTTTTTGGGAGCAGCACATGGGCAAGAATTGACTAGGATGACAAGGCAAGGGTAGGTTATGGTCTGCATTCTGTGGTCACTGTAAAAATGGAGGTTCCTGAGGTTCCTTTCACTGATTTTTTTTAAGCCCTTACCTTCCGTCTTGGAATCAATACTGTATATTGGTTCCAAGGCAGAAGAGTGGTAAGAGCTAGGCAATGGGGGTCAAGTGACTTGCCCAGGGTCACACAGCTGGGAAGTGGCTCAGGCCAGATTTGAACCTAGGACCTCCCATCTCTAGGGTTGGCTCTCAATCCACTGAGCTACCCAGCTATCCCCCTTCTTCACTGATTTTTGATGGTATATGAGTGGAGTTTCTCAAGGAGTTTCTGGAGAAGGATCTCACTGAGAGAGAGTTGATGCTTGAATGGGCTAGCACCTATTCTCCTCTCATCCCCCTGAGAGGGGTTGCTGCCAATTGCTGCACTGGTATATTGAGGTTCCCTGAAGAAAAGGGGTAGTGGGCAGTTGATGACAAGGTTCCCCTCTTAAATAAACTCAAGGATAACCTCAGTTACTCGGGCCCAGAGAGGATTTGGAGACAAGCCTCCAGGCTTGACCATGAGAGATGGTCTGGGTGCCTCCCTGTTGAACTTGATCAGATACCTCCTCAAGTATAAGCCAAAAGCCAGACAAATCTGACTATGATTTATAAAGTTTAATAGTGATACTGTAGGCAAATTGGGAGATGGAAAGTGGGTACTGGTTCCCGTAATATGGTCTCTCACCTGGGAAGCATGATTTCACCCAGGTTTCTCCATCCCATTCCCCAGCTAAATGACCCCACAATTTAATCTATATATCTATCTAGTTGGCCTATAGAATCTGTAAATAAAGAGGTACAAGAGAGCTAAAAGGGCAAGGGAGCTGGGTTCTCTCCTCTGTGAGTCCACAGCATCCCTTTGGGGTTTGAGGGATCTTCTCCTCAGTTGAGAGGTGGTTGGAGATATAAGATAGATGATACATCTATGAAGGAATTGAATACAGGTACAGGACATTCTCCTGTGGCTCTTGGTGAAATCCTCCAGCTAGGAAACAGGTCCTGCCAGGTCAAGGACTCAGATGGAAAGTCAAGAATTCCATCTAGATCTTCCTCAGGTCAGTTTCCTTTCCCAGCATGCCTCATTCTCCAACCAATGCATTCTGTTCCTCACCCCTGATGCCAAGATTCCAAAATCCCCTCATGCACCCATCATTATAATACCTTGATGAAATCATGAATCCACTGAGTTATTGAATTACACCTGTGGATGTCTTTCTTTTCAAAGAGTTCTCACATAAGGGCCACAGCCTACACTTGGACCAGTATGATAACTGCTGATTTTGTTTTGTTTTAGATTCCCAATTTTGATTTTTTTTCAAAACATGAGAAAATTTGAAGGAAAAATTGTAGTACCTTGAGAGGACAAAAGATTTTGGAGAGAATAAGTTGAATTAATTCTTGCTGTGAAAAGAGGTCCAAGGAAACATGGGTCCTACCCACTGGTAAAATAGATCCTTGGTTTTCTGGACCTGATTTCCATAATATTCTACCTAAAACTGAATCCACGTTTGTGGGCTGTTGGCTCAGAATTAATCACATGTCGAAGTTTGTACAATTTCTTGCACCCCTGCTTGTGTACTATCTCCTTGTATCCAGAACCGCTTCCCTTGGGCTCCTTTCTAAATCTCATTCTTCCTCTCACCCACTAAATGTAGAGGTCTTTCCTTTCCTGATGTTGCCTGATTCTTTTGTCCAGAGTTTGTCTGTGTCCCCCCAAAGCACATTATGTCCCCCTCTCCCCAACCCACCCCAAGCAACTGGAACTTTCTCCTCCCACTTTAAGAAGTGAAGATGACTCTACAAGCCCTTGGGCAAACATCCAGGTGTCTTCCAAACCATTCCAATCCTAGTCATAGTAGCAATAACTCTCATTTATACAGCTCCTTATGGGTAAAGAACCTCACAGCAGCCTGCTGAAGTAAGTATGAATATTGCCTACAATTTTACAGAAATTATGCTTTTAATGACTCCAGGCTTCTACTGGAAACAAAGGCTCATTGTTTTAACACCAGGATTGTTCCATTGATGCTATATGCCAATGAAGCATGAAATATCAGGTGGTTTTTTTTGCTCTTTGAATTAAGGTTTCAGGTCATCCCAAAGTCAATGGAGAGGCACATGTTGGGCCTGAGTAAGTTATAGCATGTTACGAGTAACAAATCATAAAGGGAAAGTTGAAAGAGTACAAAATCACTGCCTCTGAAGTCAGAGAACCTGGGTTCAATTCTTGCTTCTGTCACTACCTGCCTGACCCTGGAGCAAGTGACTGATCCTCTTTGGACCTCAGCTTTCTAGAGGACAGGACTACATGGTCTCAGAGGTCCTCTCCTCTTCTAAATGTATATGGTGCAAATAGGCTACAGTTTATTACCCACAAAAATTGCAAAGGAGAAGTTGGCATGATATATATGAATAGAGAGTCAGATTTGGAGTGGGAAGGCATGAGCAAAGATCCTGGCTGTGACTCTTAATAGCTATGCCATCTTGGGTAACTCACTTAATCCTTTGAGACCTTGATTTCTTCATTTGTGAAATTAGAGGGTCAGGACAAATTTACCTCTAAGAACTCTTCCAATTCTATATCTATGGTGAGTTAATAAATATGAAGTGCATTGCAAATCCTAAAGGGCTATATGATTACTAATTATTGTTATGATCCTAAGTGTTACAAATGAGATTGTGTATGACCAAAATAAGAGGTAAACTTGCCTTTATTGATAATGAGAGATTACTAGTGAATAGCCAGTATATTCATTAGTACTTGTGTTTAGGTAGCGAGGTGGTACATTGGCCAGAGTGTTAGGACATCAGGAAGACCCACGTTCAAATCTGGCTTTGGACACTTATTGGCTGTGTGTCCCTGGGCAAATCACTTCACCTCTGACTCCTCAGTTTCCTCATCTGTAATAATGGGGGTGATAATAGCACCTGCCTCTCACAATTGTTGTGAAGATCAGATGAGATTTGTAAAGTGCTTTGCAAACTTCAAAACATTATGTAAATAGTTGTTATTATTTTGAACCAGATTAAGATATAATTGGCAAATATTTAACAACACAAATAAAATATAGAACAGAGGTAATGTTAATGTACATTTTTCTACATTTATATGTGGTCTAAAGGGATTATTATATAAGGTTTATGGTCTCTGTATCCATTTCAGTTTACAAAATTGCTGTAGATTTTAGCCTCTGATTCTCTCTTCTCTAGATGTCAGACACCACACTCTCTTCTAGTCTCTCACATTATCTTTTCTTTCTCTTATTTCATATGCCTGAACATAGGTGATCCTCAAAGTTCTAGCCAAGGTCCTCCTCTTCTCTTTCTACTTCCTTCCTTGTCAAATTTATTCCCTTCCACAATGGCAACTATTGCCTCCTCGCAGATGACTCTAAAATTTTTCTTTCAAGTCTTGACTTCTTTTTTGAATGCCAATACCATATTCCCTATTGTCTAAAGGATATTGGGGTCTGGGTGACCCACTGGGTCCTTAAACTCAAGATCAGCAAAATCAAGGTAATTTCCTTTCTCTATCTCAATATGTTATTCCTTTTTGTCACCTCTGGTTCCTTTCTGTGATGCCATATTTTATCTGGACTTCATGTTTGAAGGCTTGGGATGATTTTAGACTCTTCCTCCATCATTTATTATATTTAATCAGTTATTGTACTATATGGCTCCAGTTCACATTCTTTTACTCATCTCTATTTTAATTCTACTTCCCTGATATAAGCCTTCAATACCAGCAACAAAGATTGTTTCAATAGACTTCTAGAAAGGGTCTTTCTGTCATCAGCCTCTCTCTCTCTTGTGATCCTTCTTCTAATTTACTGACAGAATAGTTTTTCTTGGAGCTGGTCAGGCCATTTCTCTGCTTAAAAATCATCAGTGGACCCTTATCATCTTCTGAGTGGAGTTTGAATTCCCTTTCTTGGCATTCAAAACCTTACACAATTGGGCAACTTCCTGCATTTTTTTAAGTTTTCAAAAAATTTATTTAATTAATTTAGAATATTTTCTCATGGTTACATGATTCATACTCCTTCCCCTCCTCCTCCCTCCTCATAGCCAATGAGCAATTCAACTGAGTTTCACATGCATCATTGATCAAGACCTATTTCCATATTAATATTTATAGTAGAGTGATCATTTAGAATCTATACCTCCAATCATATTCCCATCAAACCATGTGATCAAGGAAATGTTTTTCTTCTGTGTTTCTACTCTTACAGTTCTTTATCTGAATGTGGATAGTGTTCTTTATCTTAGGTCCCTTAGAATTGTCCTGGATCATTGCATTGCTGCCAATAGAGAAGTCTATTATGTAAGATTGTGCCACAGTTTATCAGTCTCTGTGTACAATGTTCTCCTGGTTCTGCTCCTTTCTCTCTGTTTCAACTCCTGGAGATTGTTCCTGTTCACATGCAATTCTTCCAGTTCATTATTCCTTTTAGCACAATAGTATTCCATTACCAACAGATACCACAGTTTGTTCAGCCATTCCCCAATTGATGGACACTCCTTCATTTTCCAATTTTTTTTGCCACCACAGATTGTGGGTATAAATATTTTTGAACAAGTATTTTTCCTTATCATTTTTTTGGGGTACAAACCCAGCAGTGGTATGACTGGATCAAAGGGCAGGCAGTCATTTAAAGCCCTTTGGGTATAATTTCAAATTGCCTTCCAGAATGGTTGGATCAATTCACAACTCCACCAGCAATGCATTAGTGTCCCCATTTTGCCATATCCCCTCCAACATTAATTATTTTCCTTTGCTGTCGTATCAGTCAATCTGTTAAATGTGGGGTGGTATCTCTGAGTTGTTTTGAAGTGCATATCTCTAATTATAAGAGATTTAGAACACTTTTTCATATGCTTATTGGTAGTTTTGATTTCTTTATCTGAAAACTGCCTATTTATGTCCCTTGCCCATTTTTCAATTGGGAAATGGCATGATTTTTTATACAATTGATTTAGTTTCTTATATATTTGAGAAATTAGACCTTAGTCAGAGGTTTTTGTTATAAACATTTTCTTCCAATTTGTTGCTTCCCTTCTAATTTTGACTGCATTGGTTTTGTTTGTACAAACCCCTTTTAATTTAATGTAATAAAAATTATTCATTTTATATTTTGTGATATTTGTTTCTTGTTTGGGCTTTTCTTTCCCATAGGTCTGACTATTTCCTGCCTTTCTTGACATAACTCCAATTATCCCCTTCCATGCAATGTCCTCTACAACCAAATATAATTATTCAGATACTTTTCTGCCTTCCAAGCTTTCACCACCATGTTTTGCTTACACTGTTCCCTATTTTCTGCCTCAGGTATTTTTGTCTGTTGGATTCTTATCCATCATTTAAAATCCAATTCAGATGTTACCTCCATGAAGCTTTCTCTGCTTTCTTTGTTATTAGGAACTTTCTCCCTTAGATCTCATGTAACAGAAATTCTCTGATGCTGTAATCTCATAGTATTCTATATTAAAGTGATATATGTGTATATTATGATGATGATGTACCCCTAGAATTATAAGTCCCTCCAAAGTAGGGACAAAGTTTTGGGTAAACTTTATATCAAATTCAACATTGAATACAATGTTTTGTTCATGATATTCACATAGGCAATGTTGAAGAAAGGTGATAGAGATGTGAATTTTACCCAGTTTTCTTGATTCATAGTATTTATACCTTTACCCTGTCAGCCTTAAAATCATCTCTGTCTCTCCCTCTCTCCCTTCTTCCCTTCCCTCTCTCTTTTTCTCTACTTCTCTCTCCCTCCCTCTCTCCTTTTCTTTCTCTCTCTCATCCAAATCTACCATATATCAATTATCAAATATCTATCATAATATATATATGAATATGCATATGAGTTGTTAATAATGATTAATCTCAACATGACCAACAACACAATCTACTTGTCACAATTAACTAAAATTCAACTCAGAATGGAAAGCCCTCAAGTAGAACATTTTGAATTTTATTGCTGGGCTAGAGAAAAAAATGAATTTGGGGGCAAATACCAACAGCTAAGATAGCACATTATTTCTTTCTTGAATTCAATTTCCCAAGACTCTTCTCTTTGTTACAGAAACAATAAAAGAGAAGGAGACAGATGGCACAACTTGATTCACTTTTACCCAGTGTTTTTATGGAGAGAACATAAAGCTGGAAATGAGGGGGCTGTGAGCATAGCAGTGATCTGAGGAATTGGGAGGGCAGTCAATGGAAAGGAACTGCTCTGGGGAAAAATTCCTTAAGAAAGACAAATCTTATCATAAGGATGGAAGGGAGATCTGTCCCCTGTTCCCCTAGGCTGCTCCCTCCTAAGCCCCATCCCTATGCATAATGTGGAAAGAGCAGTGATCAGGAGAATGACTGGACTGACATCCTAGACTCTCCATTTATTGGATTTTTGACTTCCAGTGAGTCATAGGATCATAGAATTTAGAACTCAAAAGGCTCTTAGGAGAACACCTTGCCCAGTCCCTTATTTTACAGATGAGGAAAGAGAAGCTCAGATTGGGGAAAGGACTTTAACAAGGTTACTTTGCTGCTTTATGTCTGCTTGCTCCTCTATAAAATGAGAAGTTACAAGTGTGATTATTCCTTCTTACAGTGTGGTTGTGAGGATCAAATGAGATAATCTATATAAAATGCTTTGCAATTAACTGTAAAGGCTTATATAAATGTGAACTGAGGCATCTTCCCCCTAGAGTCAGATAATTAGCTTCATTCTCTGAAGGGTCATCTCTTTTCATCCAGCAAGACATCAGTCTGGGCCTCAATTCTTGGTATCCACTAATCAAGTGATTTCATTTCTTTTGGTCAGACCAAAGGATTGGATTATCCTTGAAGTGCTCCCAGGCTGGGCTCAAATATGTGAGGTCATAATAGACACAGAATATAAAAGAACAGAGGTAATGGGGTTATTGTAGAAAGCATACAGTTACCAGCAGGAATGTCCTGCCTCAAGAAGCAACTTAGAAGAACAGAAAGGGAGCTGGCCTTGAAGTCATAGAGACCTGAGCTTGAGCTTCATTTAAGCCCACATATTGATTTCAGAACCCTGGACAAGTCACTCAGTACCTCTGTGGGCTAGTAAGTTTCTAGGACTATAGTTGCTGATCAAGGGCTAACTTATTTTGATAGAATTAAGTTCCTTACCTGGAATTCTCAGGTAAGAGATAAGATAAAATGATTACATGTCTGGTGAAAATAAAAAACAAAACCAAACAAATCTCCTGCCTTGAAAATTGAGGCATTTAAATGGAGATGGCTGTGGGCCCATATTGGTATGATATCACATCATTAGCTCTAGCAGCATTACCAAGAAACCTTTTTTTTTGTATGGTTTCTTGGTAGTTAACTCTTCTTAGTTTGAGGACCTTTAGTGGGCTAGACCAGGAAAAGCTGACAAAGAGAGACCACCCTCAGCTATGAAAAGGAGAGAAATATGCTTTGTGACTGCATTTTCTATAAGCAAATGGACCCCATCATAGTCATGAAGGAAGAGTGGCTGATCTGTGGCACAAGAAGGAAGCAGCTGTTATAAATAATTGCCAAGAGGAGAGTGCCAACCTTGTTGCTACCTTAAAGATACCTGGAGGCAGCAGGTAAAATCATGGAAAACTGAGACTTCTGGGCTTAGAGGTAGTCAGTCAGTATTTATTTTACTTAAGCTTATTACTATGTGCCAGGCACTGGTCTGACCTTGAGGATATAAAGGCAAAAATAGGCCTTAACCTCAAAAGGCTTTTGTTCTAGACTTCTGGGCTAAGATGGCCTCAGAGTAGAAGCAAGAGTCTTCTTCTCCTTACAAGTGACCAATTTAAAGTGCTTCAGAAGGACAAAAATCCAAATCAGGCTAGTGAAGGGGCTCCACTATAGGGTGCAGCCTTGAAAGTAGGCAGGGTTTGGGCATTTCCATACTATAAAGGGGTAAAATAACACCTACAAAAGCTCAAGTTGATCATCTACTCCACCCACAGTGCCAGAGTCAGAGTGAATGTGGAGCAATCTCTAGGTTCTTGGGGGCTGGCTGAGGGAATCACAGGCTTATCCCTGAGGGCAGTGAGACTTGGAACCTGAGGAACATGGAGACTGGGTGCAGAGAAAGGGCAGAGAGGGGCTGCCCACAGCAGATGTGTGGAGACTGAAAAAATAGCCTCAGGGCAAAAACCACTCTGTAGTTCTGCCTCCCCTCCACATTCAGACTTCTGACTGGGAAGGGAAGAAAAAACTAACACAGAAATGGCCACCAACACCCAAGATCTACAATCTACAACTACCCCCCCCCCAAAAAAAAAAGAAAGAAAGAAAAGAAAAAGCCTCTGACCCTGGATAACTTCTATGGAAAAAAACAGCAGACTACAGAGGCAACAGCAGAGAGCAATAAACAAGCAAATACATCCAAACTTTACTCTCCAAAATGGAAAATTGCCACAAGCTCTCAAGGAACTCAAAAAGGAATTCAAGAACCAAGTAAGAAAGATAGAAGAAACTTGGCAAAAAAAAGTAGGAAATAAATAAAAGAAAATATCAGTTTAAAAGACAGAATCTCCCACTTGGAAAAAGAAACACAGAAATCATATAATATAAGTAATACAATACACATTATGTTATATATAAATGCATATAAATAAACAAATTAAATGAATAAATAAATAGAAAAATATAAGTAATAAATAAGCTGGAGACCAGAATTGTCCTGCTAGAAGCCATGAAAAGCAGAATAGACCAAACTGAAAGGGAAAATTAAAAGATCATAGCTGAAACCCAGTCTTTTTTTTTTTGTATTGGATTTGTATTTTATTAAACATTTAACAATTATATTTTAATATGCTTTTGACATAATTTTGTGGTTTTATAGGCTATTTCTTTTTTATATAAAATTAAACTATTTATTGAAAATACAAGGATAGAAAAGGATTTATAACTCTAAGGAATTCTAACTCCACACAAATAAAACTTCCTGGTTCTGTAAGGAACTATTTCTTTCTTTGTTTTTCACTTTAAACATTATTTTATTTGGTCATTTCCAAACATTATTCATTGGAAACAAAGATCATTTTCTTTTCCTCCCCCCTCCCTCACCTCTCCCATAGCCGACACACCATTCCACTGGGTATCACATGTGTTCTTGATTCGAACCCATTTCCGTGTTGTTGGTATTTGCATTAGAGTGTTCATTTAGAGTCTCTCCTCAGTTGTATCCCCTTCCCCCCTGTAGTTAAGGAGTTGCTTTTCCTCGGTGTTTTTACTCCTATAGTTTATCCTCTGCTTGTGGATAGTGTTTTTTAGATCCCTGCAGACTGTTCAGGGACATTGCATTGACCCTAATGGAGAAGTCCATTACCTTCAATTGTACCACAGTGTATCAGTCTCTGTGTATAATGTTTTCCTGGTTCTGCTCCTTTCGCTCTATTTGCATCACTTCCTGGAGGTTGTTCCAGTCTCCATGGAATTCCTCTACTTTATTATTCCTTTTAGGACAATACTATTCCATCACCAACATATACCACAATTCGTTCAGCCATTCCCCAATTGAAGGGCATCCCCTCATTTTCCAATTTTTGGCCACCACAAAGAGTGCAGCTATGAATATTCTTGTACAAGTCTTTTTACTTATTGTTTCTATGGGGTATAAACCCAGCAGTGCTATAGCTGGATCAAAGGGCAGACAGTCTTTTAATGCCCTTTGGGCATAGTTCCAAATTGCTCTCCAGAAGGGTTGGATCAATTCACAACTCCACCAGGAATGAATTAATGTCCCTACTTTGCCACATCCCCTCCAGCATTCATTACTTTCCATAGCTGTCATGTTAGCCAATCTGCTAGGTGTGAGGTGAGACCTCAGGGTTGTTTTGATTTTCATCTTTCTGATTATAAGAGATGTAGAACACTTTTTCATGTGCTTATTAATAGTTTTGATTTCTTTGGCTGAGAACTGCCTGTTCATGTCCCTTGCCCATTTACCAATTGGAGAATGGCTTGATTTTTTTGTACAATTGATTTAGCTCTTTGTAAATTTGAGTAATTAAACCTTTGTTAGAGGTTTTTATGGAGATTGTTTCCCAATTAGTTGCTTCCCTTCTGATTTTAGTTACATTGGTTTTGTTTGTACAAAACCTTTTTAATTTGATGTATTCCAGATTATTTATTTTGCATTTTGTGGCTCTTTCTAAGTCTTGCTTGGTTTTAAAATCTTTCCCTTCCCAAAGGTCTGACATGTATACTATTCTGTGCTCATCTAATTTTCTTATAGTTTCCTGCTTTATGTTCAAGTCATTCACCCATTTTGAATTTTTCTTGGTGTAGGGTGTGAGGTGTTGATCTAAACCTAATCTTCCCCACACTGTCCTCCAATTTTCCCAGCAGTTTTTATGAAATAGTGGTTTTTTGTCCCAAAAGCTGGGATCTTTGGGTTTGTCATATACTGTCTTGCTGAGGTCACTTACCCCGAGTCTATTCCACGGATCCTCCTTTCTGTCTCTTAGCCAGTACCAAATTGTTTTGATGACAGCTGCTTTATAATATAGTCTGAGATCTGGGACTGCAAGGCCCCCTTCTTTTGTATTTTTTTCATTATTTCCCTGGATATCCTTGATCCTTTGTTCTTCAAAATGAACTTTGTTATGGTTTTTTCAAGATCAGTAAAAAAATTTTTTTGGAAGTTCCATGGGTATGGCACTAAATAGATAGATGAGTTTGGGTAGGATGGTCATTTTTATCATATTGGCTCATCCTACCCATGAGCAGTTAATGTTTTTCCAATTGTTCACGTCTAGTTTTAGTTGTGTGGAGAGTGTTTTGTAGTTGTGTTCATAAAGTTCCTGTGTTTGTCTCGGGAGATAGATTCCTAAGTATTTTATTTTGTCTAAGGTAATTTTGAATGGGATTTCTCTTTCTAGTTCTTGCTGCTGAGCTGTGTTGGAGATATATAGAAATGCTGATGACTTGTGTGGGTTTCTTTTGTATCCTGCAACTTTGCTAAAGTTGTTGATTATTTCGATTAGCTTTTTGGTTGAATCTCTAGGATTCTTTAAGTAGACCATCATGTCATCAGCAAAGAGTGATAACTTGGTCTCCTCATTGCCAATTTTAATGCCTTCAATTTCTTTTTCTTCTCTAATTGCTACTGCTAGTGTTTCTAGTACAATGTCAAATAATAGAGGTGATAATGGGCATCCTTGTTTCACTCCTGATCTTAATGGGAATGCATCTAGTTTATCCCCATTGCAGATGATATTAGTTGATGGTTTTAGATATATACTGTTTATTATTTTTAGGAACGACCCTTCTTATTCCTATGCTTTCTAGTGTTTTTAATAGGAATGGGTGTTGTATTTTATCAAAGGCTTTTTCTGCATCTATTGAAATAATCATGTGATTTTTGTTGGCTTGCTTGTTGATGTGGTCAATTATGTGGATGGTTTCCCTAATATTGAACTAGCCCTGCATCCCTGGTATAAATCCTACTTGATCATGGTGAATGACTCTTCTGATCACTTGCTGGAGTCTTTTTGCTAGTATCCTATTTAAGATTTTTGCATCTATATTCATTAGGGAGATTGGTCTATAATTTTCTTTCTCTGTTTTTGACCTGCCTGACTTTGGAATTAGTACCATGTTTGTTTCATAAAAGGAATTTGGTAGAACTCCCTCTTTGCTTATTATGTCAAATAGTTTGTATAATATTGGGGTTAGTTGTTCTTTGAATGTTTGATAGAATTCACTGGTGAATCCATCAGGCCCTGGGGATTTTTTCTTAGGAAGTTCTTTGATGGCCTGTTGGATTTCTGTTTCTGATATGGGATTATTTAAGAGTATTTAAGAGATCTATTTCTTCTTCTGTTAGTCTAGGCAATTTATATTTTTGTAAATATTCATCCATATCACCTAGGTTGGTATATTTATTGCCATATAGTTGGGCAAAGTAGATTTTAATGATTGTCTTAATTTCCTCTTTGTTGGAGGCGAGGTCCCCCTTTTCATCCTTGATGCTGTTAATTTGCCTTTCTTCTTTCCTTTTTTAAATTAGATTGACCAGTACTTTGTCTATTTTGTCTGTTTTTTTCAAAGTACCAGCTTCTAGTCTTGTTTATTAGCTCAATAGTTCTATCACTTTCGATTTTACTAATTTCTCCCTTAATTTTTATGATCTCTAGTTTGGTTTTCTTCTGGGGGTTTTTAATTCATTCATTCTCAAGTTTTTTGATTTGCATTTCCAATTCATTGATCTCTGCCCTCCCTAATTTGTTAATATATGCACTCAGGGATATGAATTTTCCTCTAAGTACCACTTTGGCTGCATCCCATAAGGTTTGAAAGGATGTCTCACCATTGTCATTTTCCTCAATGAAATCATTAATTGTTTCTATGATTTCTTCTCTAACTAACAGATTTTGTAGTATCATATTATTTAATTTCCAATTAATTTTTGATTTGGCTCTCCATGTACCCTTTCTGATCAATATTTTTATTGCTTTATGATGTGAAAAGGTTGCATTTATTATTTCTGCTTTTCTGCATTTGAGTGCCATGTTTCTGTGACCTAGTGTATGATCTATTTTTGTGAATGTGCCATGTGGTGCTGAGAAGAAGGTGTATTCCTTTTTGTCCCTATTTATTTTTCTCCATATGTCTATTAATTCTAATTTTTCTAGGATTTCATTCACCTCTTTTACCTCTTTCTTATTTATTTTTTGGTTTGATTTATCTAAATTTGATAGTGGTTGGTTCAAGTCTCCCACTAATATGGTTTTACTGTCTATTTCCTCCTTCAATTTTCTTAGTTTCTCCATTAACAATTTGGTGCATACATGTTGATTAGTGATATTTCCTCATTATCTAAAGTCCCTTTTAACAGAATATATTTACCTTCCCTATCCCTTTTTGATCAGGTCTATTTTTGCTTTAGCTTTGTCAAATATCATGATTGCAACTCCTGCCTTCTTTCTATCAGTTGAGGCCCAAAAGGTCTTACTCCTTTCATTCTAACCTTGTGAATATCGACCTGCCTCATACGTGTTTCTTGAAGACAACAAATGGTAGGATTCTGGGTTCTAATCCAATCTGCTATTTGTCTATGTTTTATGGGTGAGTTCATCCCATTCACGTTCAAAGTTATGATTGTCACTTGTGGATTCCCTGGCATTTTGATATCTTCTCCTAGTTCTGACCTTTCTTCTTTAGCTATATCCTTTTGAACCAGTGATTTACTTTAGGTCAGTCCCCCTAGTCCCCTCCCTTGATATGCTTCCCTTTCTAGCCCCTTCATTTTTATGCTCCCTTCCCCTCCCCCCCTCTCCATAACCCAGTCTTTAAAGACTAGAATTAGGCAAGTAGATGCTAATAAGACAGCAAGAATTAATAAAGCAAAGTCAAAAGAATGACAAAATAGAAGGAAACAAAATATCTCATTGAGAAGACAACAGACCTGGAGTACAGATCTAGGAGAGATAATTTGAGAATCATTGGTCTACCAGGAAACCTGAAAAAAAAAACAGAGGCTTTGACATCATACTACAAGAAATTATTCAAGAAAACTGCCCTGATATTCTTGAACAAGAGGGCAAAATAGACATTGAAAGAGTCCATAGATCACCCTCTACATTAAATCCTCAAAAGACAACCCCAGGAATGTAATTGACAAATTCAAGAGCTTCTAAGTCAAGGAGAAAATATTGCAAGAAGGCAGAAAGAAACAATTCAAATATCAAGAACTACTAATCAGGATTACATAGGATCTGGCAGTCTCCACACTAAAGGAATTCAAGACTTGGAGTATGATATTCAGAAGGGCAAGAGAATTGGGTCTACAACCAAGGATCACCTACCCATCAAAACTGACTATATACTTCCAGGGCAAAGAATGGGCATTTAAGAAAATAGAGGTTTTTCAAGTATTTGTAAAGAAAAGACCAGATCTGAATGGAAAATTTGATGTCCAAATCCAAAATTCAAGAGAAACATGAAAAAGTAAATAAGAAGGAGGGGAGGAGAAATTATTTTGAAGGGTTTCAATAAGGTTATAAATTGTTTATATTCCTATGTGGAAAAATGATATTTGTAACTCTCAAAAACTGTTTTCACTATTATAGTAGATAAAAGAATTATTCAATGGCAGTGGTTGTGGTACTAAGGGTTTAAGATGATATATTATAAAAAAAAAAGGTGGGTTGGGAATAGAAGATGGCACCAAGAGAAACTTTAAGGAAGAAGAAAAAATAGGGTAATTTATACCACATAAAGAAGTACATGGGATGGGAGGGAAAGAATCCTATTATAAGAAGGAGAGGAAGAGAGTGTTAATAGGTAATACTTAAACCTCACTTGCAATGGAATCAATTCTGAGAGGGAAAAATAATTAGAAGCATTTGGGTATAGAATTCTATCTAACCTTATAGGGAATTTGAGAGGGGAAAACCAAGGAGGGGAGAAGGGTAGAGTATCAAAAGAGAGGGAAAGGGAGTGGGGAAGGAATTTAATAGCTCTTAAGGAAAAATAAGAGGGAAATAAGAAGGGAGGGGTGGGAAAGAAAATAAAGTAAGGGTGAGGAATAGGGGGACTTATTAAAAACATAACATTGGTATAGAAGGAAATAGTAAAAGAAGAAAGGGCAGGACTAGGAGAGGAAATCAAAATGATGGGGAATACACAGGTGGCAATCATAATTCTGAATGTTAATGGAATGAACTCACCCATAAAATGGAAGCAAATCGTAGAAGCAAATTAGAAACTAAAATCCTACCATATGTTGTCTACAAGAAATACACACGAGGCAGATAGACACACATAGGGTAAATGTAAGAGGCTGGAGCAAAATTTATTGATCATCAACTGAGAAAAAGAAGGCAGGAGTTGCAATCATGATATTTGACAAAGCCAAAGTAAAAATAGATCTGATTAAAAGAGATAGGGAAGGTAATTACACCCTGATAAATGGCAGTATAAACAATGAAGAAATAGCAGTACTCAACAGGTATGCATCAAATGGTATAGTATCCATATTTTTAAAGGAGAAACTATTGGAGCTTTAGGAGGAAATAGATAATAAAACTATAATAGTGGGAAACCTGAAGCTTCCTCTATAAGATCTAGATAAATCAAAACAAAATATAAATGAGAAAGAAGAGATGTGAATGAAATCTTAGAAAAATAAGAGTTAATAGATATATGTAGAAAAATAAATATGGACCAAAGGAATACACCTTCTTTTCAGCAGCACATGGTACATTCACAAAGATTGACCATATACTAGGACATAAAAACATGGCAAACAAATGCGAAAAAGCAGAAATAAGAAATGCAACCTTTTCAGATCATAATGCAATAAAAATTATAATTAGTAAGGGTTCATGGAGAGGCAAATCAAAAATTAATTGGAAATTAACACGATTCTCCAAAATTGGTTGGTTAAAGAACAAATCATAGAAACAATTAATGATTTTATTGAAGAGAATGACAATGAGGAGACATCATATCAAAATCTATGGGATGCAGCCAAAGCAGTACTATTTGGGGGAAAATTTATGTCCCTGAGTGCATATATCAACAAATCAGAGAGGGAAAAGGTCAATGAACTGGGCATGCAAATTATAAAAACCTAGAGAGAATAAATTTAAAAAGTTTTTGTTCTAATGGAAGAGTCAACATAAATGATGAGGTATATACAAGATACATGTATAGTGTCTAGGAATTAATCATAGAGGGGAAGGCAATTAACAATTACAGCAGGGATATATATGAATGGTGAAAATGGGGAGCAGGCAGAGAATAGACTGAAAAGGTCTGCAGTAGGTGGGATTAGAACTGAGTCAGAAGAAATTAAAGGATCTACAGTGGAAGAGTCATGTGTATTGGAAGGAAGGATAACAAGAGAAATGAATGAGACCTTTTTTATAATGACTTTGATGATCTGGTATTCCTACATGGCTTTCCATATATATTTACTTGTGTTGTATGTTTTCCTGCACCAAACAGTGCTACAGAAAATTCCAAAGCAATGAAAGATGACTCCAAAGCAAGCAGCACTTTCATATTTGACAATGACTTGACAGTTTCCACAGACAAGGGAAGCCCCCCAAGAGGTCTTTGTTCTCCCAGAGAAGAAATTTCCAGCAATTTCCTTATTTTTACAAGGACACTTGTACAGAAGTCAGTGGAGCTCTTGCAGACAGAGGTCACAAGACCCTGATAATTGGACTTGGGGTAGAACTTCTCAGCTCAACAGATACTGACTGTTTGACCCATCCCCTATATCCTTTGCCAGTTACTCTGCTCTCTCTTGCGCACTGTTCCCTAGACATAAGAAAGTTCTCAGAAAACACTTCTGGGTTTGCATTGATGAGTAGAGCTGAGCCTGGGTGCCCACACAGGAATATCCCTCTGGTGATCTGTTCCAGGACATATTGTCAAACTCACTCCAGAAATTCCACAGGCAATCAAAGCTTCCAAACAGGTCTTTCTTCTGCCAGAAAATACACAGATAGAATTTGCCTTCTCTAATTAATCCCCTCAGCAGGAAAACACAGAGCCACACAAAACACATAAACAAGAGGAAATATAGAAAAGAATCCAATACCTCCAAGGGAGAAGAAACTATACAGATGCTTTAACCCTTTGCAGCTCCCTAACCCCAAAAGATGCCTTAATGGTGCTTGGTGCTCTAGGATGGTAGTAGACCACTTCAAGCCTTCTGGTACTAATCCTTCAGTGCATTTGTGAGCCAATGGAAAGAGAGGTGGATTTGCAGTCAGAGGACCTGCTCTGGACTACCTGTGTGTCCTGGATCTTCACTTTATTAAAAAATATTTATTACCAATTACATGTTATAACAAATTTTCACACAAGTTTTTCTAAGTTATATGATCAAATTTATCTTATTCCCTCCCTTCCCTTTCCTCTCTTAGGGCTGGCAGATAATTAAATCTGTATTATACATGTATTATCATACAAAACATATTTTCATGTTGTTAATTTTTATGAGAAATCTTATAAAACCCAAACTCTAAAACATAAACCCAAATAAACAATTGAAAAATTATATGCTTTCATCTGCATTCTGTGTCCAACAGCTCTTTCTCTGGAGGTGGATATCATTCTTTGTCATAAATCCTTCAGAATTATCCTGGATTATTGTATTGCTGATAATAGCTGTCAATCATTCCACATATATTGCTGATTTGTTGATCATTCCACAATATTGCTATTACTATATACAATATTTTCCTGGTTCTGTTTATTTCACTCTGCATCAGTTCATGTAGGTGTTCCCAGCTCTTTCTGAAATCATCCTGTCCACCATTCCTTACAACACAATAATATTTCATCATCATCATCATATGCTACAATTTGTACAGCAATTTCTCAATTGATGGACATCCCCTTGATTTCTAATTCTTTGCCACCACAAAAAGAGGAGCTATAAATATTTTTGTATAACTATGTTCTTCCTGCTCTCCCTCTGCTTTTTTTTTTGTTTTTTACCTCTCTAGGATATAGACCTAATAAGAGTATTATTGGATAAAAGGGTATGCATTGTTTTATAGCACTTTGGGCATAACCTTCACTTCACTTTGCCAAGCCTCAGTTTCCTCATTTTCAAAATGAGATGGCTGAGAAATTTTATGTGATTCTGATTGAGGTTCCTGAATATTTGAATTCTTTCTTTCTGACTGCTTGTGGGATTTTTTCTTCTTTAAGCAGAAATTCTGAATTTTGGCAACAACATTCTTAGGAATTTTTATATTGGGCTTTCTTTTTTTAAATTAAAAAATTTTTTTTTTAAAACCCTTACCTTCTGTCTTGGAGTCAATACTGTGTATTGGCTCCAAGGCAGAAGAGTGTTAAGGGCTAGGCAATGGGGGTCAAGTGACTTGCCCAGGGTCACACAGCTGGGAAGTGTCTGAGGCCAGATTTGAACCTAGGACCTCCCATCTCTAGGGCTAGCTCTCAATTCACTGAGCTACCCAGCTGCCCCCTGGGCTTTCTTTAAGGATGTAATCAGTGTAAATGTATATAACATAGAAACAATACCATAATAAAACTTTAAATGATGGTGTTAGACTACATAACCTCTAAGGGCCCTTTCTCAGCTCTAATGGCCCATGTTACTAATAGATTCATCAGGGCATGAGTTAGAGGGAAAAGGATGAATAATACCTCCAGAAAAAATAGTTAACAGTTTAAGTCCTAAAGACAACAGGATTAGTCAACTTCATTTGTAGGAACTTTTCCTGTGAAAGTGGACTGAAAGGTCAATAGGCATCAACAGAGCTTAAGCTTCATTAAGTGAATCATGGTGCCCAAAACAGGGAGGTGACAGTTCTGCCATGTGCTGCCCTAATCCAAGTTTGTCTAGAGTATTTCGTTTGGTTCTAGTTTTATATGTTTTAACTTTAAAAAAATGTATTATCATTTTTTGTTTTTATATAATGTTTATATATATATATGTATATATGTATATGTTTCCCTCCTCCCTTTTGTTCCCAGAGAAATCTTTCTTATAACCAAAAACAAAGGCAAAAAAAGAAAAGGAAAAATAAAGTAGTTTAGAAAAACCACTGATTGTTGTATTTATGGAAGGATGTTGACAGACTAGAGTGTGTCAAGGAGACTGGGATATGGCCAGGATGATGATCAATGTGGAGAAAATGCTCTATGCTGATCATTTGAAGGAACTGAGAGTATTTAAGCAAGAGAAAAGGCCAGGGACTTCAGGGTAAGGCTGTGGCTGAGGGCAATGGTGGAGCTGAGGCTAGGACTAGGAGAAAAAGTGGAGCATGCTAATTGTCTCCAAGTATTTGAAAGGCTGTCCTGGTAGAAAGGGATTATTTAATCTGTTCTACTTGATCTCAGAGGTAAGAGCAATGAGTAATGGACTCCATTCCCAGCACTCTATCCACCAAACTATCTGACTGCCCCTAAAGACAGAAGAAGACTCAAAATGGAATAGGTTATCTTGTAAGGTAGTGAGTTCTCCATCCCCAAAGATTCTCAAGCAGAGGAAGATATTTTGTGAGATAATTATTATTCAGGCTGGATTGAATTACCAGACCTCCAAGGTTCTTTCTAATTCTCAGAATCTACAGCCTTCCTAAAGTATATATGTGGCTGTCAAATGAGTTTTATTGGCAGCTATTGACTTCAATGTTAGTACACCCACCACTCTAATCCAATCCAATAAGTATTTATTAAACATCAACTGTGTGTAAAGTATAATACCCTGGAAGGCATCTTGGCATAGTAGTGTAAACCTTAAAATTTCCCAGACCCTACTTTATAAGATTGGATTAAGACCATTCCCCATTTGAGCAGTGAACTCTACTTAAAGCAGGAATGTGAGAACTCTACTTCACCTACTTGGGTCTGCCCTAGGGGAAGATAAAGTTGTGAACTCTTTTCTGAACAATGAAAGTACTTAAACCCATACTTATAATGAGGCAAAAAGTTCTTTAAGCCATGCCTATTTTTTAGAACTAATACAAAGGGGTGCTAAGTACCTATTAAAGGTCAGGCAACTTGTAAACATACAAGGAGCAAAGAGGTGAAAACTTACTCAGAGCTTTCCTGATGTGAATTACTCAGAAGTTTTAGTCTACCCAGAAAAGGTGAGAGCAAGATGTGAATTAAGAAGGTGATAACAAAATGTGAATTAAGAATGGTCTGTCCTTTGAAAAACGTCTACTGTGATTGGTGGATGTAAGAATTTAGGGGAGGTGACAAAGGAGAAAATGCCCTATATAAGGAGATGAGAAATCTGAGTAGAAACAGTCAGCTGGGAAAGGCTGAATTGAAGGAGGCAGCTGGCCAAGGCTGCCTTGAAGGGTCTCTCTCTCTTGGGACTCTCTCAGGAACATTGGACACATTCAGATTCAGGCATTGAGCTGGTGGAGTCAGCTGAGATGGAGCTGGCCTGGTGTCCCTAGAATCCTTGCTTAGACAGATCTTATGGTGAGTGATAAAAGACTGACTGGTCTCCCTCTCTAAAGACTCAGGTCTAGGCCATGTTGGCTTAAGGCCCTTCAAACTTATTCCTTTCTTACTCTTTCTCTCTCTCTCTTTAATTCCTCATTGTATTATTAATTAAAGTCTCTATAAAACCCAGTTGACTTGGGTATATTCATAATTGGGAATATTTCCCTGGCGACCACCTTATATTTGATTTTAAACAAGACACTGTAGTGAAAACATATTTTCTGCGGTCAAATTTACTCACCCACTCTTATATCTACTATAATTTATATCTTCCACTACTTTACTCACTACAGTTTACAACCTCAACCATTTTAACTCTTACAGTTTAATGGCCTCCTAATAATTTTAAGTCTTTTAAATGCCACAGTAGAGAGCTGACCTTGGAGACAGAAGACCTTGGTTCAAAACTTGACTATGGCTAGATGACTGAGCAAGTTGCTTAACCATTTAGTGCCTCCATTAACTCTTTTTTTTTTAATATAAACCCTTACCTTCTGTCTTGGAGTCAATACTGTGTATTGGCTCCAAGGCAGAAAGAGTGGTAAGGGCTAGGCAATGGGGGTCAAGTGACTTGCCCAGGGTCACACAGCTGGGAAGTGTCTGAGGCCAGACTTGAACCTAGGACCTCCTGTCTTTAGGCCTGACACTCAATCCACTGAGCTACCCAGCTGCCCCCTCCCATTAACTCTTAAAACTAAATTGCTGAGGGACTCATGATGAAAATGGCTATTCTTCCTCACAGCAGGAACTTTTAGAATATGAATGCTGACTGAAGCAGATGATTCTTCACTTTATTTCCTCCATGAATTTTTCTCTAGTATAAACAATGTGTCTTCTTTCACAACATTCTGAACATGGAAATATGCATTGTTTGGTAACACATGTACAATCCATATCATGTTGCTTACTGTCTTGGGGAGAGGAAGAGAGAGAATGTGGATCACAAGATGTCAGAAAATGATTATTAAAAGTTATATCAGGGGGAAACTGGATGGCTCAGTGAATTGAGAGCCAAGCTTAGAAGAAGGGAAGTCCTGGGTTCACATGTGACCTCAGACACTTCCCAGCTGTGTGATCCTGGGCCAGTCACTTGAACTCCATTGCTTAGCCATCACCACTCTTCTGCCTTGAAACCAATACATAGTATTGATTCTAAGACAGAAGGTATGGGTAAAAAAATAATAAAAAAGTTATATCAACCTGTTAAAAAAACCCAACCCAAAACTCAAGTTACAGAGTAAAGGCTGACCTGCATTGCCAGGGGGAGTGCCTTTAAGGGAAGTTCCCAATACTAGTGTAGTGCCTCTATCCTACCCTGCACCAAGCATTGTGGAGTGCTATGGTCACAAACACAAAAGGAGGAATTCTCCTCACTTTAACATCTCTGCATTCATTATTCATACCCTATCCAGCTAGCCATTCAAGCCATCTTGCATGCCTGACACTCCTATCTCCTTACAGCTCTGACCACAGAAAGTAAGCCATTGTTTCTTTCTTTCTTATTAACCTTTACCTTCCCATTGGTCCCAAGGCAGAAGAGTGGTAAGGGCTAGGCAATGGTGGTCAAGTGACTTGCTCAGGGTCACACAGCTGGGAAGTGTCTGAGGTTAGATGTGAACCTAAGACCTCCCATCTCTAGTCCTGACTCAATCCACTGAGCCACCCAGCTGCCTCCAAGGAACTTATATTCTACTGGAGGAGACAACAATATAATGGAGTGACAACCAGGAAAGGGAGTTGGTGAGTTCATTCATAAATCAGTTAATTTCTTTAAGATTAATTGATATTATTTATTTTTACATTATATACATTTACAGATTACTCCCGGTTTTTATCTTTCTTGTAACAAAGTAAAATAGTTCAATATAACTGATGATATAGTAACTTCATCAACATTTCACATCTGTAACACCTAGGAAGAATGAAATGATTAATACCCTATCAAGAAACAATGACTTGTGGGCAACTGGGTGGCTCAGTGGATTGAGAGCCAGGCCTAGAGATGGAAGGTCTTGGGTTCAAATCTGACCTCAGACACTTCCTAGCTGTGTGACCCTGGTATTGATTCCAGGATAGAAGCTAAAGGATTTTTTTTTAAACCCTTACCTTCCATCTTGGAATCAATACTATGTATTGGCTCTAAGGCAGAAGAGTGGTAAGGGCTAGGCAATGGGGGTTAAGTGACTTGCCCAGGGTCACACAGCTGGGAAGTGACTGAGGCCAGATTTGAACCTAGGACCTCCCATCTCTAGACCTGGCTCTCAATCCACTGAGCTACCCAGCTGCCCCCCAGAAGCTAAAGGTTAAAAAAAAAAAGAATATAAGTTCCTTGAAGGCAGGATAAATTTCCTTTTGTGTTTGTGTCTGTGTTGTGTATACAACAATCACAAGTACACATACATATGCATATATACATACATATATGCATATACATCCACCCATCTATATATTTGCTTGTCTGTCTATGTATTTATATCTATGTGTCTAGGTATATACCTTTCTATTCTATCTCTCCAGCACTTAGAGCAGTGCCTGGAGTGAGAGTAAAATAAATACTTTTTCATAAATTGATTCCTTCCTTCCTTCACATAGGTGGGTGGTAATGAACCATTAAATTGCAACCACAAGCTTACTAACTCTTCTGGAGTCAGAAATGTACCTGAAAGCCTGGGTGGCTTGGAGATTAAGGTTGGCCAAGGTAGGGACAAATTGTGTGTTCAGGAGGGATGCTGAGCACACTTCTTTCTGAAATATTACTTGAAGCCTAAGCTTTTTTTTTAAGCCAATGGAAGACCATTCCCTAACTCTTTGTGCAAAGACTGGTCTGGATCTCTTCCCTGCCTCTCTTTACTTGGTAAGGAGCTGTCAGTGAGTACACAGCTCAGGGTGTAAGAAACATTTCCATGAGCCAATATTGACAGCAAAGTTCTTCACACTGTGATGAGCTGACATTCGCATGTTTGTTCAGACTTCTGGTGAATCCCCCATCTGGGGAAAAAGGGAAATATTGACCTGGGAAGGAGGAGGGAAGGGGAAGAAAGCTGGCAACCTGACATGGCCATCAAGCACCTGGATTTTCCTCGAGCTTAAGAACAAAATGAATACACTTGACAAGAGAAACTGTTTCCTGCTGTGTCTGTCAGAACTCTACCATCCTGTTCTTGAAATCACTTGGAGGGTACAATCTCTAGATATGCCTGGATCTCTCTGAAGGTTGTGCCATTAACCAAGGAGTCATCTCTTTTGTCTCTGACTATACCTCACCTCTAGCTCTTTGTTTAGTACACTTAGTGGGAGAATTTTGGGTCTCATCTCCTCCCTAACTTCCCTGGCTCCTGAGAAATGATTCCTTAGCTCCCAGAATCCAGGGTAAGAGATTTAGACTCCAGAGAAGGGATCTCCAAGGCCATTGAGGCCAGCTGGCTTATTGACTTCCTCAGCCTTTTTTGCAATTCTAAATCCATGATTCTATGACATGCCCAAGGACACGTAGCTTGTGGATGTCAAAGCCAGAATCAGAACCCAGGCCTATTGATTCTAGGTTCAACCCTCTTTCCCCTCTACCATATTCTTTCTAATTCACTGATTTCTAGCCACCAGTTCATGGGCTGGCCCCAGAGACAAAAACTTCATTTTCCAAAGCCTTTCTAATTTAAATCCCATATACTCCCAAAATAGATTCTTCTCTCTGAATCTTTCTCTTTGTACCTCTTCCAAATCCTGCTTCTGAATCAGCCACCCTGAAATGAAGATTGGAAATTTCTCACTGTAGTATAGCTTGGGTTGGAAAATGCAAATGTCGAGGAAAAGGGCTTGATTTTGGAGACAGGAGATCTATGTTAGAATTCTGGGTCTGCTTCCCCCCACTTATTAGTTGAATAATGTTGGTCAAGTCATAGAAGGCCTATGGAGCTTCCCTTTTCTTCATCTGTAAAATGGACCTGATGACAGTCAATATTGACCTTACAGCTGTAGTTATCCCAATTGATCAGAATAATGGGCGTAAAGTAATTTGTAACCACCAAATGTGAGCCAAGTAGAAACAACAAAAGAATGAGGTCATTAATCAAGCTGTGCTTTGTCCTGCCATTGAGCTAGACTTTCTAATTACCATGAGAAACCCTTCAAATCAGGCATTGGTATCTCAGTTTCCTTTAAGACATGTGAATTAGAAGCATCTAGGTGTCTCAGTGGATAGAGTATGAGGTTTGGGGACAGGAGATCCTGGGTTCAATTTCAGACACTTCCTAGCTGTATGATCCTGGGCAAGTCACCTTAACCCCCCATTGCCCAGCTCTTACTTCTCTTCTTCTTTGGAACCAATATTTAGTATTGATTCTAAGACAGAAGGTAAGATTAAAAAAAATATGAATGGTGAGTGCCATTCCAATGATTTCATGGAACTGAGTCACCATATTTGAACAGTGGTCACTCTTCCCCTTGGTTGAATGGAAGAGCTAGACCCAGGTCTTCTCTGATTCTAGCTTCTCTTTTCATTTCTTCTGTACATCCTCCAAGTTCTTCTAGGACACACTGGGCTCTGTAGTCAGTCCTTCAAATGACACATTGATGTTCTTCAGATCTAGTATCTCCTTTGCCCCTCATTTTCTATCTGAGGAAATCAAGGCAAATCACACAGGAAACAACGATAGAATTTGAACTAAGGTGCTGTGACTATAAGTTCATTGATTTTTTTTTCCACTTTAAAAGTCAATTTTCTGCTCCCTGCCTCCTCTGCCCATATTAGGTGGTACAGCGAATAGGGCTCCAGGCCTGGAGTTCAGATCTAGTCTCAGACACTTACTAGCTGTGTGACCTTGGGCAAGTCACTTAATCCCATTTGCCTCAGTTTCTATATCTACAAAGTGAAGAAGGAAATAGCAAACTACTCCAGTATTTTTGGCAAGAAAATCCCAAATGGGTTCATGAAGAGTCAGACATGACTGAAACAACAACAATAGCTCTTTCTTAGGGATCTAGCTTAATGTAGCAAAGCCAATCCTTCTCGGGTCAGAACCAGATTCTTTCTTCTCATCTCTGCAGTAAATTCTGCTCAGTTTAATCCCTCAGCTGGTCTTTGGTATCAGGAGATACTGAGCACGGATTCCTTATTGTCTTGTTTCCATTTTGTCCACTTCCCCAACTTTTGTCACTTTGCTATCCTTTGAGGCAGATATGGCCGTTGGGTCTCTTATATAGCTGAGAGGCCCCCAGCTCAGTCTGGTCAATCTCCAGTGACTCAGCAACTGCTTTGAATACTTTATGTGGCGCTGGCTTACTCTGGGGGCAGTAACAAAGCAGAGAAAACAATGATCTGTGGCTGGCTTTGGATGGCAGCATACATTAAGACTTCTCCCTTCCTGCCACTTGTTAACCACATTTTGAAGGTCATGTCTTCTTCCCAGAGGCATTCGGCTGAGTTGGTTGCATATTTGAATACCCTGAAATAAATTAAAATATTGATTAATCCTTAATATTCTATCAAAATCTCTGACTGTCCTATAAATCAATAGGCTGCTTGAAGGGACTTATTCAACAACCTGCAAAGTATCCCAGTAATTACTCTCAAGCTCATATCTCTATAGAAGCAGGTCGCCTTTTCATCATTTCTAGGCCTATTGGTAGAATAACATATCAGGGAGAATCTCATTTATTATTTAAATGAGTAAAATTCTTAGATGAAGAGACAGCAAGCTATAGTGGAAGAGAGGACTATAGGATTGTATAAAGAGTCAGAGGAGCCAGGTTGGAATACAAGCTCTGCTCCTTATTGCTTGGGTGTTTTGGGTAAGCGAGTTCAGTTCTCTGGGCTCCAAGGTTTCTTTATTTGTAAAATGACAAGGTTGGACTAGATGACTTCGAAATCTATGAAACTATTGTAAAGGTTGGAGTCCGCTGAATTGATCAATTATCCCACCCCACTTAAAGTGGTCACTGTAACCAGATGAGGACACATCAATGGCATAATCAATCAAAGGCTTCGAACTAGGTGCAAAAAGTCCATAATCAATATAGAAATCTTAGAAAGCAATGGCTAGAGGAGGGAGGAAATGAAACTTCAAGACTATCAGGTGCCTAGCAGAAAGGAATAGCATGTTTAGAAGAACTTTATACATGTCTCATAAAGAAGAAAAAAAGATTTTTAGCAACTAGGAGCAGTGAATCATCATTTTTGTTATATCTATACTCTAAACTTTAGCCCACCTTCTCTTGAACTCTACATTTACTTGTGGGAAAGTATATCATAGACTTTTTGTTGGCAGGGGGATGTTTATACCAATATTTTATTTGTTATTTATTTATATATTATTTGATTTATTATTATTATTATCTATAAATTAATAAATATATACATATTTATTAAAATGACAACATTTGTCATTTTAAAATAGCATTAGTAATTCCATTTTTGCCCCATAAGGGGGAGAAAAGGCTTTTTTTTTTAATAAAAGGTTGAACTGAATTATTTATGAATAAGGTAGCCAGGAATTTAATTAATTCCAAAGAGATTTATTTACAATTTATTTACAAAATATAGAAAGAGTGAAGTAAGAAAATCAGAGAAAGGATAGGGTAAGGTATCTAGCCTAAGTACCAGGTATTTTGCTCAGGCCCCTGGCTCAACCCAGGCAGTGGAGTTTAGTCCTTAGTCAGAGAGGCCTTGGCTTGAGCCAAGGACCTGGGGATGCAGGGAGCCTCTCACAAGAGGGTAGGTCTCTCCTACTATGTGATCAATCATATGTTTTTCCTCTGCATTTCTGTTTCCACAGTTCTTTCTCTGGATGTGGATAGCATTTTTCTCATAAGTTCCTCTGGGTTGTCCTGGATCATTGCATTGCTGCTAGTAGAGAAGTCCATTACATTCGATTGTGCCAAGTGTATCAGTCTCTGAGTACAATGTTCTACTGGTTCTGCTTCTTTCACTCTGCATCAATTTTGAAGGACTTTCCAGTTCACATTGAATTCATCCAGTTCATTATTCCTTTCAGTAAAATAATATTTCATCACCCTCAGATACTACAATTTATTTAGCCATTCCCCAATCGATGAACACCTCCTTACTTTCCAGTTTTTTTGCCACCACAAAGAGTGTGGCTATAAATATTTTGTACAAGTATTTTTACTTATTATCTCTTTGGGGTACAAACCCAACAGTGGTGGCCATAGTCTTAATGTAGAAAATTCTTTGAGCTTTTTTGTTTTATGGAACTCAGAAACCATTGGTGGTAGAGTTCTAACTTTGATAGCAAAAGTTTAATCAGGTCTACACAAGGGTTGAATGATTAAGAGAGCCTCAGGAAAAGAATGAGGTTTTACCCTGGACACAAGTTCACTTTTTATAAAACACATTTAAAATGGAATTGAAAAAGTTCTGGGATTACTCAGTCTCTGAAATAATTCATATCTTGAATGATGAGACCCACAAGTTCTCCCTGTCATCTAGGATGGACTATACAAGAATGTCAATGTAAAAGCAAACAAAACCTTTTTTTCTAAAAGGCACATTTTTAGGTTTCTGTGAAAATTTTGATTAAATGTAAACTTAGATTTAAACTTCATACTAAGCTCTGTCAGTTTTTGTCATAATAAAAGTTTAGATTTATTTTTTAAAAAGACTTTATAATAATAACTGAGGAAATGAAGGTTTAAGGTCTTGTGCTGACCAAGAGCCTTGGATTTGATTGGATTTTGCAATCATATGTGCCTTGCTGAGTAAATCACTGTCTCTATTATTTCTGGAATCTTTATTTCTCTGTAACAGTTCTTACTTTAACTCCTTAGTAAATATATGTTTCTAAAAGCTAATTAAGCCTGGTTGACTAATTCATATCAAATGATAATCAGAGGGGAAGTACTCCTGGTGGTTCAGAAGCTATCACTCTAAAAAATGACCACCCTTCAGAGTTACCCTTAAAATACTAGGGGAGATATAATTGGCATACTCTGGGGGCTTAGAAGGCAAGCATAATTGGGGGTTGGGAGAGTTCAGAGCTTGTACTAGACTATGAAACATAGCCATGTGCTTAACAAAACACAATCCAAATCACAGTCCACCAATATTCACTTAGACCTGAGGCCATCAACTATGATAAGATATAGCCACCAGATATGGGGAAAATGTTATTTGTAACTCTCAAAATTTATATTCGCTATTACAGTAATTAGAAGAATCACTCACAGGAAGAGATTGGGGTAATAAGTGCTATAAGATGATATGAAAAAAAAAGAAAAAAGAAGGGGGGAATTGAAGATGGCACCAAGAGATACTTGAAGAAATAAAATAAACAGGATAATCTTTATCACACAAAGATACACATGGGAAGGGGAGGGGAAGAATATTCTTAAAAGAAGGAGAGTAAGAGAGTTCTAATAGGTAATACTTAAACCTCACTCTCAGTGAAATCAATTCTGAGAGTGAAGAGCATCTAGATCCATTGGGGTCTTGAATTCTATCTTATCCTACAGGGAAAGTGAAAAGGGAAAACTAAGGTGGGTAGGAGGGAGGGAGTACAAAAAGGGAGGGAAAGAGGGGGGAACTTAACAGACCCCCCCAAAATAAGAAGGGAACAAAAAGGGAGGGGCCAGAAAGGGAAGCATATTATGGGAGGGGATTAGGGGGATTGATTAAAAGTAAACCACTGGTTTAAAAGGATATAGCAAAAGAAAAAAGGACAGAACTAGGAGAGAAAGGATATCAAAATGCTGGGAAATACTCAAGTGACAATCATAACTGAACGTGAATGGGATGAACTCATCTATAAAACAAAAACAAATAGGAGAGTGGATTAGGATCCAAAATCCTAACATATGTTGTCTACAAGAAACACACTTGAGGCGGGTAGGCATTCACAAGGTTAGAAGTAAAGGTTGGAGCAAAACCTATTGGGCCTCAACTGATAGAAAGAAGGCAGGACTTGCAATCATGGTATCTGACAAAGCCAATGTAAAAATAGATCTGATTAAAAGTGATAGGGAAGGTAATTACATCCTGATAAAAGGCAGTATAGACAATGAGGAAATATCAGTAATTAACATGTATGCACCAAATGATATAGCATCCAAATTTCTAAAGGAGAAACTAGTGGAATTGAAGAAGGAAATAGATAGTAAAACTAGACCTGAACCTACCACTATCAAATTTAGATAAATTAGATAATCAAATAAAAAAACAAACAAGAAAGAGATAAGAGATGTGAATGAAATCTTAGAAAAAATAGTTAAAAGATATATGGAGAAAAATAAATAGGGACAAAAAGAAATACACCTTCTTTTCAGCAGCACATGGTACATTCACAAAGATTAACCATGTACTAGGACATAAAAACATGGCAAACAAATGCAAAAAAGCAGAAATAATAAATGCAACCTTTTTAGATCATAACACAATAAAAATAATAATTAGTAAGGGTACATGGAGAGCCAAATAAAAAATTAATTGAAAATTAAATAATATGATTCTCCAAAATTGGTTAGAGAACAAATCATAGAAACAATAATTTCATTGAAAAAAATGACAATGATGAGACATCCTTTCAAAATCTATGGGATGAAGCCAAAGCAGTACTCAGGGGAAAATGTATATCCTTGAGTTCATACATTAACACAGAAGAAGAAATAGAATTCTTGAATAATCCTATATCAGAAAAAGAAATTGAACAAGCCATTAAAGAACTCCCTAAGAAAAAAGCCCCAGGGCCTGATGGATTCACAAGTGAATTCTAGCAAACATTCAAAGAACGGCTAATCCCAATACTATACAAAGTATTTTACATAATAAGCAAAGAGGGAGTTCTACCAAATTCTTTTTATGACACAAATATGGGACTAATTCCAAAGCCAGGCAGGTCAGAAACAGAGAAAGAAAACTACAGACCAATCTCCTTAATGAATATAGATGCAAACATCTTAAATAGGATACTACCAAAAATATTGCAGCAAGTCATCACAAGGCTTATTCACTATGACCAAGTAGGATTCATACCAGGAATGCAAGGATGGTTCAATATTAGGAAAACCATCCACATAATTGACCATATCAATAAGCTAACCAACAAAAATCACATGATTATCTCAATAGATGCAGAAAAAGCCTTTGACAAAATGCAACCCTCATTCCTATTGAAAACAATAGAAAGTATAAGAATAGAAGGGTCTTTTCTAAAAATAATAAACAGTATTTATCTAAAACCATCAGCCAACATCATCTGCAATGGGGATAAACTAGATGCATTTACAATAACATCAGGAGTGAAACAAGGATGCCCATTATCACTTCTATTATTTAACATTGTACTAGAAACACTGGCTGTAGCAATTAGAGAAGAAAAAGAAATTGAAAGGTATTAAAATAGGCAATGAAGAGATCAAGCTATCACTCTTTGTGGATGATATGATGGTCTACTTAAAGAATCCTAGAGAATCAACTAAAAAGCTAGTGGAAATAATCAACAACTTTAGCAAAGTTGCAAGATACAAAATAAACCCACATAAGTCATCAGCATTTCTATATATCTCCAACACATCTCAGCAGCGGGAATTAGAAAGAGAAATTCCATTTAAAATCACCCTAGACAACATAAAATACTTAGGAATCTATCTGCCGAGACAAACACAGGAACTATATGAACACAACTACAAAACACTTTCCACACAATTAAAACTAGATCTAAACAATTGGAAAAACATTAACTGCTCATGGGTAGGACAAGCTAACATAATACAAATGACCATTGTATCCTTTGAACTTATTTACTTGTTTAGTGCCATGCTCATTGAACTACCAAAAAACCTTTTTATTGAATTAGAAAAAAACCATAACAAAGTTCATTTGGAAAAAAAAAAGACCACGAATAGCCAGAGAAATAATGAAAAAAAAATGCAAAGGAAGGTGGCCTTGCAGTACCAGATCTCAAACTATACTATAAAGCAGTGGTCATCAAAACAATATGGTACTGGCTAAGAGACAGAAAGGAAGATCGGTGGAATAGACTTGGGGTAAGTGATCTCAGTAAGACAGTCTATGATAAGCCCAAAGATCCCAGCTTTTGGGAACAAAATCCACTCTTTGATAAAAACTGCTGGGAAAATTGGAAGACAGTGTGGGAGAGATTGGGTTTGAATCAACTCCTCATACCCTACACCAAGATAAACTCAGAATGGGTGAATGACCTGAACATAAAGAAGGAAAGTATAAGTGAATTAGGTGAACACAGAATAGTATACATGTCAGACCTTTGGGAAAGGAAAGATTTTAAACCCAAGAAAGACTTAGAAAAATATCACAAAATATAAAATAAATAATTTTGATTACATCCAATTAAAAAGGTTTTGTACAAACAAAACCAATGTAACCAAAATTAGAAGGGAAGTAGCAAATTGGGAAACAATCTTCATAACAAAAACCTCTGACAAAGGTCTAATCACTCAAATTTACAAAGAGTCAAATCAATTGTACAAAAAATCAAGCCATTCTCCAATTGATAAATGGGCAAGGGACATGAATAGGCAATTTTTCAGTGAAAGAAATTAAAACTATTAATAAACACATGAAAAAGTGTTCTAAATATCTTATAATCAGAGAGATGCAAATCAAAACAACTCTGAGGTATCACCTCACATCTAGCAGATTGGCTAACATGACAGCAAAGGAAAGTAATGAATGCTGGAGGGGATATGGCAAAGTTCAGACATTAATGCATTACTGGTGGAGTTGTGAATTAATCCAACCATTCTGGAGGGCAATTTGGAACTATGCCCAAAGGGTGCTAAAAGACTGTCTGCCCTTTGATCCAGCCATACCACTGCTGTGTTTGTACCCCACAGAGATAATAAGGAAAAATACATGTATAAGAATATTCATAGTTGTGCTCTTTGTGGTGGCAAAAAATTAGAAAATGAGGGGATGCCCTTCAATTGGAGAATGGCTGAACAAATTGTGGTATGTGTTGGTGATGGAACACTATTGTGCTCAAAGGAATAATAAATTGGAGGACTTCCATGTGAACTGGAACGACCTTCAGGAATTGATGCAGAGTGAGAGGAGCAGAACCAGGAAAACATTGTACACAGAAACTGATACACTGTGGTACAATCAAATGTAATGGACTTCTCCATTATTGGCAATGCAGTGATCCTGAACAGCCAGGAGGGATCTATGAGAAAGAACACTATTCACATTCAGAGAAAAAACTGTGGGAGTTGAAATACCAAAGAAAAACAACTGATTGATCACATGGGTCAATGGGGATATGATTGGGGATGTAGACTCTAAATGAACATCCCAGTGCAAACATCAACAACATGGAAATAGGTTCTGATCAAGGTCACATGTAATACCCAGTGGAATTGCAAGTCAGTTACAGGAAGGGCAGGGGGTGGGGAGGGAAGGATAGAATATGTTTTTTGTAACCAAAGAATAATGTTTGAAATTGAAGGAATAAAAAAAATTAAAAAAATAAAGGAATATGAAAAGAAAATGCAATGTTAAAAAATAAAAAGTATATCATTTATAATTAAACAATAAAAAAGTTGTAGCCACCAGATTACAATATTCCCTTCCTAGTTCCTTGGCAACTTTTTCTACAGTGACATCCTAGGCCCTCTGTTACCTAATTTTGGTCCTTCCATTTTGGTTTTCTTTGTCTGTATGTTCTGATCATCTCCGTCTTCTCTCAGCATTGAGCTTCAGCTGGTGCCTGCTTCTTTGCTTTGCCCAGATTCTTGATTACTCAGAGTTGGCTCTTATTGATGCTTTTGGCTCATGCTTGCAACTGCTAGTCCTCTAGTCTTGATCAGGATTAAGGTCTATTTAACTAACCCCTTGGATTTTACATCAGTTTGGGTTTCCATGCTTGTATGTGTAATGGCAGTGAGGAAGATACTCTGATGTTGGTCTGTGTCAGTCTCAGACAAAGCTCTAGTCGACTCCAGTCATCTCATTCCTTGCCTTCTCCACTGATGTGATGTGTTCAAGTCAGGTTGCCTTGATGTGGTAGCTTACAGTTTAATTTCAGCATTAAACAAACTGCCTGATTTTTTAAGAAGGTTCTCAAATTAAGCAGACAGTCAACAAGCATTTATTGAGTACTTACTATGTGCCAGACAGTGTGCTAAGCCCTGGGAAATACTAGTTTAAAGAAAGACATCTCTGTCCACAAGGAGTTTGTTTATTTGCTAATGTAGAAGATAAATACATCAAAAGAATGTGAAAAGTGGTTAATGGGGAGAAGGTACTTGGCATGGGGCTATTATAAAAATGTTTAGAGAAGCAGCAGAATACAACCTGGTGAGAAATAAAGGCTGGTCTGGGGGATGGAGAGAGAGTCAGAGAGAAGAGAAAGAGAGGGAGAGGGAGGAAGGGAAGTAGAAAAAGAAGAGAAAGGAGGAGAGAGTCAGAGAGCTAGACAGACAGAGACAGAGAGAGAACAGACAGACAGACAGACAGACAGACAGACAACCCAGAGGTAGAGACCCAGGACCAGAAGGTACTTTCAAGGTGTGAGTTCCAGTTCTGAAGTGGTCTTCCAGGATGAAGAAATTTTGGGGCCATGGTGTACACAATGGAATATAGGAATACTGTGGTAATACAGCAGCCTGATGGGAAATGAAGGGATGGCTGACCTGGGTGCCCTCTGATGCAAGGGCATGATGGAGAGTCCAGAGTGGTGCTGACTGGTGATAAATTACCTTCCTCTGTCTTTTCAAGGGTGCACCTAAGTATCTATTATTGACCCCTTTGATTTCAGGAGAGAGATGGAAGGGCAGAGATGAGGAAGAGGAGGAGGGAGGTAGATAGGAAGCAAAGAAAGAGGAAAATGTACCTGTGCATGGGTGGGAGGGAGATTAGGGAGAAGGGAGAGGCACCATCTGCCTTCAGTGGCAATGTTGTTTACTCTGCAGTAAGTAACAAACCCAATTACTCCAGCTCATTAGTGCTTAGCATGCTTCTTCCAGGGAAGACAGTTGGCTCAGAGGAAACTAGAGCTGATGTTTTCCAAAAGGGCCTGTCTCCAAAGTAAAATGTGAGTTTTGCCTGCAGCTGCCAGAGAGAGGCAGTGTATACAATAAAGGGGAGTAAGCTCCGTACTGGGAGCTGCGAGACATAGGAGGTTCCAGTGTCAGCTTTGCCACATACTAACTAAAACCTTGAGCAAATCACTCTTCCTCTAGGACTTCGAACCTGTTTCTCTACTAAATGAGGAGATTAATAGCTAAATTAATAGAATTAATAGAACAGCTGTCTAACAGCTATTCATCCTTTTGAGCTCTTACATCCTAAACCTAAAACCTAAAAAATTCAATTAATCAATCAACAAGCATTTACTAATCATCTACTATGTGGCTGGTGCTGGGATTGGTTGCTTCATACTCAAAGAGGACCAGAATGACATCACTGGTTAAGTCTTTTGATTTATGCCTAAATTGGATTAAAGGGAGGCACAGTTGTACAAAGTCATCAGTCTCATACTCTCTTCTAGAGTCATTAAAGTTCAGTCACAAGCCAAAATCAAGATGAAAATGACTTCGGATGCAGTGGATGATCTTAACTTCTTCAATGTCTAGCCAAGGTCCAAGCACTCAACAGAGCTTGCTTTCACCTTCCTGGTGGCCATTGGAACCAATTGTTCTCATCTGCCCATTTCAGGAGGGGAAGACTTTATATGCTTGAGGTAGACACTCCTCTCACTCATGGGCTCAGTTGAGGCCAGCCAGTTACCCTCACCCACTTTAGTCCACTTGCCAAGATGGTTTTAACCAAAGTTTGGCCAATGCACATACTATAGCTTTTTGGAACCACAGCTGAGAGCTGGGTGGCAGATAGACACCAACGGAAGAAAGTCAATCTTGAAAAGGCCTTGGCAAGCTCTAACACAAGAGAAACTAGTCATCTCTGAATCCCCTGCCTACTCTAGTTCTGGGATATAAATACAGTGAATGACTTACACAAAGCCTATGTAAAATGGTGTAGACAACAACATATATAAATGTATGCAGAACAAATATCAAGAGAATAAATACAAGTTCCTTAAATACAAGGTAGCAGGGGGTAGCCAGGTGACTCAGTGATAGAGAGCCAGTCCTAGAGACAATAGGTCCTAGGTTCAACTCTGGCCTCAGACCCTTCCTAACTTTATGACTGGCAAGTCACTTAACCCCAATTGCCTATCCCTTTCCACTCTTCTATTTTGGAACCTATACACAATATTGAGTCTAAGACAGAAGGTAAGGGTTTGAAAAAAATAAATATAGGGTATCAAGAGGGACAACACTAGCAGTTGAAGGTGGTGATCATGTTAAAAGTGGTAGTTAAGACTCTTTGAAGTGGAAGTAATGAGGGAACACATTCTAGTGAGGAGAGATGGCCAGAACAAAGACTCAGGGATGGGAGGATGAGGAATAGGGAAAAGGCCAGCTTGGTTGTGTCACACAATGTAGAAGGGTGAGTTACATACAAAGAGTCTAGCAAAGTAGCTTCTGAAGGGCTATAAAAAGCTAAACAATTGAGTTTATCATTTATGGTAACTCAACAACTATCTCATTCTGTAATCTGCCTTTTTAAAAAGCAGAGTTCTGTGCCATTTGGACATGTTAGCCTGATTCATCCATAGGTAAATAGGGGTTTTTCCTCTAAATCCAGTCTCTCAAATCCCAACCATGGACAGTGCTTCTGTATGGGTCTTGTAATTCTTGAGGACCTCCAAAATAGAGAGGGCCTCCACACAAGAGTTTCATTATTAGATAAACCAGTTGTAAGGATTCACTAAAGAGCCATTAGCATGCTTTCTTTCCTTTGTTTTAGGATGTATTTGGACCATTTCTCTTTACAAGTCAGACCAGCTTCTTGGACATAGCTTTTACTTGTGTGAATGCTTAAAAACTGATATCTATTGTATGGGAGTGTACTCATTTGTTCAAGACCATCCAACCACATAACTCCTAATTGTTCATCTTTCTTTTTTTCCTTTTAAAGAAGCAGGCTGTTCATAGAGACATGAATTATGAGTGTTTGTCTGAGATCTTTTTGGCCTTTGGATCTGGAGGATAAAGGGTTGCTAACTGGTCTAGTGACACTGAAGAATCAATTCATAACTACTTTATCCCTCTTCTGAATTCTGTTTGTATTTGTGGCTTACCTGACCCTGTTTTTTTTTTTTTGTTTTTGGATTGAGTCTGGTGGTCTAGTTTTGTGGTGTTTGTAACTCCTTTTAGATGACTCCTATTCTATCGGGTTCCACATCAGTTATCAATAAATATATATTAAGTATCTACTATTAAGCACTGTGCTAAATGCTAGAGCTATAAAGAAAGGTAAAAGGCGGTTCCTTTTCACAATGAGACCACAATCTAATGGAGGGAGACCCCATGTAAATAACTGTTTTCAAACTATGTATTTACAGAATAAATAAGAGATTATCAACAGAAGGAAAACATCAGAATTAAGAAAAACTGGGAGACTTCTAGTAAAAGGTTGGAGTTAAGTTGTGCCTTAAGGAAACCAGATACCTCAGAGGAATTTTGGTACAGCCTTGTCAAAAAGGTGAATTTTAAAAGTCCAGATCCCCAATAGGATGGCTTTCTGTGCCAAAGAATTTTCTTTGAAGACATCTTGCTTTCTTACCTACAGGATGAGGGGATGATTTTCAGATGATGCCAGGTCTGTAATCCCTGCAGGAGGGTTTGTTCTTAGAGTGCTGTAGTGATAAGCTTTTCTTTGTAGATAGGAAGCTTGATTTTCTTTTATCTCTGAGCTGGGGAAAGTAATTTTGAATACCAAGACAAGCCCTTTATTATTGCATTATTATTTTTTATTATCTCAAATGTAAAGCACTTAGCAGAGTGCTTTGCAAATAGTAAGCACTTAATAAATGTTTATTCCCTCTCTCCTCCAGGCAAGCAATAACCTCTAATGAGCTTTGTAAAATGTCCCTTGTTTGTTGAATTGACATAACTGTATTTTGGGGGAGATTGTGATTTCCACCTATAAGTTTGGGATAGTAAAAGATCTGTGCCCCAGGAACTTTTCTGAGATACTTTAGTACAAGGTATTGGAGATGCATTAGAAAAGGATACTGTCTAAGACTTCCTGGGACCTCAGAGAATTATTCTGAATTGGGGACATGGACAAGTTCAAAATGAACATATGACAATTTTCTGAGGACAGAAAATTTTTAACAGGAGGAAGAGTAGAATGAGAGAGGGATTTGTCTTTTTAGGTCAGTTATAGAGAGCATGCCGAGGTGTTTTGTGCCTGGTTCCAATACAACATGTAGAACTTTGGGAAGACTCTTTCTTTCCTTGTGTGACTGAAGGATGATATTGTGTGATGACAGAAGCTCTTCAAATGGATTAGAACTGTTGTCTGAGTTTTCATACAAAAGGAGTAACCTGCCAATACTTCATTCTCTCTCTCTTTTTTTTCCTGGCTGTCAGTGATGTAGGGAGGAAGGTGGTTGCTCTGTCTCCTATTCAGATGCCAATTGTCAGTGAGCATGGTTTCCACATTTCTTTTGTGATTTTTTTCTTTCATGACTTTTTGACAATTTGTCATTCCAAGAAGGGGGTGCCTAGATGAACTTGTAAGTTTTAGGGATCCTTCAGAGATCACACTGGCCATCTAAGTTGGTAGCACAATCTCCCAGAGGAGGGAACATTGACTGCTAGAGTAGTAGCTTAGACAAAGGAAGCAACTGTAGAGAGATGTGGGAAGACAGTCACTTGAGGATGCTTCAGAAATGGTGATAGCAGAAATATTGGTATCAATTGTTGGAGCTTAGCAAAGAACCATACCCAAAGGGAAATTCATGAAGACTCCATGAAGGGAGAACTAAGTACTCAGTACTAAGGAAACTGAGGCACCATTTCTCCCATGGCAAATGAGTCCCCTTTGTATTCTTTACCAGTGTTTATATGTGATCTTTATCAGAGATACTGCATCTTGCCCAAAATGACTTTTAATTGAAAATGAAACAGGTCATCTTGACCTGTAATAACTTTTACCTGCTCCTGTCACCCTTAGAACCCTGGGTGAGATATAAGTCAATTAAGCTCTGGGTAAGTATCCCAATAGTATGAGTAGTATTAAGGAAAATGAACCTAGAGGGGTGCTACCTTTAAATATTTCAATGAACCCCAAGACCATAGGTAACACAATGTACTTTAGGAGTCTGAGAATTTTGAAGGAAAAAGAAAAAAGATAAATTGCCTCTGAGAAGTAACATAGTATTGCAGAAAGAGATTTGGAGTCCAATTCAAATCCTGACTATCACTAATTATATATATGACTCGAGCAAGTCATTTAACCTTCTTTGGGCCTGTGAAGGGGCAGGGTCCACATTTTCCAAACAATTGTTATTGTTTAGTCATGTCCAACTCTTCATGATGATATATGGGGTTTTCTTGGTAGAGATACTAGAGTGGTTTGCCATGTCCTTCTCCTTTACACATGAGAAACTGAGGCAAATAAGGTTAAATGACTTGCCCAGAGTCACACTGCTAGTAAGTGCTGAGGGAGGATTTGAACTCAGGAAAGTGAATCTTCCTGGCTCCAGGTCCTGCTAACTGCCCCTTCCAAAAAAAAAAAATAGGGAGTGCTTATTTTTTTCAAAAGAGAAAATCCTTGAGGGTTGTAAAAATTAAAATTAATCTCAATAATAAAAATATTATATTTAAGAGATTTATTAATGATCATTAGAAATAAAGAATAAAAAGGTATAAAAATAAAACTAACCCATTGCTAATCAGCGTTTTCAAAATCCTTGCTTACCACCACCACCACCATGCTCATGACAGGAAGCCAAAGAGGGCAAACTAGGAATGCCCACTGAATTTATTTCCTGTCTACAGGAAGTATGTAATGATAGGAAGTCAGTGGGCTCCTGGGAAATGTAGTTTTTTTTAAGGTAACAGATTTCCAATTATTTGGTGCCTGGAGCAGATGAGGGAAGTAGGGATGAATGAAAAGAACCTTTCTCAGGAGTACTGCTTCCTAGCACCAATAGAGGCTTTTCTCCATTTGGGCAGTCTTTACTGGGTGAACTTTTGGTTCTCTATTCTAAAGAGATTCAAATGAGGAAAGGAGGAGCAGAAGAATGAGAGGCAATGGAAATGGAATAGCTACTAGAGATCCAAAAGACAAAGAGATGAGTTTCTCATAGCTAGATGCTTGATGAGGAATCCTTCCCACTCTCTATCCCAGCAGGCAGTCATCTAGTTTTTGCTTGAAGATTTATATGGTTCTTGGGCACTTAAATCTTGGAATATTGTTTTACTTAAAAATTTGAAAAGTATAAACATAAAAGAAATAGAAATTCCATGTGTTCACAGACACATGGTGTCCATGTGGAAGATAGGGTAGCCACTCTTTTCCCACCTAGTGGCTCATAGCATTTCTTTCCTCACTTTCAGTGAAGAAGTAAAAGAAAGTAAAATATTGGTTGGTCATCCTAATCCACCACCTGGCTAGGGAGTTGTTTAAATTTTTGGACAGCAACAATTTTCAGAATATTCTTCCTTATGTGGAATATAAATTTGCTTTTCTTCAACTTCATCCACTATTCCTTGTTCTGTCCTCTGTGGCCAAGCAGAACACATATAATTTTTCTTCCATATGACAATCCTTCAAATATTTGAAAATAGATAAAATGTCTCTTCAAGTATTCACCTTTCTAGCTTTGATTTCCTTAAATATCTCTACTTCTTTACTTTAAAAGATTAAAAATTTTTTTTTACTGATACCAATTTCTTCCCCAATATATTTCCTTCTTCATCTCCTCATAGAAAGTCACAGAAAGGGGGGAAATCATTAAAAAAAGTCTCCAGCATTCATCCTCTATTTTCCATTTTTTCAAGGGATCCTCACATGGCATGATCTTAGTTTCCCTTATCTGGATACTCTTCAGTTTATCACTATCCTTCCAAAAATGAGATGCCTAAAACTGAACACTAGTATTCTGGATGTGGTATAACCATTGCAGAGTGTCACTGGACCATCATGTTCCAAGTCTTAGCTAGCGTATATTTATTAATGCAGCTTAAATGTACATTAATTTTTTGACTGCTGTATATTATCATTAATTTGCATTGGTCTTGCAATTACAACCCTCAAATATTTTGGTCTCCTTCATCTTTTACTGGATTTCTTTGAACCTGAGTATAGTTTTTACCATAAAGGATAAGGATACTCCTGGGAATTCAGTGCTCTAAGAAACTCTGGAGTGAGGAGACTTCTTTAACCAATTCAGGCTTCCATTTTCTTTGTGATTTATAGTTTATAGACCATTGCCTAGAAGAGGGAGGTTAAATCACGTCAGGATCATGAAGCCAGCAGCTGTCAGACTTTGGTCTTAAAACAAGGTCTATCTGGCTTTTAGACCAGTTCTCTGTCCATTAGAACCACCAGTCTATACTGCCTCTTGATGTACATTTTTGCCTATTAAATGACATTTTGTCATCCTCTGTCTAATATTAGCACTATTCATGGACTTTTCCCTTACTTCCTATGAGATAGTGAGACCTATGAGCAGGAGGGCCTGTGTATGGTTCATCTTTATATTCCTCGCAGGACCATGCACAGAGTAAGCATTCAGGAAAAGAATGAGTGAATTATAGGAATGAGAAGCATTGAGGTCAGAGGTGGCTTTTGAGCAGCTTCAGGTCTCATTTGCATAATCCAAATTACTTTTCCCACAATGCCAGAGGGAAGTCTCCCTTTAGCAAAGCTGATGAATTTTTCTAGAGTAATAAAAGCTATTTATTTTACAAGGTTTTCAAAATGTGTGGAGAAACCATGGGTATCTCATTCTGGATAGAGGTATGGTGGTGGTGGTTTCCTAACTAGGTTGAAGGCTAGTTTGTCCTGAGCAAAAGTTTAAGATCTGGGTACTTGGTTGGGGATTGATGCCTCTTGGTTTGATAGTTGAGAGCTCTAATTGAAGAAGCAGCCCGCTTTCCTAGTCTAGGAAGGAAGTGGACTAGGTCCTTTGAGAGAAGGACTCTGAGTCTTGGAGCAGAGTTTGAATAGTAACATGTTCTCTGGACTAAACCAAAGGTACCTCTTTCATGCGCCAAGTATATGTTTGCAATAGGAAACTCCCTCCCCCAATCATTCTTCCTCTACCCACTTGATCTCTTCAAGGTCACCATTAGAGGCAGATGCTTCTCTTTGGTGATCACTGCTTTCACTTGAGATTCAAGTTTGTAGTGAGATGGGGGGTGTAGGCTGCACCGAGGGTGTTAGAATCCTAGAATCTCTAGGAGGAAGGGATCCCAGAGAGCAACTAATTCATTCAATCTGTCTTTGGTACATCTAACCAAACTTCTTCAACATAACTACTGATAGGGAGCCCCTCACCTCCATATTTAATGTTAGCCAGACTGCTCTAATTGTTGGAAAATTCTTTCTAGCTTGTAGCCAACTTTCCCACACTGCTTCCAGTTCTACCCTCTGGGGCCAAGCAGAACATGGTTAAACCCTCTTCTACATTACAGACTTTCAGACTCTCGAGAGCATAGTGAGCATATCCCCTCTAATCCCATTTTCATAAGGAAAGACTTTAGGAGAAGACTCAGGTTTCACTTTAGGTAGTTGGATTATGCCTATGTAAGTCCCTACAACTTTAGCTTGAGTAAAGCATAGCCTTAGTTATTGGTGCCTTTGTGGATGGCAATTCCATCCCCCACCTCCAACCTCATATCAGGGCACAGACCTTGAAGAGAATGTCTTATACTTAGCCAGAATTCTGAAGATGGTCACTAGAGATTGACACACATCTTGATGGCTTCATACCTTATCATTACAAGATGGGGGATGAAGATTGTTTAGATATTTCAGCAACAATATATTTCCTTGTACTTGAATCCAATGTTGCCTCCTCACTGGCTGTGTCCAGAAGAGCTAACATGGTAGAGTACAAAGAGCACAGTGGGCTGTGGAGCTAGAGGGCCTGCCTTGGTTATTCACTAAATGTGTATCTTTGGGCATCACTTGTAGAGACTGCCCTGGGTCTCCTCTGAGGTCACTTTTAAAATCCATATTCATGAGTTTTATAAAGCTTCATTTAAAAAAGTATTTTTATTTTTTAAAATGTTTACATTTCATTTTAGAATCAATACTCTCTATTGGTTCCAAGGCAGAGTGGTAAGGGAAAGGCAATGAGGGTTAAGTGACTTGCCTAGGGTCACACAACTAAGTCATATCTGAGACTATATTTGATCCCAGGATCCCAGGAGAAAAATCTCATTTTTAGAGATATCTACAACCATATGTGTGGCCTTTCCTTCTTTCCATCTCCAAATTCACCTTATTTACCAACCTATCCTTGTCATATTCATATCTCCTGGTTGCATATCTTATTCCAAACACTGTCAGAGCAAAATCTCATATTAACATGCAAACTACATCACTTGTTTCCCTTTCTGTAAAAGCAGGATACAATATATGTCACAAGATGAGAGGGATAGTGCTATGGGAATTCAGAGAAGGTAGGTAGGGAGAGAGACAGAGACAGATAGTGAAACAGAGAGAGAGAAAGAGAGGAGGCAGCATATTATGCTGGACTTGTGGTCAGGAATACCTAGGTTCAAATCTCAAGATCTCTGTAATCTTGAACAAGTGTTTTAATTTTTCTGAATCTATTTCCTCATCTTTTAAACAAGGGAGTTGGACTAGATGGCCTCTGAAAATCACTTTAAGTTCTAAGATCATTCACAGCCTGGAGAAAATAGAGAAGACTTCATGGAAGAGGTGACAAGAATCTTATTTAAAAAAACATCCATGAGTACTTAGCCACACTCCATAGCATGTACTGGCAGGTCCTCCTTTTCCCAACCCCTATCCACAACCCCAGGATCTAAGAACCCACTTTGTATTTTTCTGGTCCTATCCTACATATAGTCCATCCTTGCTAACTATCCAGATTGAAGTTGTTTTTGGCTCGTCCATCCAAACTCCACCTTAGTACTCTATCCTTCCATGAGTTTTGCTCAGTACACCTTTAGCAAGAGCTCAGATTGCTAGGAAGGAGTTTGTTGGATTGTAGCCTGGGGAGACTCAGTCTGACCTGGGGAGGACCCTCCTGTCCCTATGAAAGAGGTAAACCCTGAGTCTTCAGCAACCAGATCACTTTTCTTCCCTGATCTTTAGATCATGTGAATTCCTTGCCCTACAACTGAGGGATTTGGGGGAATGGGGTTGAGCAGGGATACATCTAATGAGATGGCTCATTATGTCAATTTACCAGCATTGTGTGAGTCATTACCGTTGCCTGAGACACGGAAGAAATGTTATTTGCTTGAGGAAAGCAGATGAGAGCTAAGCTGGTGGGTGAGGGGTGGTTGAGAAATGGATAGCTGCTCTAGAGATTTGAAATGATAGATCTGAGGCCAGAAGACAAATGACCACGGAGGCCATATTTATAAACCTTTAGCTCTGTACACTCATACAAAATGGGAGAATCAGATGCCATTTCCTTTGTGACAGTTTTGAGCTCTCAAATTATAGGACTGGAGGGGATTTTAGAGGTCATTTAGTATAATTCCCCCTATTAGGGACCATCATGTCCATCAACTCTCTTCTTCACCCCTCTCCCCAATGTACCTCCATTTTGGAGGTCATAATTATAGGATTTTTAGAACTCAAAAGGATGTTGGAAGTGTTTGGAATATAGGCTCATAGATTCAGAGCTAGAAGGGAGCTTAATACCTATCTAATCCAACTCCTCCAATTACAATAGAGGAAAATGAGGCAAGAAGTGGAGGTAGTAAACAGCAGAGCTAGATTTTAAACCCAGGCTCAATGACTTCAAATCCAACACTTTCTTTACCTTGGCATATTGCCAAAAGTGTAAACACTGTTATATTCATTTTACCGAGAAGATAACTGAGGCTAAGGGAGATAAAATGACTTAGTAATGATCTTGAGTAATGATCCAAGCCTGGATTTTCCAGCTCTAAGTCCAGTCCTTTTTCCACTGTCCCACCCAGGAGAGCTGATTAGAGGAGTAGAAAGAGTTAAAAAAAAAACTATCTGGGTAAGATCCGTACTTGTCAGCATTTCCTGAAGCAAAGCTAGCATCCCTAATTCTGCTTTAATGCCTATTCAGCCCTGGGATATGGGGATATCACATGGACCAATTCTCAGTCCTTCTGGGGGCATCATTTTCACTAGGTTAAAGAAAACAAAAGATTGTCCTCAGACTTGCTGGTCAGGGAAGAAATTCAGAAGTCCTAAAAAGCAGGATAGTTCAAGAAGTCAAGGAGACTTCTGAATAGTTGTCCTGGGAATGGAAGAGAATAGGGGTATGGGGGAATAGCAGGAGGAACCTAGATTGGGAAAGAGGAGAAATATAGCCTTCAGTCCTAGCACTGCCACTCAAGCATTCCTTGAGGGACTATGTCCCATCTCTCTCTGGGCTTTGGTTTCTTCTGTAAAGCAGAAGTAATGATACTTGACCTCTCACAGGGCTACTGTCAGGAAAGTACTTCATCAATCACAAGGCACTACAAAAAAGAGAAATAATTTTTATTGTTGATATTATTACTGTTATTCGTCCTCCTTGTGAGCAAAATCCCATGTCCTGTGCTAACGGTAGGTCTGCATGCCCAAGTTAATCAATCAGCAATCAGCCAGGATTCATTAGATTCTTTCCAGGCACTGTGCAAGGGCCAGGGCTCCAAAAATAAGAACTAAATAGTTCTTGCCCTTAAGACTTTTACATTCTAATAGCCTTTGAACTACTCATTACATAGAATAAAGACTTAGGGCTACTGGAGATCAAGAAAAGGCATTTCTGACTCTCTGCCCTTAGGTTCAGATAGATTCATGTCAGTTTAAGTGGCTGTTGGGTCCTTGGGAGGGTTCAGCTCAAAAACTACCTCCCTTAGAAATCCCCGGATTGTAAACTTTTCACCTCACCCCCAATTCACTTAGCCTTTTATTATTTATTTATTATTATCTAACGGCTCTCATCAGAGAGGTACCATGGTGTCTTAGAGCATTGTTCTTGGAATCTGGAAGATCTGGGTTTACCTTTTGCCTCAGAAAATTATAAATTGGGAGGCACTAGTGTCACAATGTAACTCTAGACACTTAGCTGTTTTTAGCCTGTTTCCTCCTCTGTCCACATCCAGAGAAAGAACTGTGGAAATGGAAATGCATTGGAAAAATATGTGATCAATCATGTAGTGTGTTAGGGATATGATTAGGATTTTGATGTTAAAGGATCACTCTACTGCAGATATGAATAATATGGAAATAGATTTTGTACAATGATACATGTATAACCCAGTAGAACTGCTTGTTGGATTCAGAAGGGGAGGAGAGAATCATGTAACCATGGAGAAATGTTACTAGCTTACTTATAAACATTTACTTATATAGAGACATTAACTTAACCTCTGGCTGCCTTGATTTTCTCATTTATAAAATGGGGGAAATAACCAGTCAAAAGTGTGGATTCTGTTTTGCCACATCCTCTCCAGCATTCATTATTTCCCTTTACTTTCATATTGTCCAGTCTTTTTAGTCTTCTTACACACCACCGGTCTCCATGTGGTGAAACCATCTTGGATTTCTTGATGTTCTTCACACATGGTGTTCTCTCTCTCTCATCTCCATGTGTTTGCCAGTAGACCCTTCCCCATATGTGGAATTCTTTTCCTTCTCAGTTCTACCACTTAGAATTCCTGGATTTCTCCAATGCTCAGCTTGAAAGCTACTTTCCAAAGGAAGTCTTTCCCAGAACAACCAGTTGCTAGAGCCTTCCTTTCTGAGATTAGCTCTCATCTGTATGTTCTTTATGGGTACATACTTAATACATGGTGTCTCCCTCAGTGTAATTAATGTAAGCTTCTTGAGGGCAGGGACTGCTTTTACTTTTTATTTGTATTGCTCGACATACAGCAAACACTTAATTAATGATTATAGATTGGCATATCTAACCATGGTGGATGTGAGGATAGGTAGGTATAAGAAAAGCATCTGCAACTATATCATCTCAAAGGGAGCTCTCTCAGAGGCTAACAGAGACCATAGGAAAGACTAGTTGAGATCCAACCACATGGCTTTGTCACTAGAGTCTCAAGATAAAGCCACAATGATGGGATTATGGAGTAGTGGACAGAACCCAGGGCTTAGAATCAGGAAGATCTGAGTTAAAGTCCTATTGCAAAGACCAGGCTTTTTAACTTGAAGCAAGTAATTTGTGACTCAGTTTCCTCATCTATAAATAAAAGGGTCAGAACCAATGGCCTCTGAAATCACTTTCAGCTTTAAATCTATACTTATGATTTATGGAGAAGTGACAGGGAGTTTTTTTGATGATGCTTAAAAAAAACACAACTCTTACTTTATGTCTTAATATTCTAAAACAGAAGGACAAGGGCCAGACAATAAATGACTTCCAAAGGTCACACAGCTAATAAGAAAATCTGAAACCAGATTTGAACCCAGGTCTTCCCATCTCCAGACCTGGCACTCTAGTCATTGTGCTATTTAGTCCTGACACTCTAGTCATTGTGCTATTTAGTTGCTCCCCTGATATTATTGACTCTACACTTAGTATGTTTTGGGGCTCTTAGATAGATAATTGAGTTTCATTGTATCTTCTACTTAAACCATAGCCTTATGCCTGGTTCCAGCTGTTATTCCATCATTCACAAGCAGGATGGACTGAGAGAAGGATAATTTCTCCCCCCCTCCCCCATAAGATGAACACACACTAATTGGGCAAGTTAAAGTTTTGTTTCTGAAATTACAGATGCTGGAGGCTGCCTTGAATAATTGCTGGGTATTTATTGAGGGTCTGCTATGTGCTGGCTGATGCATTATTTTTTCTCCAGTTTAAATAAGCTTTCCTTTTGTGGGAGGAATTGAAATGAGCTGTGGGGATGTCTCCATAGACACCACAGACCAAGACAAAAAAACACATCTTTTGCATCCTCAGCCATGAGTATGTGGTATTGTGAATATGAGTATTGTGAAGAGATGGACTCCTGAGGCAAGTTGAAAGGCTCCGAGATAGTAGTTGTTAACACAGAAGCCCAATCTTAAAGAGTCTTCATCTTACAGAATGACTGGCTCCCATCAGGAAGAATCCAGTTCACCCAAAGCTGTAACTACGAATTCTGACATCCAGAGCAAAGTCAGTTGGATCACAGAAGGGGCAAAGGTTCCAGAGGAGGTCCACAAGAGTTGGATGCAATTATGCCAGGCAATTCCTAGGAATAAGAATGCATATATAGAGGGTGGGCTGACTAGAAGATGGGTAGAATACTTTTGTAGGCTCCCCAACCTGGGGTATTAGCCCTCCAAGACAAAGACTCAGTTATTCTGCCCAGATACATCTCTGGCACTACCTTTGCGTTACACTCTCTGAATCATGTTTGTCAACCAAGTCATTGACTGGGATGTTTGGAAAACAACCTTCTTTCAACAAAGCAGAGATTGTTTGTATGCTTTTGATTAAAGGCTTGTCCCTTAAAGTCTTGTTGCTATTAAGAGGATGCCCTAACATTACCAGAAGCATAGACTCACAGCAGCAATCCAGTTCTGCTCCTTACTTCCTGTAACATTTTGAGCAAATTGCTTAACTTCTCCAGACATCTGTTTACTCATCTATAAAAAGTCAGAATGGCATCTTCACAGATAGAGGGAAACCCTAAAGCTATGAGAAGAGGAGAATAATTCAGATGAGCTTTAAGGAGTTGCTGAAGGCCTCTTGCCCATCCTAGTTGAACTCTAATTGAGTTAGTCCTGGGACCCTTCTCCTATCTAAGGAAGAAGTCACTTGAGTAGTGATTTCATGAGATTCACAAGAGGCCATTACAGATATAGGAACCAGGCTCATAACCTCTCAGAGTTGTAAAGGATCTTAAAATCATCTTATCCAAGAATCTCCTCTATGCTACTCCCAGACAAGTGGTCATTCCCAAGCAGGGTGGTTTTGATGGTGTTGTTTTATAAACACTTTTTAAAAACCTACATGTCATAGACCATTACAGTCTCAGGTACCACTACTGGTTTTTGTTCCTTTTATGTAAAAATGCTCATCTTTGTTAATTTCATAATTAAAAAAAGTTAGAAAAATCCAAGTGGTCTTTCAACCTCCATGTGAACACTTGCAGTAATGAGGACCGCTCTTCCTCATGAGCTAGCCTATTCCATTTTTGGACAGCTCTCGCTATTATCTAGTTGTTCCTTGAATTGATCCAAACATCCACCTCTCTCTCTTTTTTTCCACATTGTTCCTTGTTGTACCTTTAGAACCAGACCAATCAGAACAAGCTTAATCTTATTCCAAATGACAGCCTTTGAGATATTTCAAGACAGCAATCATTTCTCCCTTAAGCCTTCCTCTGGGTTGACTAGCCTTAGTTCGATCCAAATGTGTTTATGTTCCTCAAAGCACAATTATCCTTAAAAGATACTTTTCCAGGGCTTCAGGCAATCACCCTTAAACATCAAAGAAAGGGACAGATGGGAACTGAATACAAATGATCTTCAGTCCTAGGGTTGGCTACATGGGACCTTTCCCTTAGGATGACTAAGGTGAAAATACTGAAGAAACAACTAGAGTGGGGGCCTTAATGAGCCTGATTTTATGTGATTTCCCTTGAGCCTTTGGCTTCCTGGGTCATTCAGGCCATGCCTAATCTAACTCTATTAATCAGGATTTATTGAGGAGTTGTTTCAGTTTGCTGATTGCAGGGCTAATCCATAGAATCCCAGGATTTATAGCTGAAAGAGACTTTGAGATCATTTAGTCAAGCTCACTCTGCATTATTATAATAAAATCTGATATTTATATAGTGCTTTAATCTTGAAAAGAACACTCTATACATTATCTCATTTAATATGACAACCCTGTGAGATGAATATCGGATATTAATATTCCCACCTGGGTTGGGAGATGGGGCCTGGACCTATGATTTCAGTGGTATCGGGAACCCCTAAAGGAGGAAAATCTGGCTATTGGTGCAGGTGGTTACCAACTCTGTAACTTAAATTTCAGAAAGTTGCTGATAGCTCTGAGAGGTTAAGTGACCTATCCAATGTGACATAGTCAGCATATGATACAGGCAAGACTCAAACCCAGGTCTTTCTGGTTTGGGGGCTAGTTTTCTATATACCATATCATGATGCTTATGTATTCCCACTTTACAGATGGGGAAAGTGAGACTCAGAAAAGCTGAGTGACCTATCAAGGGCCACCCAGGATTTCCAGATTCTCAGTTCAGAAGGTCATGTATCCACCTTGCCATGCTGCCTCTAAAGATGAGTAAACTGAAGCCCAGAAAATGCAAATGACTTACTCAAAGTCACACAGGAGATAAATAATACAGATGAGATACTACTATTAGTCTGTGCCTTTCTTCTACAGATTAAGTATTCTTTCTTTCACACAGTTCTCATGTGACATGAATTCAAGAAGGAAGAATAGCTTCTATCTAAACATGTCATGTTTCCCTTTCTCCCCTAAAGAAGATGAGCAATTGTGGTGCTTGTGAGGCTAGTGTACCTATCAATCCCATTAATTAAGTAACCTGTATGAGATGGCCCATGATCCTAGGATATGTGTTAAGTGCTGGGAAGCATGTGTTTGAGGAAGTACCTTGTTTGAAGAATGGCAGGAAGGGAGCCAAAGAAGGAGGGTTTGTCTACCAGCCTTTCTTCCACACTGACCCTGAATAACACCATGTACCTAGTAGACCAATAAATCTCTTAGATTGAACCTTTCTTAGTATTTATATAATGATCACAAGACTGTAAGGATTTAGAAGTCAACAAGTTAAATAAGCATTTATTAATCACTTTCTATATGCCAAGCACTATGCTAGGAACTCAAATAAATGCAAATAGGCAGTCTCTGCCCTCAAGAATCTTGCATTCAAATGGAGGAAGACAACATATCAACAAAGGGAGACAGAAAGTATCCCAGAGAGTCAGGAGCAGAGCTGGAAAAGAAGTGTAGGAGTGAGCATGGCTGATCTGGGCACCTCCTCAAAAATGGAAGTCCCAAGAGAAACTCCCCAATTGGAGAAACTCACCAAAAGGAGGCCACAAGGCTCTTCTAGAATGAGCATCTGGAAGGATTCATAATTAATATTTTATAGATTTATATACTTTGTTATAAATAAAACATTTTGTACATTTTACAAATGAGGAACCCAAGACCTTAAAAAGGTGAATTGACTTGTAAAGCCACATGTGTAGTCAGCTTAGGTCTTCTTGCCTCTAAATTGACTTCACTTCCCACAGAGCCAGATGGTCCTTCTCTTCTCTAAATGTATTTATTATCTTTTTTATTTATTTGGCACTTAGAAAATATCACCTTATGTTGTGAATCTTTTGATGGCTAGGTCCTACCTTCCCAGTTAGCCTATCAATTCCTTGAGGGCACCTCCTAATAACCCTAGTATATAAAAGTGCATTGAATATACTTTTGGAAAGAGTATGATAGAAGTCAAATACCCAATTTTCTACCCACTAGCAGAGCAGTGTTGTGAAGGTCAAACCAAAATGGCAGTCTTATTCCTAGCTTACTTATCTGAAAAAATAATTATGTATTGCCTGCCCTGCCTCCTTTACCAGGGTGGTTGAGAGGGAAATACTTTGTATAATAGCATGCTATGGCAATGCAAGCTTTAGTGAGTATTATGCTACATTTATGTATATATTCATTCTGTTGTGCTATTTTTCTGGTCAAGGCATCAACCAAGATGGTAAGTCCAACCAAAATAGAAATTTTCCCTGATGAAAAATGAGTGAGGAATATAGCTGGTGGGCTTATTGACATCTGTATGAATGTTTAAATTGTCCTAGAATGAAGTCCTTATAGCTGATTAAAAAAAAAAAAACAACCTCTTAATACTCACCAAAAAAACCCTGTAAACTTGGAAAAAAGATATAAAAATAGAACTGAAAAGCTGCCAAGTGGCCAGCAAGCATAAAGGGAAGGTCCTTTGAATGTCCAGTTTTATGTCTTTCCACACACCACAGATGGAATCTCAGCTCTCCACTTTCTGTTCAGTCTCCCTTCCCTTTATGACCCCTGAGCCATAGAATCCAAGCAATCTGATGGTATTCCTGAACAAATGCCAGACCACTCACATTCAAATCTCAGAGATCTTGGGAAAAGCTATTTTTTTCTTTAGAAAAAAAAATCAACAAAATAAATAAATCTTTAACTCCTGGGAAGCTTTTTTTTGAGTATCCTTGCAAAAAGTCCTATCTAGTCAGATCTTGTGGAAAGAATGTAAGCTTATTGAGGCCAGAGACAAATTCATTTCTTTCCTCCTGTCCCCAGTGCCTAGAACATTCTTACTGTATAGTAAGTCTTTAATAAATGCTTTTGGATGGATGGATGGAGAGATGGAGAGGTGGCTGACTAGGGCACTGCAACTGACTTACAATAAAGACCTTTTTAAATGCCTTGCTCAGATACATATGTGCTTTATTCATGGCTTGACCTATAAATATAGAAATCATATCCAAAAAGGAAATGAAGGTAGCCTGGCCTGATCTGTTCTTAATGAACCCATTGGCTCTTGTTGATTGCCATTTTCCTCCACAAATTCTCACAAATTATTTCTTTAATATATTTAAATTATTTTTTTCCAGAAATCAATGTCAAAAGCATCAGGCTGGAGAATACTCCAGCTTTGGTGAACATTTTTGAGATCACATACCCAAAGTGCAATTTCAAGCTGCATTTGAACCTCGCCCTATCCCCAGCCTGCATTACCCTGGACAGTGGAGGGGGAAGTACTAGCATTGGGAGGCTAGACAAAAGGATGGGGCAGGCAAAAAGTGTCCTCAGGCACTGTGGAGAGGGGGAAGGAAGCAATCCTCCCCATGCCACCCCAGCACCCATGCCATGGCTTTACCAATATAGCTCTACCCTCTTCCTTTAAAACAACAACCACTATGACCATCTCAACAAGAACCAGCAACAACCAAACAGAACAGCACAACCAGAACAACACAACAACATCACAACTACAACAACACAATACAACTAACAACCAACAGTATAATATTAACAATGTATTGTGCTACAATAGAAAGAACACTGATCTTGGAGTCAGGAGAACTGAGTTCAAAACATCTCCAATACTTTCTACTTGTATCCCATTGGACAAGACTAGTTTTTCATTTGTAAAAATAGGAAAGGTAGACTACATTTCTAAGTTCCTTTATAGATACATGTATATGATTTTATTCAGCCCTGAGGTACCTCTTTAGTTCTACATGATTTTTCAAAGATCATCAGCAGGGACTCAGCAATTGTATGTACCAATTCTTTCAATATCTTGAACTAACAGAAGCACCCAAATGCTTTCTTAATATTTTCTTACTTATGTTGGGTTTCCACTCCCAATTAACCATCTTTTCTTCTATCCTCTCCAAATCAAAGATCATTTTCCCAGACAGAGAAAATAAAAGCAAAACTAGAATTGAGAAACACTGTCTTTGCTTCTTTATTTCAACATCAATTATCATTGTCTCATCCACACCAAGCAGTGACCTATCCTTTCTCTGCAAATCTTGCTTCCAACTTGGCTAGAAACAACAAAGATGCTCCTACAAAACTCAATTTCCCATTACCATTCATTCCAACCTTCATTCATTCTCATGTATAGGGATCCTGATGCTATTCTTTCACAGTGCTGTTCTATTATTCCTTCTTCATTTTCAGTTATCTGTTCTTGTGTCTTTTATAGTGTCTTTAAAAAATTCTGTTGGGTTTCCTTTTATGAATCCTTTGTTAATGAGCCATACTCTCTTTTCAAACAGATGCTTTCATTTTTCTTCATCAGAAGTTTGTATTAATGAGAATTTTCTACACCTGGTGGTTTTTCAAAGGCTTAAAAACAGCTATCATGTCTTTTCTAAGGGTTCTCTTCTCCAAATTTACCAGGTCTTTCAACCAATCTTGAAGACTGGCTCTAGATTCTTTTGATATCATGGTCATGATTTCTTGGATTCTCTTTTGTATTTCAATGTCTTTCCTCAACTGTGACACCTAGAATAAACCACAAAACTCCATCTCACAAGAAACAGAGGATACTGGAATTCTTCATTCCTGTGTTCTAAATTTTGTCCTATCTTATTGAAGAAAAGTTCTTCATAGTATTTTTGGTGGCTGTGACATGGCATTGACTCATATGAAATTTGAAGTACACTAAAGCCAACAAACTTTTATTATACAAGTTATTATCTAGCCTCATCTCTCCTAACTTGCTCTTGCAACATCAATCTTTTGGACCCTACTTTAGGGCTTTATCATTATCCTTATTCAAAATGTACCTTATTATATTTGACCCTTTGTTCTGACACATCAAGATATTTTTGAATCCAGATTCTGTCATGCAATATCTATTCCTGTCACTTTTGCATCATCTGCAGATTTGATAAGGGTCCCATCTATTCCTTTGTCCAAATTAATAAAAGTTCTGAATAGCACGTGACCCGGAACAGTTCATGAGGATAATCCTACTCTACTAGAGACTCCCATTTGGTTTTGACATTTGCCAGAATCTTTTTGTCTGGTCATTCACCTAGTTCCAGATTCACCTTTTTTTTTACATTATCTAACTTAAATATTATTAAAATTAAAATAAATTAATAAAAATTAAATTAAAGTGTAGAATAAGAGACTTTATTGAATGTTTTGTTGAAATCTAGGAATAATATTAATAGTAATAGTTAGAATTCATATAGAGCTTACTATGTGGCAGGCAATATGCTAAACAGTTTACAAATATTTAATTTGATCATGACAACAACCCTGGGAGGTAGGTGCTATTATTATTCTGAACTTGCAAATTTCTCCTGATTCTCTGGTGATAGAATGTTACAGAGTACTCTAACCACCCCATTTATTTTTTTTGATTCCTATATTCTTGTCTAAATGTGACATTTTGAACCCAAAATTAGAAGGTAAGTGGCAGATTAGGAAGATATTTTTTTTTGTAGCAAGTTCCTTTTTTTGCAGCAAGATAAAGTTCTAATTTCTCAAATATATAAGGAACTTGGTCAAATTTATTAAAAAAAGACCCATTCCTCAATTGATAAATGGCCAAAAGATATAAACAGATAGTTTTAAGAAAAAGAAATCAAAGCTATTAATAGTCATATGAAAAAATGTTCTAAGTCACTAAAGTTAAAGAAATGCAAATAAAACAATTCTGAGATACCTCATGTCCATTAGATTGTTTAAGATGACAGAAAAATAAAAGACAAATGCTTGAGGGGATGTGGGAAAATTGAGATAGGAATGCCTTGTTGATGGACCCATGAAATGTTCCAACTATTCTGTAGGACAATTTGCTATTTTCAAAGAGCTCAAAAACTATGCATGCTTTTTTTTTTAGTTAGAAAGAAAAAGACTTTAATCAGGACAAGAGACAGTGCTCAAGATTCCGCCCCCACACAGAGTCAAACACTTAATACCACACAGAGCTAAAGTTCTAGGACTCTGGGAACAGTATCTCTGGGAAAATACTGCCAAAGGAGATTTTTCCTATGCATACCTTTGAACAAGCAATATTGCTAGGTCTGTAGCCTAATGTGATTCTCTCCCCCACTAATTTTATTCCAGTGACAAATTTACACATAAGTTTTCCAAGGTTACATGATTCACGTTGCCTCTCTCCCCTCTCCCAGAGTTGACAAACAAGCAATTCCACTGGGTTATACATGTATTGTAAAGTGATTTTAAAAAAGGCAAAGGATCTATATGTGGAAAAATATTTATAGCAGCTTTTGTGGTGGCAAAGAATTAGAAACTAAAGGTATACTCATCAATTGGTATGTAATTGTCATAGAATACAACTGTTCTGTAAGAAAGGACAATGGGCATAGTTTCAGAAAAACATGGAAAGACTTATCTGAGCTGATGCAATGTGAAAATAGAAAATTACATACAGTAACAGCAATATTGTAACAATAATCAACTGTGAGAGACATAGCTACTTTGATCAATACAATGATCCATGATATTTCCAAAGGACCCATGAGGAAAAATACCTCCTGTCTCCAGAGAGAGAATTGATGAAGTCTGAATACAGATTAAAGCATATTTTTTCACTTTTAAAATTTTTTCTCACTTCTCTCTCAACTATGTGGTTAATATGGAAATTTGTTTTGCATGACTTCACATGTATAATGAGGATCATATATCTTTCTTTCTTAGTAGGTAGGGGGGAGTGGAAGGAGGGAAAGAATTTGGAACTGAAAATAAAAACAATTAGCAAAAAAGATAAAATTTGCCTTATTCCAGTCCCATGTCACTTCTCCCATTTTTCTTGATCTATTAGACATTGGCTCAGCAATCGCATCCATCAATTCTTCCAGTATTATGAGATGTGCTTCTTGAGAGTCTATTAACTTGAATTCATTTAAGGCAGTCAGGTTTCTCATTTTTAGTTGAAATCCAGTAACAGATATCTGGACAGTTGAAGTTACCCATCATTAGATTATGCCTCCATACCAGGTTTGTGATATCTTTTCCAAATTGCTCATCTATTTTCTCCTTCAGTTCAGGTCTATAGTATACTTCCATAACAATGTCAATTCTTCTTCTCCTGCTTTTCAGTTTGTGGATTTCTTAACATGAGTATTATCTTTTTAATAAGCAATACTACCCTGGCAACCTTGCTTTATCTTTTTGATTCATTTTTAGTAATGTAGACTGCCTAAATTCTAAGCTTCTAAAGAAGGAATGCTGACTATCCATTCTTTAACTTGCCTTTCATCCTGTCCTAAACCCCTTGGAACTGTCCAAGGTCCTGGAACCTCAGGTGGACATGACATCTGTTTCTAATAAACCATCCTACATCAAAGTTCGGTCTTAAAGTAATTGCTCCTCAACTCGGGACTATGTACTTTGCTGGAATGTTCAGAAGCAGCAGGGATCTGACATGACTTGATACTCTGGGGCTTTGTCCAATTAGAGACATTCTTCAGTAATTGGGGCTCTCCTCAAAGATTGCTCTTTCACCTTCCATTCTGTGCATCAGTAGTCTTGGAGGCTCCTACCTCTGGTTATTCTGCAGCCTGAGCAGCTGGTGCTTTTCCCTTAAGATTTAATACTCGTCGTTTATCTGTGTCAAAACTGCAAAGGAGCAAGTTTCCTAAGACAGATTTATTATGTGCTATGGATTTCCAGGTGCTGCAGTGAATGTAGATGGACTAAATTTCATATTTTTCTCCAGGTCTTTGTTCTATAAAGATGGCTACGTTAGCTTCACATTCCAATGGATGAGAAATAGACTTTACTAAAATTTGAATCACCACAGGGCACTCACAAAAAAGTAACATTATTTTGTGGCTGAGCTATCACTGCTCTCTTTCAGGGTCAGTTTCCAAAGGGCTTTATAGTTCTGTTTACACAAGTACTTACTTAGGGAAAAATCGGGTTGCTTTAACCTCAGCTTTCCAGAGTTGGCATGCATGCAATCCAACTAGTATATCTGAGTTTGTCATGTCCAGATTCTGATGGGCTCTCATTGTATATGCCTAGAGATCCCAAAAGATCCATGGCATCAGCATAGCAGGCATATCCTGGATTCAGGTGGCATGGTCCAGTGAAATAAGGCATGACCTGAGAATCAGGAGATTTGGGCTCTTGTCCAAAGTCTGGTGTGACTATAGGCAAGTCATTTAACCTCTTAGTGAGGATAGCACTGTATGTCTGGCTATCACCTCTCCTTCTCTAGGATGTAGTTAAATTAAATATGATGTTTTAAAAGCCTTTTGAGTTTTAAGCAGCAAGGTGCCCCCTAGCAGAAGTATGGTATATTTTTTGTCATTCTTAATGCTGAAATTTACTTATAGAAGATGTTTCCTTTCATTTCCAAGTCAAATAATAGTTGTGCCAGTGCTTCACTTTTCCTGGTCATTCTAGTTCTACATAATCAGGGTGATGCTTTGTGCTTAAGATCTATACTCTCACACCTGAATGTAGTCATGTTAATTTGTCATCTTTAGACTAACTATTAGTAGCTGCTATCCTTGGGGTGACTGAACAACTTAAACCAGCCCCATTTGCCACCCACAGACATATAGACCACCAGGTATTCCTATTCCCCCATAGTCTCCGAGAAAAAAAATTGAGCATGAGATTTGTGTCCTTGGACCAGAGTCAGAGGACTACTCTAGAAGAAAGAATACAGACAGATTTGGACCAACAACCTCACATTGAATGAGATCTTTGAGTAAGTTAGTTTGCTTTATCTGTATCAAGGTATCATTCTGCAATAATCCATGGTGAAGATGGGAAGGAACTAATCAGAATCAACAACATAAGATTCCTGGCATTTTTTTGCCATAATAGCAGCTTCATAGCACACATTTTTAAAACATGTATAATAAGTGGATTTATTTTGGTTGACTTTGCTCACTTGTTGCATGGTTTGGTTTTTTTCTTCCCTTTGTCTGGGTCTTTTAATTTGTACCAAAGTGAGAAGTGTTAGGCATAATGATGCCAGAAAAAAGGGACCATGCAACATTTAAAAAAACCCTTACCTTCCATCTTAGAATCAATACTATGTATTGGTTCCAAGGCAGAAGAGCAGTAAGGACTAGGTAATGTGGGTTAAATGACTTGCCCAGGGTCACACAGCTAAGAAGTGTCTGAGGCCAAATTTGAACCTCTGACCTCTCATCTCTAGACCTGACTCTCAATCCACTGAGCCACCCAGATTTCCACATTGTAACATTTTAAAGAAATGCACAGAAGAATATGGAAAGAAGTTCAAAATGGAGCACAGAGTGGTAGGACAGTTTTGAAAGTAATTTGTGTAATTTATTGTATTCTTTAAGAAAATCAAGTGGTATGAAAAACAGAGACTCATAGTTTCATACTGACCCTCTTTTGTGCTCTGTTGTATATATAGAAAGGCACTTTTTGGTGTTTAGGTTTAGAATATATTTTTAAGACAACAACAATAAAAGTTAGGCTATTAGAGCATAATAACTCTAAAAGGTACCTGGGGTTAGGGAATAGACCTGTGACTTCATTGATATATGGAAATCCCAGGTGAGGAAACTTTTACCAGTGCAAACTGGCATGTTCTCCGCAATTACAGTTTTAGAGAACTGCCTAGAGTACTAACTAATTTAGCGGCAGGATTTCAATATAGATATTCCTTCTTCAGAGACCTTCTTCCTAACACTAGGTCATGTTGCTTCTCAATGGAGCAGCCTACCAAACAGTAAAGGCTTAGTACATGAACACAACAATGGATTGCATGTTTATCTCTCAAGAATGAATATAGCTAAATAAAGGGCACATATTCACCTCAACATTCATTTAACCACAGGAAGATTTAAAAAAATATTTTGCTGGCATTGGCAATGACAACTATCAAAGAAATTATACCATGTTTAGAAAGATGATTATTTTCACTAGTGAGAGAATTTCTCACAATGAGGAAATAATAGATTTTTGAAGACGTTCCCCGTTCATTCTCCTCCCTCACTGCAGCTTGAACTACACTCATGTTTTATCAGCATCCTGGAGAGTATGTTTCTCTTTTGCCAGACCTCTGAAAAGCCCAATTTGGTTCTGGGCACTACAGTTCTCCTAGGTCTACTCTGCACTAATTTTGCCTTAAGTCTCCTGATTATAAGATGCTTTGATATTAGTGGATTTGTGGGTACACTCCATTCTTCTCTTGGGACCTCAAATCCAATGTCTTGAACTATACTGTCTATCGGACAATGTCACTAGAAGTCAGTTGGTCACTTTTAAGGGGTATGTGTTAGATGAGATGCTCTCTAAGGTTTCCTTTAACTCTGAGATTAAAATATTGTATTATGCTATGAAATTTTGGCTATATGATTTCAGTTCATCAACATGATTTTCTGATCAGTTCAACCGGGTTTGGAAACTTGAACCATTTTGTGATTTTTAAGATCCATCTTTGTTTACAGTCTTATCCTGCACCATGTCCTTCTAAGTAGAAATCTTGGCAACTTCTGTTGTCTTTATGGAAGGGTACAGTATTAGCTGAGATATTAATGTAGCCATGAAATGAGATTGGGCTCAGTGATTAGTTCAGCTTAAGCACTCAGGTTTCTGCTCGCTCTTGAACACTTGTCAAGTGTGGACAAGTCACCTTAATGGGGAATGACGATTTGTCTGACTGGAAAATGTTAACTATAAAAATGACACCTTTTAGTAAAGTACTCTAAATGACCCACATGTGTCAAGATCAAATAGCAGGACTGGGAAAATGGGTGCCTAGGGCCATAATGAAAATGTTTGAATCCCTCCTGCTGAAGGCTGGCAGTCAAGAGCAAGTTTATTGTCAATCTCAGGATCCATTAGCCCAATATACTGTATGCTATTTGTACTGATGGCTACATCCCACTGTAAACACCCATGTAAAACACCCAGGATTAGCCTGACAAATGAAGACCTGTCAAGGCATGATTAAGGCAGCACAACTTTTTAATCTAAGGGAGACTTTGAGCTGTTATTTTCTGCACCATTGAACTTGTGAACAAAATAGGGGATTATAGGCAGTTGGCCATTTTGAGAAACTTTAAGTAAGTTTGGGCAGCATTTGGCCAGTTGCAGCCAAGGTGAAATGGATCGTATTGAGGAGAATAGAATCAGACCAAGACTTTATACTCACAGCTATCAATTATCTCAGGAATATCCAGGCCTAAGCTTTGGTTAGACCCGGGAAAGAGTTAAGGAGCTTTCCCTGCTGTTTTGAGTTTGGAGAGCTGAAGTATCTAGCCTTTCTTTTGTCTTTGTACCTGCTGGATTCTCAACACCTTCAGGTAAAATGTTATGGAGGGCACCTAGAAAATAAATTTCAGTGCTAGATCCACAGAAGACCCAGCTGTCTAGTCAAGGAGTGCTGTCCTTTTCTGTGGCACCCATTGTGTAGGAGAAGGTTCAGATAGCATGTATGTCAATATGAAAGATAAGACCTGAGAATATTGATGTCCTGAAAATTCCATTTTTAATTAGATTTATGTTTTCATTGTTATAGGGAATTCCTGATTTGAAAAATATCCTCTGTAATAATAACATATAATAATAATAATAAAATTCTGTAATATACAGTTTTATAGTGTTATCTAGGGATACTGAGAATTTCTCAGGGTCACAGGACCAAAATATTCCAGGTGTAGAACTTGAACTTTCTTACTGTGAAACTAACCCTCTATCCATTAACTCATAATGCTCAATTTATTTTATTGAAAGCATAATATACATAAACAATATGGCAGCTCAAAAAGTTAATTCCATCTTTGTATGAATAGAAAGGGACATATTACCCACTGCTAAGGAGGTGCCCTTATTGTACCCTTGTCTAGAGCATTGTTTTTAGTTTGGGGTGCTACATTTTAGAAAGGGTATTTTATATGATTGAATTCCATTCAATGGAATATAAGCATGATGGTGAGAAGACCAGAGGATATTAATTCTAAAAGATCTTCTGAAAGAACTTTTATACCTAACTTGGAGAAGAAAAGACTGAAGGGGAAGTTATTCTTTTCCAGGATTTGGATGGGCTATCAAGGCAGAGCAGAGCTGATTGTTTTAATTGGCCATAAGAAGAGAACCTTGTGTGAATAGAAGATTTTGGTTAAGAAAGTCCTAACAATGAGATCAATCTGTAAGTAGAATTAGGGTCTTGGGTGGCATTAAGGCCCCTATGATTAGAGATTTTTGAACAGAGGTCTGATAAGCATCTATCAGGTATGTCTTAGGCACATGTTGGACAAGATATCTCCTTCAGCACTGAGAGTCAATGATTTTATTATTCTATGAATTGTTACTTCAACAATTATTATTGTTCATCCGTGGTTTTGAATAAAACCAATGACATAATGGAGTGACTCATGTATGAGCTGGATTTAAGTGAGCCAGAGTTGCACAAAGTCATCAACCTCACTCTTCCTTCCAGAATCATTGAAGTCTAGTGACAAGACAAAAATAAGGATGATTGGCAGTAGCCTAGGGTATAGTGGGTGACCTTGGCATCTTTGAGGGATGACCAAGCTCTAAGAGTCCCATAGCTCCTGCTTCAACCATTGTAACAAAGTGTTCTCAACCACCCATTCCTCTTGGAGGAGGAAAGTCTTCACATGCATGGAATAAATATCCCTCTAACTCATTGCTGGGGGTCAGTGTCAGTTCCCCCTCAAATTGATTTAGTCTATCTGCTGAATAATTTTACTTGGGGCCACTGTGCATGCTTCAGCTTCTTGGAGCCACATGTAAGTAAGCAGCCCTGAAAAGGGTTCAGCAAGATCTTACACCAGAGGTGCTAGTTCTCTTAGCATACCTTATAACCCTTAGTTCAACAATATGGCTAGGCATCTAGGTGGTGTAGTGGGTAGAGAGGGCTGGGCATGGAGTCAGGAAAACCTGAGTCATCTGATTTCAGACACTTCCTGTGTGACCCTGGGCAAGTCACTTAACCTTTATCTGTCTCTGCTCAAGGATATAGTACATTGGATTGATTTTTTTAGTTTTTTGAAATCGGTTTGGAAATCTGTGCTTTTCTATGATTTCTAAAGCTCCTCTTTTGTTTATAAAACCTTTAGATCCTTTGATAGATTCTGTAAGAATTAATTACTCCTTATATAACTCAATCAGCTTCTCTGGTGATGCCATTGGATACAATGGAAAGATGGCAGATTTGGAGGAATGATAGATCCTGGATTTGGAATACCAACTCTGCTATCTGCTACCTGTGTAATCTTGGGCAAATGAACTTAACTTCTTAGATTCCCTTTTCTCTTCTGTAAAATGGGGGCATTGGTATCCTCCTGTTCCATTGTTAAAGACAGAGAAAAGGAAGCATATAAAAATGAGTAAGACCCAGCCTTTGCCTTGAATCCTTTGATTATGGAAATACACAAATAAATACAATTCATAGGTTCATAGGACTAAAGTTAGAAGAGATTTGAGAGGCATCCAGTTCAACCCCCTCATTTTCTTTTTCTTTTTTTTAAATTTTATAATATTTTATTTGATCATTTCCAAGCATTATTCATTAAAGACAAAGATCATTTTCTTTTCCTCCCCCCATCCCCCGTAGCCGACGTGTGATTCCACTGGGTATCACATGTGTCCTTGATTCGAACCCATTGCCATGTTGTTAATATTTGCATTAGAGTGTTCGTTTAGAGTCTCTCCTCTGTCATGTCCCCTCAACCGATGTAGTCAGGCAGTTGCTTTTCCTCGGTGTTTCTACTCCCACAGTTTGTCCTCTGCTTATGGATAGTGTTTTTTTCTCCTAGATCCCTGCAGATTGTTCAGGGACATTGCACCGCCACTAATGGAGAAGTCCATTATGTTCGATTATACCACAGTGTGTTTGTCTCTTTGAACAATGTTCTCCTGGTTCTGCTCCTCTCACTCTGCATCACTTCCTGGAGGTCGTTCCAGTTCCCATGGAATTCCTCCACTTTATTATTCCTTTTAGCACAATAGTATTCCATCACCAACATATACCACAATTTGTTCAGCCATTCCCCAATTGATGGGCATCCCCTCATTTTCCAATTTTTGGCCACCACAAAAAGCGCAGCTATGAATATTCTTGTACAAGTCTTTTTCTCCATTATCTCTTTGGGGTACAGACCCAGCAGTGCTATGGCTGGATCAAAGGGTAGATATTATTTTGTCGCCCTTTGGGCATAGTTCCAAATTGCCCTCCAGAATGGTTGGATCAGTTCACAATTCCACCAGCACTGAATTAATGTCCCTACTTTGCCACATCCCCTCCAGCATTCATTACTTTCCTTTGCTGTTATGTTAGCCAATCTGCTAGGTGTGAGGTGATACCTCAGAGTTGTTTTGATTTGCATCTCTCTGATTATAAGAGATTGAGAACACTTCTTCATGTGCTTATTAATAGTTTTGATTTCTTTATCTGAGAACTGCCTATCCATGTCCCTTGCCTTTTTATCAATTGGAGAATGACTTGATTTTTTGTACAATTGATTTAACTCTTTATAAATTTGAGTAATTAAACCTTTGTCAGAGGTTTCTATAAAGATTTTTTCCCAATTTGTTGTTTCCCTTCTGATTTTAGTTACATTGGGTTTGTTTGTACTAAAGCTTTTTAATTTGATGTAGTCAAAATTATTTATTTTACATTTTGTGATTCTTTCTATGTCTTGCTTGGTTTTAAAGTCTTTCCCCTCCCAAAGGTCTGACATGTATACTATTCTGTGTTTACCCAGTTTACTTATGGTTTCCTTCTTTATGTTTAAGTCATTCACCCATTTTGAATTTATCTTGGTGTAGGGTGTGAGGTGTTGATCTATTCCTAATCTCTCCCACACTGTTCTCCAATTTTTCCAGCAGTTTTTATCAAATAGTGGACTTTTGTCCCAAAAGCTGGGATCTTTGGGTTTATCATATACTGTCTTGCTGAGGTCGCTTTCCCCCAGGCTATTCCACTGATCCTCCTTTCTGTCTCTTAGCCAGTACCAAATTGTTTTGATGACTGCTGCTTTGTAATATAGTTTAAGGTCAGGGACTGCAAGGCCCCCATCATTTGTGTTTTTTTCATTATTTCCCTGGATATCCTTGATCTTTTGTTCTTCCAAATGAACTTTGTTATGGTTTTTTCTATATCAGTAAAGAAATTTTTTGGAAGTTCAATGGGTATAGCACTAAATAGATAAACAAGTTTGGGTAGGATGGTCATTTTTATTATATTGGCTCGGCCTATCAATGAGCAGTTAATGTTTTTCCAATTGCTCAAGTCTAGTTTTAGTTGTGTGGAGAGTGTTTTGTAGTTGTGTTCATATAGTTCCTGTGTTTGTCTTGGGAGGTAGATTCCTAGGTATTTTATTTTGTCTAAGGTGATTTTGAATGGGATTTCTCTTTCTAGTTCTTGCTGCTGAGCTGTGTTGGAGATATATAGAAAAGTTGATGATTTATGTGGGTTTATTTTGTATCCTGCAACTTTGCTAAAGTTGTTGATTATTTCAATTAGCTTTTTGGTTGAATCTCTAGGATTCTTTAAGTAGACCATCATGTCATCTGCAAAGAGTGATAACTTGGTCTCCTCTTTGCCTATTTTAATGCCGTCAATTTCTTTTTCTTCTCTAATTGCTACTGCTAGTGTTTCTAGTACAATGCCAAATAGTAGAGGTGATAATGGGCATCCTTGTTTCACTCCTGATCTTATTGGGAATGCATCTAGTTTATCCCCATTGCAGATGATATTAGCTGATGGTTTTAGATATATACTATTTATTATTTTTAGGAATGACCCTTCTATTCCTATGCTTTCTAGTGTTTTTAATAGGAATGGGTGTTGTATTTTATCAAATGCTTTTTCTGCATCTATTGAGATAATCATGTGGTTCTTGTTGGTTTGCTTGTTGATGTGGTCAATTATCTCGATGGTTTTCCTAATATTGAACCAGCCCTGCATCCCTGGTATAAATCCTACTTTATCATGGTAGATGACCCTTCTGATCACTTGCTGGAGTCTTTTTGCTGGTATCCTATTTAAGATTTTTGCATCTATATTCATTAGGGAGATTGGTCTATAGTTTTCTTTCTCTGTTTTTGACCTGCCTGGTTTTGGAATCAGTACCATGTTTGTGTCATAAAAGGAGTTTGGTAGAACTCCCTCTTTGCTTATTATGTCAAATAGTTTGTATAGTATTGGGATTAACTGTTCTCTGAATGTTTCATAGAATTCACTGGTGAATCCATCAGGCCCTGGGGATTTTTTCTTAGGAAGTTCTTTGATGGCTTGTTGGATTTCATTTTCTGATATGGGATTATTTAAGAATTCTATTTCTTCTTCTGTTAGTTTAGGCAGTTTGTATTTTTGTATATATCCATATCACCTAAATTGGTGTATTTATTGCCATATAATTGGGCAAAGTAATTTCTAATGATTGCCTTGATTTCCTCTTCATCTGAGGTGATGTCCCCCTTTTCATCTTTGATGCTGTTAATTTGCTTTTCTTCCTTCCTTTTTTTCAATTAGATTGACCAGTACTTTGTCTATTTTGTTTGTTTTTTCAAAGTACCAGCTTCTTGTCTTATTTATTAAATCAATAGTTCTATCATTTTCGATTTTATTAATTTCTCCCTTAATTTTTGGGATTTCTAGTTTGGTTTTCTGCTGGGGTTTTTTAATTTGATCACTTTTGAGTTTTTTAATTGCATTTCCAATTGATTGATCTCTGCTCTCACTAGTTTGTTAATATATGCACTCAGGGATATGAATTTACCTCTGATTACTGCTTTGGCTGCATCCCAAAAGGTTTGAAAGGATGTCTCGCCATTGTCATTTTCCTCGATGAAATTATTAATTGTTTCTATGATTTCTTCTCTAACTAAATGATTTTGGAGTATCATATTGTTTAATTTCCAGTTAGTTTTTGATTTGGTTTTCCATGTACCATTACTGATCATTATTTTTATTGCCTTGTGATCTGAAAAGGCTGCATTTATTATTTCTGCTTTTCTGCATTTGTGTGCCATGTTTCTGTGACCTAATGTATGGTCAATCTTTGTGAATGTGCCATGTGGTGCTGAGAAGAAGGTATATTCCTTTTTATCCCTATTTATTTTTCTCCATACGTCTATTAATTCTAATTTTTCTAAGATTTCATTCACTTCTTTTACCTCTTTCTTATTTATTTTTTTATTTGATTTATCTAAATTTGATAATGGTTGGTTTAAGTCTCCCACTAATATGGTTTTACTGTCTATTTCTTCCTTCAATTCTCCTAGTTTCTCCTTTAGAAATTTGGGTGCTATATTATTTGGTGCATACATGTTGATTAGTGATATTTCCTCATTATCTAAAGTCCCTTTTAACAAAATATAATTACCTTCCCTATCCCTTTTGATCAGGTCTATTTTTGCTTTGGCTTTATCAGATATCATGATTACCACTCCTGACTTCTTTCTGTCAGTTGAGGCCCAGAAGGTCTTATTCCATCCTTTAATTCTGACCATCTACCCGCCTCATGTGTGTTTCTTGAAGACAACATATGGTAGTGTTTTGGATTCTAATCCATTCTGTTATTTGTCTACGTTTTATGGGTGAGTTCATCCCATTCACGTTCAAGTTATGACTGTCACTTGTGGATTCCCTGGCATTTTGATATTCTTCCCTAATTCTAACCTTTCTTCTTCAGCTCTTCCTTTTTGTCCAGTGATTTACTTTAAATCAGTACCCCTTGTCCCCTCCCTTTGTTTCCCTTTATAGTCCCTCCCTTTTTGTTCCCTCCCCCTCCCCCCTGTTTTTCCCCCCATTTTTTGTGTTCCCTTCCCCCCTACCCCCCTTGGTTTTCCCTTCTCCCTTCCCTTGTTGGGTAAGATAGAATTCAAGATCCCAATGGATCTGTATGTTCTTCCCTCTCAGAGTTGATTTCCCTGAGAGTAAGGTTTAAGTAAAAACTCTCTTCCTCTCCTTCTTATAGGAGTTTTCTTCCCCTCCCCTTCCTGTGTGAATCTTTGTGTGAGAAAGATTATTCTATTTGGTCTTTCTTTACCCCCTATTTATACATTACATTTTCCCCACATGTTAGTATACATAGATTGATATAAATGTAGTCCTTATAGAAGAGAGTTTGAGTAAAAGAAGAAGATAACATTTTTCTCCTTTTCCCTTTCCTTCATATTTACCTTTTAGGGTATTCCATGCTCTTTGTTTTTCGATATCGAACTTTCCGCAGAGCTCTGGTCTTTTCTTTGCAAAAACTTGGAAATCTTCTATTTTGTTGAATGCTCATACTTTCCCTTGGAAGTATATAGTCAGTTTTGCTGGATAGCTGATTCTTTGTTGAAGGCCCAGCTCTCTTGCCTTTCTGAAAATCATGCTCCATGCCTTACGATCATTCAGAGTGGAACTTGCAAGGTCTGGTGTGACCCTGATCGGCATTCCTTTATATCTAAATTGTCTTTTTCTGGCTTCCTGTAGGATTTTTTCTTTTGTTTGAGAGCTTTGGAATTTGGCAATTACATTCCTGGGAGTTGTCTTTTGGGGGTTTAGTGTAGAGGGTGTTCTGTGAGCTCTGTCAGTGGCTGTATTACCCCCTTGTTCTAGAATCTCTGGGCAATTTTCTTTGATTATATCTTGTATCACGATGTTGAGTTTGGTGTTTATTTCTGGCTTTTCTGGAAGTCCAATTATTCTTAAATTATCTCTTCTCCCTCTATTTTCCAGATCTGTCACCTTGTCAGTGAGATATTTTATGTTCTCTTCTAATTTCTTGGTCTTTTGGCTTTGCTTTATTAATTCTTGCTCGTTGTCTTTGAGTTGCCTGATTCTGACTTTTAAAGCCTGGTTTTCCTTTTCAGTTTGGTCACACCGGTTTTGTAGATGCGTGAATTTCTTTTGCATTATTTCCCACTTTTCCTCCCAGAAGGCTTCCATCTTTTTGGTCATTTCTGATTCAAATTCTTCATGGGTTTGTGGAGAGTTTCCACTTGCTTTGGAAGGTTTTGGAGCATTTGCTTGTGTTTCCTCTTCTATCTCCTCTGTGTTTTGTATTTTTGCTCCATAAAATGTGTCCAAAGTTGCCCCTTTTTTCTTGTTTTTCTTGGAATTTTGGGGCTTTTGTGCTTCTGTGGAGTTTGCTATCTCTATCTGAGTGGGGAGGATTAGCTTTTCTTATCTCTGTCTGGTTTTCAGAGGTTTTAGCCCTAGGCAGATTGTCTGTTCTATGCAGTTGTTGTTCTGTCTTCCCGGGGAAACCAGGAATTGCTGGTGTTTCGGTGTTACTGCCCTCCAGTTCCCTCCCGATGCTTCTCCGTTGCCTTACTTCCAAGCCTGGCTCGGCACTGTCCATGAGGTTTTTCAGTGCCTTAGCCAGCCAGAAAAGCCAGCACTCTGAGGGGGGAGGGGTCGCAGCTTCCCGGAGCTCCTGATAAGCTTTCCCTGGGTCGAACTGAGTATGCCTTGAGGCAGGGACCTTCTGTGAGACTCGGATGGAGGGATCCAGCCAGGGGGTTACAAGCTCCCCCTGTCTCTCTCTGTTTCCCTGCTGTCTGGGTGCCCCCTTGTCTGGGTCAGGTTGTTTTCAGGAAGTGCCCTTCAGAATAGCCAGCCCTGAGGTTCTGAGGTTCCCTCTGCTGCCTTGGACTCGGCACTCTGGGTTGGGGGGGATGGGTCCTGGGACCTTCCTTCTGCCTACCCCTTAGGTCCGAGTGTTCTCGGGTTCTGGCTTTTGGGGGGGGGGGGCGTACCTTTTGGTCCAGGTCCAGGAGGAGGATTCCCAGGGTCTATGCTGTTGATCGTTTTGAATTTTGGTGCCCTAGGAGCATATGGTTTGAGTTTGGTAGGGAAGGGTTTCAGGAGATCTGAACTTTAGCTTTCTGTAAGTCGCCATCTTGACCGGAAGTCCAACCCCCTCATTTTCTGATCAGAAAACTGAGACCAAGTGAAGTTTAGTGACTTGCCTTTGGGTCACATTGCTAGAAACTGTCTGAGATCAGAATTAAATCCATATCTCTCTACTTTGAAATTCAGTACTCTATTATACTATGGTGCCTCTTAAGAGCTTGTTAGTTAAATAAGATGAGAGCAGCTTAAGTGCTCCAGAACTTACAGGAGGCAGACTCATTTCTAGATGGTAAATCTATCCCATCATTTGGTTAGCCATGTCCTTTTCCTGTGATTGGCAACTTGGCTAAACTGTTAGTCTTGCTATTGATCATACTTGACTTTCCACCTCTAGCCTCCAGATCCTAGTACAAGCTTCTTGCCCCAAGTCTAGAATGGACCCCATCCATCCCACCCTCTTCCTCATTAATCCCTTACATCAAGATGGAGCTCAGGCATCACTATCACCTTTCCTAATCCCCCCAGTTGCTAGTGCCCTCCCTTCCTAAGCTACTGAGGAAATTTAATGTTGAATTTTAGTATTCAGCAACATTTTTATTTGAATCCACCAATTTTCTCAAACCCCAACCTCAGAAGTTCAGGCAGTTCAGTTCTCAAGTGAATGTAATTACTTCTGGGTGGCGGAACATCTAACTGGGCTGGGACCTTTGTCTTTTGTTAAGGCTGGGTAGATATCTCTACTCTTTCTTTACCTATAAACAAGATCCCATTCTCCCACAACATTTGAATGCACATGCACCTTTTATCCTTGCTAAACATATCATCTAGATTTGGAATGACCAGGTCTGTAATAGGGGAAAGAGTCATTGAAAACATGATTGAGGTAATTTAAGTTTTTCTAGCCAAAAACTGTTAGAGGAAGCTGGGTTTCATAAACCAGTTGACATTTCATTTCTTAAAGTACCAGAGAAGGATTTTGGTACTGTTTCCCTGGTTTAGTGAAGCTGTAGAGATCCACCCACCTGAATAGTAGAACTTTCTCCATCCCATGAATTAGTAGAGAAGTTGATATCTCAGGAAGTCTACCTCCTCTTTTAAAATATCCACCAATTAGGGCTACCAGGGGAAGTACAAATCCAAGTGCTCTAGGGCCAATATGAAAGAAGACACACCTCCCTTATAAAAGAGAGTGTTAGGTCTTAAGAGTGTCTTTCTGAGCAGAATCATGGTTCATTGACTTATCCTTTCTTTATAGATCATATACTCCTGTTAATGAACAATATTACACTCATTATTTATTGGTTAAAATTCTGGGTGCTACACCTATCATGTATTTTATTTTGTATTTACTTATAGCTTTGCCTGCTGCCCCCACAGTAGAATGTTATCTCCTTGAGAATATGGAGCTTTTCATTGTGGGGCTTTAAATACTCAACATTTAGCATAGTGACTGGAAGAAAGTAAGCACTTTACAAATATTTGCTAATTTATATGCAATCATTCACTCAATCATTCCTCTATGCAATGAGACATCCATTAATTATTCATTTAGGTATTCATTCATTAATGGAGTATTTATTGAACTCCAACTGTTTTCATACCACTAAGTAATAGGAAGAAAGACAAAGCCACCATCCTCAAAGAGATTCCAGTCTAGGTAGAAGGTACCTGAAGCTACTGGAGACCAGTAACAAAGCAGTCTAATTTTCTCCTGTCTCACAACCATTATGGAACTCTAATCTCCACTTGGCATTGGAATAATCATAACTGCCTAATAACCGTCATAGATTTCCAACTTCTACTAGGCCATAGAAATACCTTGACAGGGCTTTTTGACTAAATTGACATAAGTCTGAATGTCTAAGGGTAATATAAAGGAAAGTGTGATGAAATGGAAAGGGTTCTAGTTTTAGAATCAGAAGACCTGAGTTCTCATCTTTACTTACCCCATGATCAAGGGAAAATCACTTCCTCCCTCTAAGCTTCAGTTTCCTCATCTGTTGATCCCAGACCTACAACTGGAAGGGACTTTCCTGGTTACATGGTTCAGCTTTTTGTTTTATATGTGGCAAGACCACAGAGAGTTTTGATGTCTTTCCCAAGTCCATGTAGGTAAAAAAGAGGGGGAACCAGGATTTTAATCTGTATATTCTGCCTTTGGATCCAGTGCTTTCACCAGGCCCATTTTCCAGGTTCCACATTAGAGGACTATAGGGAGGATTAAACAAGATAATGTATATCCAGCTTTACTTAACTGGGAGCTATGAGCATCATTATTAGAACTCTCCTAAGCTATTGCTTTTTTGTGTCAACATTTTACTAACCCACTAGCTAACGGGTCACTTAATTATTGTTTTCCCCTCTGGCTCCTGGATATTTACCACCCTTTCCAAACAGTTTTTCAGACGGGTCATACTTACCTCTTCATCAGAAAAAATGGAATAATTCCATTCATTATAGCCAAGCCCTGGAGAAATCTCCTTGTCAGATGAGCCAACATTGCTTCTACAAATAGAGTCCATTATTTTGTCAGAGTGAATTAAAATAGAATGTCAGTTATAGGCACATCACATTTCTGAAAGGGACGTGTCATATGAGGGGCTGTTGAAGGCACCCGCCCCCGGGCCCTGGTATCAGTCCCAGCTGAGGAAGGAGAATTGGAGGAATGAAAATCCCCATTTGGGCTTCATTTACCTTCTTTCAGGCTTGACAGTGCAGTAGAAATCGAGCTGGCTTTTCCTTCCGAAAATACAATTTTAATTAAAAATTTATAAAAACTATTTGGAGGAAAGACACTGCATAAATCTAGAATGAGTCTTTTTTGGTCCATTGCTTTTCAACTGGGAATTTTCCATACTTGAAGCAGCAATTCGATTCTCTGGGCATTGATTAAACTCTTGCTGTGTACAAGTCTATGGGGGACACAGACAACTAATTTTACATAATGCTCTACAGTTTGTGCCATTATCTGATTTGATCCTCACAATAGCCCCACAAGGTGGTTCTTATTTAAGGTGGTTCTTATTTAAAGATGTGGAAATTGGGGGTGTATTGTGGGAAGATGGTAGAGTAGGGTGCAAAGATTCCTTATTCTCCTAATACTTCACACAAACAACCAAAAATAACTTTGCAGAATCAATTTTAAAAGCAGCAAAAGCAGTTAGGAGTTGAGGGTAAAGCTGAACAGCCAGGAACAACCAGGAAGGAAGGTTTATAACTTCCCTGGCCTTAGTCCCACCACCGAGGGTGATGATACCACAGACTTGGCAGGTGCCAGACTCTAAAAACAAGACCTCAAGCCTTGCTGCTGACAGATAAGGCATTTTGGTGATTTGGGGAACATGGGCTGAATACTTCCTCTGCTACAAGAATAGGAGAGGAAGAGTGAGGAAGGAGCATGGACCAGTCAGTCAGTTTGGTTGTTGAGGAACTGGGGCCCCATCAGCTGTGATTACTCCCAGGAGAGTGGGTTCCTTGGTTGCTGCCACAGGGGGTGGTGGCCTGTCTGCTTGCAGGAA